>NC_053394.1:218992480-219296798 GCF_905171765.1 Bufo bufo
GCGGATTACCTACTCCTCTAGTGTTGGGGCTACCCTGGCTCACTAAACATAACCCCACCATTGATTGGCAAGCAAGGCAAATAAATAGTTGGAGTGAGTTTTGCGGAGAGAAGTGTCTCACGGCGTCTATTTCAGAGGTTTCTACCAAGACTGTGCCATCTTTTCTCTCTGAACTTTCGGATGTGTTTTCCGAGAGTGGTGTCCAGGAGTTGCCCCCTCACCGGGAGTACGACTGCCCTATTAATCTCATCCCAGGCGCCAAGCTGCCAAAATCACGTTTATACAATCTCTCCCAACCTGAAAGAGTCGCTATGCGTACTTATATCTCTGAGAGCCTGAGAATGGGACACATCTAACCCTCGAAGTCACCTGTTGCTGCTGGGTTTTTTATTGTTAAGAAAAAAGATGGTTCTTTAAGACCTTGTCTGGATTTCAGGGAGTGGACCCGTATCACGATTCGTGACCCATATCCGCTTCCTCTGATCCCGGACCTGTTTAACCAGATTGTTGGGGCTAAGGTTTTTTCTAAGTTGGATTTAAGAGGGGCATACAACCAAGTCAGGGTCAGAGAAGGGGATGAATGGAAGACGGCCTTCAATACCCCTGAGGGTCATTTCGAGAATTTGGTTATGCCCTTTGGTTTAATGAATGCTCCGGCCGTCTTCCAACATTTTGTGAACAGCATTTTTTATTATTTAATGGGGAAATTTGTACTGGTGTATCTAGATGACATTTTGATTTTTTCTCCTGATTTCAAGACTCATCGAGACCACCTACGTCAGGTCCTGCTGATTCTGCGGGAGAATAAATTGTACGCTAAACTGGAGAAATGTGTGTTTGCGGTTCCAGAGATTCAATTTCTTGGTTTTCTTCTCTCCGCTTCTTATTTTCGCATGGACCCTGAGAAGGTCAGCGCTGTGCTTGATTGGGTGCTTCCTGAGAATCAGAAGGCGCTGATGCGGTTTTTGGGTTTTGCCAATTATTACAGAAAGTTCATTTTGAATTATTCCTCTGTTGTTAAGCCACTCACTGATATGACTAAAAAGGGGGTAGATTTTTCTTCGTGGTCGGTAGATGCGCTTAAAGCCTTTTCTAGTATCAAAGAGAGTTTTTCTTCCGCTCCCATTTTGGTACAACCTGATGTCTCTCTACCTTTTATTGTTGAGGTGGATGCTTCTGAGGTGGTTGTGGGTGCGGTCTTATCTCAGGGTCCCTCTCCTGCCAAATGGCGACCGTGTGCCTTTTTCTCAAGGAAACTCTCCTCTGCAGAGAGAAATTACGATGTGGGAGATAGGGAGTTGATGGCCATCAAATTAGCTTTTGAGGAATGGCGCCATTGGTTACAGGGAGCCAGACACCCTATTACCGTGTTTACAGACCATAAGAATCTGGCCTACTTGGAATCGGCCAAGCGTCTGAACCCGAGACAGGCCAGATGGTCTTTGTTCTTTTCTAGGTTTAATTTTGTTGTTACGTTCTGCCCTGGGGTTAAAAATGTGAAGGCGGATGTCCTGTCACGTTGTTTTCCGGGAGGGGGGAACTTTGAAGACCTGGGTCCCATTTTGGCTGAAGGGGTGGTCGTCTCTGCCCTTTATCCTGATTTGGAGGCAGAGGTTCAGGCAGCCCAGGCAAAGGCTCCTGATCTTTGTCCTCCTGGAAGGTTGTTTGTGCCTCTCGCTTTACGACACAAGGTTTTTAAGGAGCACCACGATACTGTCCTTGCTGGGCACCCGGGGAGTAGAGCCACAGTGGATCTCGTTGCTCGGAGATTCTGGTGGCCGGCTCTTCGTAAGACGGTTGAGGGTTTTGTGGCAGCCTGCGAGACCTGGCCTCATGCCAAGGTCCCTCATTCACGGCCATCGGGTTCTCTCCTCCCGTTACCCATTCCTTCCTGTCCTTGGACGCATCTGTCCATGTACTTCATTACGGACCTGCCTCGTTCCTCGGGGAAGACTGTGATTCTGGTAGTAGTGGACCGTTTTAGCAAAATGGCGCATTTCATTCCCTTTCCTGGGTTACCCAATGCTAAGACGCTGGCGCAAGCGTTTGTTGATCACATTGTTAAATTGCATGGCATTCCTTCAGACATCGTTTCTGATAGGGGCACGCATTTTGTTTCCAGATTCTGGAAGGCCTTCTGTTCTCACTTGGGGGTTCGGTTGTCGTTCTCTTCTGCTTTTCACCCGCAGTCGAATGGTCAGACCGAACGCGTCAATCAGAATCTGGAGACATATCTGCGCTGTTTTGTGGCGGAGAATCAGGAGGATTGGTGTTCTTTTTTGGCCCTTGCTGAGTTTGCTTTAAATAACCGTCGCCAGGAGTCCTCTGATAAGTCACCATTTTTTGGTGCATATGGGTTTCATCCGCAGTTTGGGACATTCTCTGGAGAGGGGTCTTCTGGTTTACCTGATGAGGAGAGATTTTCCTCGTCTTTGTCATTTATTTGGCAAAAGATTCAGGGTAATCTGAAGAGGATGAGTGAGAGATATAAGCGTGTATCGGATAAGAGACGTGTGCCTGGTCCGGACCTGAATGTGGGTGATCTGGTGTGGTTGTCTACAAAGAATATCAAACTGAAGGTTCCCTCCTGGAAGTTGGGTCCTAAGTTTATTGGGCCTTACAAGATCTTGTCCGTCATCAATCCCGTTGCCTTCCGTCTTGATCTTCCTCAGACTTGGAAGATCCATAATGTTTTTCACAGGTCCCTATTAAAACCTTATGTCCAACCCACTGTACCCTCCTATTTGCCTCCTCCTCCGATTGTTGTTGATGGTAATCTTGAATTTCAGGTCTCTAGGATTGTGGATTCTCGCATTATCCGCGGTTCTCTCCAGTACCTCGTTCATTGGGAGGGTTATGGTCCTGAGGAGAGGATGTGGGTCCCAGTGGCGGACATTAAGGCCACTCGTCTCATCAGGGCTTTCCATAGGTCTCATCCTGAGAAGGTGGGCTCTGAGTGACCGGAGTCCACCCGTAGAGGGAGGGGTACTGTTACCGCCAGTTCTCTGAGAAGGTCTGGCAGACATTCTTCTCTACCTCTTGCATGACTTTCTTTGTTTTGGTTTCACTTTGTCATCTCCTTTCCTTCTCCCAGCTGTCACCTATTTACACTAATTGCCTCCCTTTATATTCCCTCCCATACTGCCTCACTTTGCGGTTTATGCTACTTCCTGGATTGTGTTCACTGCTGGAGGCTTTTGCTGCTGCTGATTCCTCAAGATAAGTATTTTTCCTTTATTTGTGTTTCCTTGCTGGCTTGATTCTAGGTGACCCTGACTCTGTCCGTATTAAGTGCAGGGAGCCGGTGGTCGTGTCCCCTCACTATTATAGGGTTTTCAGGTGTCACATAGTATTAGGTACGTGGGCATGCAATCGTCTACCATAAAGATCTTTGCATGGGCATAGCAGTCAGGGAGAGCTCTAGGGGTTTTATAGGGCTCACCCATATGCTCCTTAGTTTGGGATCAAGCCAGTCGGATGTTTATTTATAAGTTCCAGCTTTCTGCAACACCATCCGTGACAGTTCCTTCCCGGCAATCGCCTGCACGCTATCAGAGGAGACCACTGCTATTACATGCTTATGAATTAGATGCAAAAGTGCTGTGAAAAAGTTGCATAATAGATTAAAAAGTTGCATATTAGATTAAAAAGTCCCATATTAGATAAAAAGTCCTATACAAAGTCAGAGCCATATACACATTTATGTTTGTGAAAAAGTGCACGTCTACAAGCCAATGCGACTATTTTAATAAAACTGTCACATGGCCCCATACATCACTGATTGGGTTGAGCGAATCGAAGCTGATGAAGTGAAATTTGATCCGAAGTTTAGGAAAAATTCTATTTGCTTCAAATATCCTGAAAAGTGAAAGTAATAAGCTCAGGAATGCAAAATAACCCATAATGCCATGCAGACAGCCAATCAGCAGCTAGCCAGACCCTGTGATTTCAACACCCTATAAAACCCTCATCCTTCCAGGTCTCCGCCATTTCACTGTGAACTGAGTACAGGGAGAGAGACGTTACAAGCGCTAGGGACAATGCTTAAGAAAACCTTTCATTGTAAAATATTGGACAGTGTTGGGAGACTTTATACACAGTATAGAGAGAGCATAGGGAGAGTTAACCCCTTAAGGACCTAGGACGTACCGGTACGCCCTATTTCCCGAGTCCTTAAGGACCTAGGACGTACCGGTACGCCCTATTTCCCGAGTCCTTAAGGACCGAGGACGTACCGGTACGTCCTGACTTAAAATCGGAACTCCGGCGCCGCAGGGGTTAATCGGAACGGGATTTCGGCTGAAATCATTCAGCCGGCATCCCGTAACAATGCAGGGGGGGGTCATTTGACCCCCCCGTATCGGCGATCGCAGAAAACCGCAGGTCAATTCAGACCTGCGGTTTTCTGCGTTTCCGGTCCATTCGGGTGTCCTGTGACCCGATGAACCGGAAAAAGACTGCGATCGGTGGCGTAATTATACACCACCTATCGCAGTCCGAGGATTTGGAGAGGCGGTGCTGGCCCTGGTGCTGAATGCCGCTGTCCAGGGTGCTGATTGGTGCAGGGGAGAGAGGCGCGAGATTCAAACTTCCTGCGCTCCTCTCTCCCCTCCTCTTCCTGTCCAGCACCCTGACCGTGCAGCACCGTCCAGAACGAGCTCCTGTGTCCCCCTAATCGGCATCCATCACCCTCCTGCACCCATCGCCACCCAGGTAGGTTAGGGTCAGTGAGGGAGAGGCACCGTTAGGCAGGGAAAGAAGGGAAAAGTAAGTTAGAAAAAAAAAAAAAAAAGTACTTTTATTCCAAACTTCCAAACTTCCATCTAACCCTAACCCAGACCCCTCCTGCCACTTGCCCCCCCACCCACCCCCCACCAGCCACTTCCCCCCCCCCCCACCTGCCTCCACCTACCCCCCACCAGCACCCCCCACCCCCCACTCACCACCACTTTTTTTTTCTGCGTGCGCTGACTGGCCGGCACTTTTTAGCGTCCGTCCACTGTTAGCGCATCGCCCGCCCCACCACCCCACCGACCGCTGATCAGCGTTGTACCGCTGATCAGCAAGTTTTAATTTTTTTTTTTTCTAACACTTGCCCATTTTTTTGCCTGGACTTTTTAGTACGCGAACACCCGTTGCCCCCACACACACGCACATATAATAAAGTTTGCCACACACGCACACCTACACGCACACACACCCATGGCCCACCGGATGTTCTCGGCCGAGGAGGCATACGCCCAGATTGCCTCCGACTCTGAGAGCCCCAGTGAGGATGAGGATGACCCCACATTCCTTTTGTCATCCGCATTCTCCTCATCATCATCTGATGACGATGAGCCACCAAGGCGGCGGAGACGCCGCCAGGCGGAGCCAGGGGCCCCACATGCTAGGGATCCTGTGGCCCACCCTAGTACGAGCCGCCCTGGGGTTCGTACTGGTTTCCCGGCCCACCAAATAAGTCCACCGGAGCCCCCTGCCGATGAACTTAGCTGGTGTCCCCCAGTGGACTTTGAGCCTGAGATTCCGGATTTTGCTGGCAATCCTGGAATCCAGATTCCCACAGTGGGGTTTACTGAAATAGACTATTTTAGTTTTTTTTTCAGTAACTCACTGGTGAATTTGATGGTGGAGCAGACGAATCTGTACGCCCAACAGTTCGTCGCTCAAAACCCAGGCTCAGTTTTGGCTAGACCCGGTGGCTGGACGCCGGTCAGTGCAGCCGAAATGAGGACATTTTGGGGCCTCGTGCTGCATATGGGTCTAGTCCAAAAACCCAGTGTCAGGCAATACTGGAGTGGGGACATACTCTACCAGACCCCACTGTACAGTATGGTCATGATACGTCACCGGTTTGAGGCCATCCGGAAATGTCTGCATTATTCCGATAATGCAGCATGTCCCCCCCGAAGTGATCCTGCCTATGACCGGCTGTATAAGATACGGCCGGTCATCGATCACTTTGGGGCCACATTTCAGCAGGCCTACGTACCTGGAAGGGAGGTCGCGGTTGATGAGTCTCTCGTTGCGTTCAAGGGGAGACTCAGTTTCCGCCAATACATTCCCACAAAGCGGGCGAGGTATGGCGTGAAGCTATACAAAATTTGTGAGAGTGCCTCAGGGTACACTTACAAATTTCGTGTGTACGAGGGGCGAGATTCCCGTATTGAACCCCCAGAATGTCCCCCCACTCTGGGTGTTAGCGGGAAACTCGTGTGGGACCTTATGTACCCACTGCTGGATAATGGTTACCACTTGTACGTGGATAACTTTTATACCAGCATTCCCTTGTTCAGGTCCCTTGCCGCCAGATCCACGTTCGCTTGTGGGACCGTGCGGAAAAATCAACGCGGCCTCCCTGCCTACCCCCTCCAGGTACCTATCCCCAGGGGTGAGACCCGTGCCCTTACCAGTGGAAACCTGTTGCTGGTCAGGTATAAGGACAAGAGGGATGTCCTTATGCTGTCCACAATCCACGGTAACGGCACCACCCCTGTCCCTGTGCGAGGTACCGCGGCAACGGTCCTCAAGCCCGATTGTATCGTCGACTACAATCGGTATATGGGAGGAGTTGATCTCTCTGATCAAGTCCTCACGCCATATAACGCCATGCGCAAAACCCGGGCATGGTACAAAAAAGTTGCGGTCTACTTGGTACAGGTTGCCATGTACAACTCTTTTGTACTATCCCGAAGCGCTGGCAGCACAGGGACATTCCTCCAGTTCTATGAGGCAGTCCTCAAAGACCTGATCTTTTCGGACCGGGAAAGAGCAGGCCGGAGTACCTCGGGAATTGGAGGCGCCCGGATCGTCCCTGGCCAACACTTTCCAGGTGTGGTCCCCCATACTGGAAAGAAGGGACGAACCCAAAAAAAGTGCAGAGTGTGTCACAAGAGGGGGATACGGAAGGACACCACTACTCAATGTGACACTTGCCCCGATCATCCGGGCCTCTGCATTATCAATTGCTTCAGGGAGTATCACACTTCCATGGAGTACTAAATTTTTATAATCCTCAACAGTCCACTAGAGAACATAAAACACTATGGCTCTCAGACTTTGGAGACACGGAAACAATTTTTCTTTCCCCAAAAAATATTAGTTTTAGAGCAGGCATCCTCAAACTGCGGCCCTCCAGATGTTGTAAAACTATAACTCCCAGCATGCCCAGACAACCTACAGCCATCAGCAGGGCATGGTGGGAATTGTAGTTTTACAATATCTGGAGGGCCGCAGTTTTAGGATGCCTGCTTAGTGTCTCCAAAGTCTGAGAGCCATACATATTGGGCATCGTCGCGTGCGTAAAAGTCGTCGCTATAAAAATAACTTTTGACCAAACGCCTCGGATGAACGGTGTTAAAAATATAAAATAAAAACTGTGCCAAAACACAATTTGAATTTTGGGCAAAATTTCAATTTGAATCCATTTTGCCGGTAATAAAGCAAGGGTTAACAGCCAAACAAAACTAAATATTTATTGCCCCGATTCTGTAGTTTGCAGAAACACCCCATATGTGGTCGTAAATGGCTATATAGCCGCACGGCAGGGCATAGAACGAAGGGAACTCCATATGGTTTCTGGAAGGCAGATTTTGATGGACAGTTTTTTTTTTGACACCATGTCCCATTAGAAGCCCCCCCTGATGTAGCCTAGACTAGAAACTCCAAAAAAGTGACCCCATCTAAGAAACTACACCCCTCAAGGTATTCAAAAGTTACTTTACAAACTATGTTAACCCTTTAGGTGTTCCACAAAACCAAATAGTGAATGTAGAAACAATTTTAGAATTACATTTTTTTGTTACATTGCCTCAAAAAAGACTAATATAGAGCAACCAAAAATCAAATTTACCCCAAAAATAGTCCCAAAACAACAACCACCTTATCCCGTAGTTTCCTAGATGGGGTCACTTTTATGGAGTTTCTACTCTAGGGGTGCATCAGGGGGCTTGAAAGGGTACATGGTGTCAATAAACCAGTCCAGCAAAATCTGCCTTCCAAAAATGACGTTCCCCTTCTTCTATGTCCTGCCGTTTAGCCAAATAGTAGTTTACGACCACATATGGGGTGTTTTTGCAAACTACAGAATCAGGGCAACCCATTTTGAGTGTTGTTTGGCAGTTAACCCTTGTTTTACTCCTGGAAAAAATTGATTATATTGGAAAATTTTCCAAAAAATAGAAATTTCAAAATTGTTTCTCCATCTGCCATTAACTCTTGTGGAACACCTAAAGGGTTAACAAAGTTTGTAAACCCAGTTTTGAATACCTTGAGGGGTGTACTTTCTTAGATGGAGTCACTTTTTTGAAATTTCTATTCTAGGGGTGCAACAGGGGGCTTCAAATGGGACATGGTATAAACAAAACCAGTCCTACCAAATCTGCCTTCCAAAACCCATATGGTGTTCCCCTCCTTCTATGTGCTACCGTTCGGCCAAACAGTAGTTTACGACCACATATGGGGTGTTTTTGCAAACTACAGAATCAGGGCAACCCATTTTGAGTGTTGTTTGGCAGTTAACCCTTGTTTTACTCCTGGAAAAAATTGATTATATTGGAAAATTTTCCAAAAAATAGAAATTTCAAAATTGTTTCTCCATCTGCCATTAACTCTTGTGGAACACCTAAAGGGTTAACAAAGTTTGTAAACCCAGTTTTGAATACCTTGAGGGGTGTACTTTCTTAGATGGAGTCACTTTTTTGAAATTTCTATTCTAGGGGTGCAACAGGGGGCTTCAAATGGGACATGGTATAAACAAAACCAGTCCTGCCAAATCTGCCTTCCAAAACCCATATGGTGTTCCCCTCCTTCTATGTGCTACCGTTCGGCCAAACAGTAGTTTACGACCACATATGGGGTGTTTTTGCAAACTACAGAATCAGGGCAACCCATTTTGAGTGTTGTTTGGCAGTTAACCCTTGTTTTACTCCTGGAAAAAATTGATTATATTGGAAAATTTTCCAAAAAATAGAAATTTCAAAATTGTTTCTCCATCTGCCATTAACTCTTGTGGAACACCTAAAGGGTTAACAAAGTTTGTAAACCCAGTTTTGAATACCTTGAGGGGTGTACTTTCTTAGATGGAGTCACTTTTTTGAAATTTCTATTCTAGGGGTGCAACAGGGGGCTTCAAATGGGACATGGTATAAACAAAACCAGTCCTGCCAAATCTGCCTTCCAAAACCCATATGGTGTTCCCCTCCTTCTATGTGCTACCGTTCGGCCAAACAGTAGTTTACGACCACATATGGGGTGTTTTTGCAAACTACAGAATCAGGGCAACCCATTTTGAGTGTTGTTTGGCAGTTAACCCTTGTTTTACTCCTGGAAAAAATTGATTATATTGGAAAATTTTCCAAAAAATAGAAATTTCAAAATTGTTTCTCCATCTGCCATTAACTCTTGTGGAACACCTAAAGGGTTAACAAAGTTTGTAAACCCAGTTTTGAATACCTTGAGGGGTGTACTTTCTTAGATGGAGTCACTTTTTTGAAATTTCTATTCTAGGGGTGCAACAGGGGGCTTCAAATGGGACATGGTATAAACAAAACCAGTCCTGCCAAATCTGCCTTCCAAAACCCATATGGTGTTCCCCTCCTTCTATGTGCTACCGTTCGGCCAAACAGTAGTTTACGACCACATATGGGGTGTTTTTGCAAACTACAGAATCAGGGCAACCCATTTTGAGTGTTGTTTGGCAGTTAACCCTTGTTTTACTCCTGGAAAAAATTGATTATATTGGAAAATTTTCCAAAAAATAGAAATTTCAAAATTGTTTCTCCATCTGCCATTAACTCTTGTGGAACACCTAAAGGGTTAACAAAGTTTGTAAACCCAGTTTTGAATACCTTGAGGGGTGTACTTTCTTAGATGGAGTCACTTTTTTGAAATTTCTATTCTAGGGGTGCAACAGGGGGCTTCAAATGGGACATGGTATAAACAAAACCAGTCCTGCCAAATCTGCCTTCCAAAACCCATATGGTGTTCCCCTCCTTCTATGTGCTACCGTTCGGCCAAACAGTAGTTTACGACCACATATGGGGTGTTTTTGCAAACTACAGAATCAGGGCAACCCATTTTGAGTGTTGTTTGGCAGTTAACCCTTGTTTTACTCCTGGAAAAAATTGATTATATTGGAAAATTTTCCAAAAAATAGAAATTTCAAAATTGTTTCTCCATCTGCCATTAACTCTTGTGGAACACCTAAAGGGTTAACAAAGTTTGTAAACCCAGTTTTGAATACCTTGAGGGGTGTACTTTCTTAGATGGAGTCACTTTTTTGAAATTTCTATTCTAGGGGTGCAACAGGGGGCTTCAAATGGGACATGGTATAAACAAAACCAGTCCTGCCAAATCTGCCTTCCAAAACCCATATGGTGTTCCCCTCCTTCTATGTGCTACCGTTCGGCCAAACAGTAGTTTACGACCACATATGGGGTGTTTTTGCAAACTACAGAATCAGGGCAACCCATTTTGAGTGTTGTTTGGCAGTTAACCCTTGTTTTACTCCTGGAAAAAATTGATTATATTGGAAAATTTTCCAAAAAATATAAATTTCAAAATTGTTTCTCCATCTGCCATTAACTCTTGTGGAACACCTAAAGGGTTAACAAAGTTTGAAAAAACAGTTTTGAATACCTTGAGGGGTGTAGTTTCTAGAATGGGGTCATTTTTGGGAGGTTTCTATTATCTAAGCCTCACAATATGACTTCAAACCTGAACTGGTCCATAAAAAGTGGGATTTTGAAGATTTCTGAAAATTTCAAAATTTGCTTCTAAACTTCTAAGCCTTGTAACATCCCCAAAAAATAAAATATCATTCCCAAAACAATTCAAGCATGAAGTAGACATATGGGGAATGTAAAGTCATCACAATTTTTGGGGGTATTACTATGTATTACAGAGGTAGAGAAACTGAAAATTAGAAATTTGCTAATTTTTCAAAATTTACGGTAAAAATTGTATTTTTTTATGCAAAAAAATTAACTTTTTTGACCCAATTTTAGCAGTGTCATGAAGTACAATATGTGACGAAAAAACAATCTCAGAACGGCCTGGGTAAGTCAAAGCGTTTTAAAGTTATGAGCACTTAAAGTGACACTGGTCAGATTTGCAAAAAATGGCCTGGTCCTTAAGGTGAAAATGAGCCTGGTCCTTAAGGTGAAAATGAGCCCGGTCCTTAAGGGGTTAAGGGACTAATTGAACAGTGTCCCACTTGGTTAATAGATAAGCAGTTCTATTACACTGCTACTGCTATTAGGGTGTCCACATTTGTTTTATTGATAAGAAATTCTATAACGCCTTGATTTTGTAATTGGGGTGGAAAAGCGGTCTATTTTTACAGTTATGTGGTTTTCCACCTTGTTTTATAGATAAGTAATTCCATTAGGCCTTGATTCTGTAATTGGGGTGAAAAAGCGGTCAAATACTACTGCTATTGGGATGTGCACATTGTGTTATAGATAAATAATTGCATAACGCCTTGGTTCTGTAAGGGTCCATTCACACGTCTGTAGTGTATTGCGGATCCCCAAATTGCAGATCCGCAATACACCTGTCCGGTACCCCCATAGAACTGCCTATTCTTGCTGCAATTGTGGACAAGAATAGAACATGTTCTATTTTTTTCGGGAGCCGCAGACCGGAAGATCGGGGCCGCACTCGAAAATGCGGATGCGGACAGCACACTGTGTGCTTGCCTGCATCTCTTCCGGATACATAGAGAATGAATGGGTCCGGATTCACTCTGCAATGTTGCGGAACGGATCCAGACCCATTCTACGAACGTGTGAATGGGCCCTAATTGGGGTTAAACAGCAGTCTATTTTTACAGTTATTTATTTTTCCACTTTGTTTTATAGATAAGCAATTCCTTTAGACCTTGATTCTGTAATTGGGGTGAAAAAGCGGTCTAATACTACTGCTATTGGGATGTGCACATTGTGTTATAGATAAATAATTGTATAACGCCTTCATTCTGTAATTGGGATGAAAAAGCGGTCTAATACTACTGCTGTTGGGGTGTCCACATTGTTTTAAACATGAGTAATTCTATAAAGCCTTGATTTTGTAATTGGGGTGAAAAAGCGGTCTAATGCTACTGCTATTTTACACTTACAGTTACTGTTACTGTACAGTATAGTATGTCCAACAGACAGGTGCCAGGGCCTTCCAAGGGAACAGGCAATGGCAAAAATGTTTCTGGAGCTTGCAGAAGTAGCAGCAGAAGAGGAGGGGGTAGCAGCAGTCTCAGAAACAGGCCACAGCTGCCAGTGTCATCCAGCGGTTGTGTTGTGACCAGCAACCCAGCTGTCCTTCAATGGTTAACTTAGTCTTCAACATCATCTCAACTGACATCAGACACCCACAGCCAGGAGTGAGTGGGTTCCTCTGACACCACTCTTAGTTGGCATGGCCTATGAACAAACTCTGTGCCCCCACCTGTCCTGAACCTGCTTCTTTCTTTTTCTGCTCCTTCTGCTTGGGAAGTATTGTATGCTGCCAGCTCTGCTCTGCTTTTCAGCAAGGACAAGCTTATTGAGGACAGGAAGCAGCAACTGCCCAGCCCAGATTTGGAGGAGAGATCTGCTGCTTCCTCCTGTAGGCAGGCTAGTAGAGTGGGAGCAGGTGTTGCGAGCGGTTAGGAACACAACCATGAGACTGCAGTGGCTTGCAGACAGTAGTGTTTAATGATGTAGCAGATCGCACGTGAGAGCTGGGTGAAGAGGGGTCTTCATCATCTTCAAGGAGTGAAGGTGGCAGCTTGCCCGTGAGACAGGGACAGGGTGGCAGTGTGTGGCTCAGCCAGCAGGGTGTAAGTGTAGCTTTGAGCCAGCAGGGTGGACACAGTGTGAGGTCTGGAGCAAAAGTGCCAGGGGTAGACCATCTACTCAGGAGCCTACCTGTCCAGAAACAACTACCGTACAAAGCTTCATAGAGGCAGGGGCAGTCAGTCAGCACAGAATGGTGTTTTTTTTTCCAGTCAAGTCACCGGAGCACGTCAGCATGGCCATATGTAGAATCTATGGGCAGAAGGTGAAGCGTCACCAGGGTGCCAATCTTGGCACCACTGCTCTGCATCAACACATGCAGTGTCACCATAAAGTGGGAAAACCATGGCGCTAATGTTGCCTGAGGCATCTTCTGGCAGCCCACACCCCTTTTCCAGCATTCAAGGCTCCACCACCTCAGCAGAAGGGAGCTGTGTTTCTTTCCCATCATCTACTGATCCTGATGCTCCTCCTCTCCTCATCACTAATTTTACCAGCAATTGATTACCGAAGCGATTGCAAAAAGACAACAGTATGCCTTCACTCATCCAACAAAGCAGAAGCTGAACGTTCTCCTTGCCAAGTTGCTGGTCTCTCCCTTTCCATGTGGTTGACGCCGCACCTTTCAGATAACTGATGGTTTGTGTCGAGCCAAGGTGGAGAGTTCCGAACCATCATCACTTCTCCAAAAAGGCTGTACCGGCCCTGCACATGTTGAGCAGAAGGTGGGCCACTCCTTGAGCCTGTCAGTGTCTGGTACAGGTCACGGCAGCGCCAACGTGTGGAGCTGTAACTATGGTCAAGGACTGGAATGTGTTTTCTGCTGCCATCACTTTTAAATCCTAACAGCTCCAGCACATACCAATGAGTCCTCATATTCAGGAGCTCACGGCTCTCCCCACCCACCTCTGAATGACAGTTATTTTCCATATGAATCAGCAGCAGGTGGCAGAGCCATGAGCTCATAAATATTCAGGACTTATCATTATGCACTGGAGCTGTTCAATACAAAATTTTGGCAACATGGCTTCGGCAATTAAAGAAAGTGACCCAGCATTTTGCTGAGGGGATCTGTCACTAGTTTATGTTGTCCTTAGTTAGGATACCATAAACCTGGTGATGGATTCCCTTTAATTGAGTATAGGAATACCACCCACAAGTTGTTACTGTGTAGCACCTGTACTGTAACATTGAGTATAGGGTACAAGAAGACCTATGAGTCCACCATACACACAGCATTGCCTCATGCACAGAACCTGCATAGTGCTATATTACAGACCTGTGTGTGTGTTGGCTCTATGCATCACCATATTCTCCCCTAAGGGTCCATTCACACGTCCGTGTGTGTTTCCGCATTTTGCGGACCGCACTTCCCCGGCACTTAATAGAAAATGCCTATTCTTGTCCGCAATTTTTTTCGGGAACGGAATTGCGGACCCGGAAGTGCGGGTCCGCAATTTGGGATCCGGGCAGCACATTGTGCTGCCCCATAGAAATGAATGGACCCGGAAGTGCGGGTCCGCAATTTGGGATCCGGGCAGCACATCGTGCTGCCCCATAGAAATGAATGGGTCTGCAATTCCGTCCCGCAAAATGCGGAACGAAATTGCGGAAATGTGAATGGACCCTAAGAGTAATATAACAATATAACTGATCAGTATGAGATAGCTGTATTTTAGATTTATACTTTGAGATTACTTCAAGTAGTAGGAAATGAAACCCCAAGACTCCATTTTCACTTTGAAGCAATTCTGCATTTATTTATGCAAGCACATTAGGTCAAACACAGAATACCCTGCTTCACGGTACATATTTGATTGAACAAGCGGATGGGAATAGAACAAAATAACCAAATAATACAGTTATGAACTGAGTAGGCCTGAGTGTAAAAGTTGTGCATTTGAAAAAAGCTTCAGTACTGAGAAATATAAGCCAAGGGATAACTACAAGGCTGAGTGTCCCACTATGACTGAGGCGTAGAAACCGCCAATCCTGCATTACAGAAGCCCCCTACACAACACACTGTCCATTCGTCTTGTTGCATGAAATGGACTATGTTTTAGGATGTGCCGTTTCCATGTCTCTTCTTCGTAGTCCGGCAAGTGTTTGCATGCGGTCAGTTAGTGTAGTATGGAATACATTGAATGGTCAGATACAGTACTTACTAGTTCTAAAGAAAGCAGCTAAAAGCAGTTACAAATACTTCAACCACAATGATGGCAAATGGGTCTGGTACTAAGAGTCTCAGCTCGAACATAGATTACTTAGACTAAATGGGTTTTGCCAGATTATGTCTTAGTGACTGCTGATGGGGTATCAAAGGGACACTTGAAGAAAAATGTGACAGAAAAAAAAATAGATTTCGTTGATTTATAAACCAGCGAATGTTGTTCTGAGAGATAATGCAACATTTGGATATAAATGAACTGCTCCTGAGCTACAGACAATAAATTGGCCATTTTTGGTGGCTAGATGTATCCGATGTATAGCCTGTAGTGTGGAGGCACACTTTAAATAGTATTCTTAACCTGTAACTTCAGATGAGTATATGTATGTATGTGCTATAGTAAAGGGGCTGTCCAGGACCTGAAAAAAATGGGAATTGCTGGGCATGGTGTGTAAGTAAATAAAAAATAAATAAAAAAACACTATCTGCTCTGGTTGGCCCATTCTTGCGATTCCTCTCCACCCACACTCCTTCTGGTTCGAGCCTGGCCAGATGTGTACCATATTGACTCCCGTCACATCCCCACTGCTGGCCAATCAATGGCCTCAACAGTCACAAACTGTGCCTGCACATGTCACTGCTGAGGCCACTAGTGCAGCAGTGATATACAGGGAGTTGGTACGTTACACTTCCAGCCGACTCCTCTCAAAGCTCAAACACCATGCCTGGCCTTCCTCAATTTTTTTCTAAGGCCTCTTTCACACGAACGATACAGATTGTTTTTGGATCTGTTCAGGAAAAAAATGATGGTTTTGCACGCAAGTGCAGTCAACAATCTACATCACATAGCAATCATAAGTGAAAACTGCTTTGCATCAGAACTGCATCTGGATTTAGATATCTATATGTTTTTCACTGAAGCCCTATTAACTTCTAAAGGACCAGAGCTGCGTGAAAAATGCAAAATATAGAACATGCTGCAATTTTCATGTAATGCAGAGATGATGCGTGAAAAGCAATGCTCATGTACAAAGACCCATAAAAGTTAATGGACCAAGATTCAAGCATTGCACCCGCATGGAAAATTGGGTAGTGTGAAAGGGGCCTAACAAAGTAGGAGATTTGCAGTGATATTGACTTGTTTGACCCTGCATTCCTGCATTGCTATGGTTTAGTGGTTTTGATATATATATATATAATGTTTTTTTGGAAAGAATCATTTCAAAGGCACCTTCATTGAATCTGACTAATATCAGACAAACATATATGGGTTATCAATGTGTCTGGTTCATGGTGTTTTTATCAATCTGCCTCTATAACTTCCTCCATATAAATACATTGACCGTTAAACCAAAGAGTCAGAGAGCAGTAAACCTTTTAGAAACTCAAGTGCTCTAAAATGTGGCATGAATAGTTAATTATTTTAGCAACCAATAGTTTATGTGGGCAGACAAATGATCTATAATGTTTTCCAGTGCCCATTAAAAACCCATAGATGTAGAAATACCCATCAATTTGAGAAAGCAGGGCCCTGCCCTTGTGTAGTAATAATAATAATAATAATAATAATAGTAGTAGTAGTAGTAGTAGTAGTAGCATAAACGGGGCTAACCCTTATGTGAAAAAGGCTTATAGAATGCATGTATAAATTCAGCATTTTAGTGGCCATTCCAGCAGCATAGGGTTCTTTATTCTTTACAATAAACAATAAAAGTAAGAAAACAGGTATCCCTTTCTGATTTATTTCTTCCATAAGTGCTTTAAGCATGAAATATATATATATATATTTATATTCATATACCAGTATTTTTTAGTCTTGTAAAAGATTATGTACAAAAATCAGCAGACCCCCAACCAGCGAGGACTGTCTTCCTGACCAAAACATTCTACACAATACAACAAAAAACTAACATAAAGAACAAAATTCCTGTGTGCTTCAGGAGACCAAAGAACTGTCTCTCAGGCTCGGTTTAAAAGTGTTGACCTGTGTGGAGAGAAAAGAGTGAAAATGTAAGAACATTTGGACCACGGAATTAACAACTATATAGTAAGGCCCAAGTGACTTGATCAAAAAACATAATATAGTGAAAGGTCTATCTTTGGTTTCACTATAGTTGCCTTCATATGACATAGAACACTACTGATTGCCACTGCCATTTATCAACGGCTATATGCCAATTGGCATCCAAAACTTTTTACCTCCTCACTTTTAGATAGCAAGATTGGATGAGGGTTTAGCAGGCCCTGTTGTGGTCTCCCACCTCATGACAGATTTAACAACATTTTCACCAGAAAAGGCATAAAGGAAGATGCAAATCTACAGCTTAAAATAATGCACAGCCATGAAGTATCCATCTGTTCTCTCCTATAACATCTAAGTCACTTACCCATAAAACAGTGGATACAGTTTTACATTATTTGGGAGAACAATCTTTGATATCAAATGATGAAATTGACACTTGAGTAACAAAGTTTATGTTTAGACTTGACTGGATTTACCTATGGACACAATAGATCTGTGCCTATGGTAGACCTGGGGTTAGGGTGTCTGATGTAAGAAAGTACTGATGATACACTTCAATTTAGAGTCTCCATGATGAAAGTGATGGTAATACCTGAGAGACTTCCAGCTGTCCTTTTCCATGTGATTATCTGGACCCTCATTTTCAAAGGAAGCCACAAAGAGAGCTGCAAAAGTATAAAGAACCTGTTTTACTAATCAGTTAATATCAAAAATATTCAATTTATTGATATGCAAAGAGACTTAGTGGGACATTTATTAAGACCAGCATTTTATATTCATTTCTCTCCTACTTGCTTTAGATACACCGCAATTATTAAGAGGAACATGTCTCTAAGTATTTGTGGCACATCTATGCAGGTCCATACGACAAAGTGGAGATCTAGACCAGAATGGGAGCTCATGTTGATCTCCGCTATAATCTAGGCCAGTTTCTTGGTGTAGATTATAATACTGTACATGTAATGGACCACCTACTCCAGCCACTAGCCATTTTGAAAGCTACATGTAGAAAAATTTTGCACAACGGCAATATGCGCCAAGGTTTGCAACTTTTTGGTGCCACTTTTCTGGCACAAAGGGGATAATAAATGTCAAATACAATATCAGTTCTCAAATATTCTGTTTCTTCTTCGCCTTTATCCATATCAACATAATAAAATGCAGAGAACCTACAAAAATTGAAGCTCACGGGTACCAATACAAAAATATACTTTATTGAATTACAATTGTACATACATACATTTTTGGAGACTTTTTGTCCCTTATGCATATATTGCTGTAATATATGAGACTCAGCCACACGGATATATGTTTACAAATTGCTGTTTATTATAAAACAATATGTAGCCAGTGTCCCACTGGGATGGTGTTTTTCTTTGCTGCTACCTTTTTTTTAATTACAACGTCTTTTATGTATGTACAATTGTAATTCAATAAAGTATATTTTTGTATTGTACCCGTGAGCTTCAATTTTTGTAGGTTCTGTGTTTTGTTGTAGCAGCTGGTACTCTTATATTTTTTAAATTTGTTGGCCCCCTGAATTTGCCGCAATATGTATTGCATATACTAACTGTAGTTTTGGCATGTGGGCCAGCGTTGGTCTTGCGTTTATATAATAAAATGCAGGCTGAATACCTAGTATATCTAATGTTTAGGCACACTTACCTTCTTCTGAGTAAATTGGAGATGTTAGAAGGTAGGATTGAATTTTCTTATCCTTTTCAAATGGACATTCTACCTGCTTCCAGGTTAGGAAATCGTGAATTTGTCTGGAAATCTCCACAAACTTCTACAAAAATAAATATACACTGTAAAAGCAGAACAGAAATACTCTGCAGTGCTAGTCTAGCAAACTATTTTGGGAATCATCCTCGGATGCCATATCAAATTAAAGGGAACCTGTCATCTGGATTTTGGGTATAGATCTGAGGACATGGGTTGCTAGATGGCCGCTAGCACATCCGCAATACCCAGTCCCCATAGCTCTGTGTGCTTTTATTGTGTAAAAAAAACACGATTTGATACATATACAAATTAACCTGAGATGAGTCAGAGCTTGAAAATATGACTCTTCTCTGGCCACACAAGAAAGATATGACTCTTTTATGTTAATTTGCATAAGAGGCGGGAAGTACAAAAATGCATAATACTTATTGAATTCATCTGCAAATTAAATTAAAAGTGTAATTTATATGTTTAGGGTAACACAATGAACATTTAGAAACGCTCAGTGAGGGTAGCATAGTAGAGGTGACAGGTTCCCTTTAAGTCAGAACCATTCCGGTCATTACCCCTTAATGTTAATACTCGTTATTAAATTATTTTAATTTTTATTGGGTTGTAATAGATTAACTGATTATTTTTTTTATTGAGAACTCAAGGGATCTAGCCAACATGCCCAGCTATTTGTAGGTGCTTACGTAAAGTGATGTACTACTGTAAACCACCAGTAGAGGGAGCAAGAACCCTACAAAGACTCCATGGCCCAGCTACAGTAAACTGTGGATGGTCTGTATTATTTTGTAATCCTGGACCACATGTACTGTTCCTTGTTTATCTGTTAGCGTGTGTTATACAACACTGTATGCAATATAGCCAAGAGCTACTGGGTTTACCTTAAAATGAATGTGCCCATTTGGTAATCGATTGGGGTGCATCTTATGAAGGAAGAAAATATCTTTGATAAACAGGTTGAACACAGGGATAACTATTTTCTCCCGACTGCTGTTGGCACTCTGGGATCTTTGTGCTGCTCCTTGAAGTGCCGTGCGGTAATTGCAGAAGTTGCTGGATGGGTCCATATGGTGCTGCAAGGAATGTGTACAACCAGTTTAGTACAACTAAAGCAATGTCTTCCTGTTCTACTCTGGTCATATCACAGTTTTAAGTGTGTTTTCTTTTATTTTCACAGCTTCTCATTTAGTGATGTTTGCTGTGTTAACTGCAGAGGGTGCTATAACTAGGTTCTAAAGATTAAGCTACATATATTAGTGACGCATAGGGGCATAGGTTAAAAGTCACCATCTATTAAGAACCATTAATGCTGGAAAGATCAAGGGTTACATTATTACAGCTGTACACAATGCAGGTCGATCATTCAGCTGGAAACCAAAATCCTGCTTGAATTTATCTTCTCATAATACTTTTGATTTCTGCACATTATATTGTATCAGCCAAACCAGAGACCCTTCCAAAACAATGAGCGACACATCTTTAGACAGCCGATTCTGGGTTTCTTATAATTCATTTGGCAAATCCTATAGTACTTGGTGCTGACACTAGGTCTTCTTATTGTTAAAAAAAATCCATATAAATAGACACAGAATTAAGAGGGAAAACTTTCTGGGTAATGGGAGGTAAAAACTGCCCCATATGAGGTAGCATGGGTGACAATGATAGCTGTCAGACTGCTATTTCCTGTGCCCCAAAGCTGAGCTTAGACAAGCATTCATTTTTAACCACATTTTTGAGTTGTAAAAAAAAATAAGTTTGCATAATGGCTCTGCTACTTTGTACAAACATAACTGTGAAGGAACAGTTGTCTTTGGGCTTCCCTAAAGTCTTTTTTCATAAAAGTTATTCCCTGTTTCAGCCGCATATCTAGATGCATTTCATTCAGAAGCAGGGGGCGTAGAACATATTATCTAAACCAATATACTAATACTAACCTCCAAGACATCAAACTTGGCTGTTTTGACTTTTGACCATGTCTTCTTTAGCCGTGCCACAGGACTGAGGTTCATCCCAGCTGCAAAAGACCACAAAGGATTTCACTTTATGGTAACATTATATAAGCAGAAAATCTAACCTATTAAATAGATGGAGCAGAATGAAAAAAGAAAAAAGTTAGAAAACATTACTTTAGCTAAACTACTAAAGCTTGAAACACAGTAATGTTAAGGCCGCTGCTAGGCTGCATGAACTTACTGTATGTCAGCTATGCCTGGTCAGTTGTTTTTTTAAAGAGCCAGAGATACAGATGTAGCCAAGCTAAAATTGACTCTGATAACTAGGGATGAGCAAATCGACTTCAGATGAAACAAAGAGTTGTATAACTTTTTTGTGCTATTTTTTTTACTTAAGCGTTAACCATCAAGTTTAGCTAGGCTCCATCTACTGTATAACTGATATATATATGTGTATGTGCACAGATCTAGCATCTATAAACTGATATTGCAGGACAGAAAAATGCTGCATGCGTCGTTTTTCTATCCGGCACTATTTTATACCTAGCATGACAAGTGATGTGCTGGACGTATGCAAATGATCCCATAGAAAACTATGGAATCAGTTCTAACTTCAGTTTCCCTCCTGCTTTTCTGTACGACGACAGATAGAAACTGAGCTGAATCACCAGAGATATGTGAGGCAGGCCTAAATTGTACTCTACTTCAATTAAGAGGCCACTAGGAGAAAAAAATAATTATTTATGTTCAAGTTTTATGTTGAGGTAAATGGTATATATTTTTACAGGTTAGGGGAAAGCATAAAATAAAGGTGTCTGGAACTTTATGCCCCTTGAACCTATCTGTTACAAGAGAGAAAGGTGGTGACGGTGATGACTATAGATGAGCGAATTTCAGGTTATGAAATTCGTTCACGCTTCGTTTACTGGTAAAAGGTGAATTGTGTTATGGGTTCCGTTACCACGGACCATAACGCAATTCTATCACGGAATGCATAACGGAATGCCTTTAGAGACATTCCGTTATTCATTCTGTCATAATAGAAGTCTATGGGCTGCAAAACGGATCTGTCCTGTTTCTGTTATGCAGGAGAGGACTCCCCTGCATAGCGGAAACGGAACGGATCCATTTTCCAGCCCATAGACTTCTATTATGACGGAATGAATAACGGAATGCCTCTAAAGGCATTCCATTATGCATTCCATCATAGAATTGCGTTATGGTCCGTGGTAACGGAATCCATAACGCAATTCACCTTTTACCAGTAAACGAAGCGTGAACGAATTTCAAAATACGAAATTCGCTCATCTCTAGTAATGACCATCAGGACTTTCCCCTTACATTCCATCTTTGACATAACATGGGTAAGTGGGAGTAGAGTTTTGGTTTAAACCACAAAGGGAAAGGGGGATTTAGCCAATGTGGGCTTGAACAATCATTACATAACTCGAGACAACCCGCAAGCAACTTACAAATTATGGCCATCATAGAGTTGAAATTGCCAATGTTGAAACATTCCCGTGCAACATCTATGAAGAACTCCATCACTCTTGTTCTCTGCTTCTTTTTTACAACCTATGAGAGATACAATTCATCAAATATGGTTACTGGAAATATTTATATATATATATATATATATATATATATATACTTACTGTTTCTAAATTATATATTAAGATATTACCAAAGTAGAGGTTACTGATTTTTATTGGCAGTGATACCTCCTCATGAATATATTCGACTCTATTTGACAACAATATCTATGTCTACTTATCAAGGAAACCCTATATATTCAAGTCTGATGACTGATATGAGTGGAGTAACTTGAAGTTCCTGGGCTCTTGTACAAAATCTAGAACAGGGCCCCCACCATATGCCATTAACAATACTGGTGTCTTCCCGTAGATCAGAGGGGCCTTTGTGCCCACTCTGGTACTAGGTGCAATTGTTGCTTCTGCATCTCCCATAGGTGCAAGCAACAGGAAATATTGCTTTTAATTTAGTCATTGAACTTAAAGAGGACCTTTCATCAGTTTAGCCCTAGTCTAATTATGGTCTTACCTTATAAGGCAGCCCCCACTGATGCCATGGCACTTTTTTATTTTTATTTTTACAAAGACTGAGCTCCTCCCTGGCTAAGAGCGGTGCGCTCTGATTGGATGCACTCACAGCCAGGGAGAAGAGAACCGCCCCCAGCGAAACTGCGAGTCACCGCCTAGTATAATCGAGTCGGCTCATTATAATATAAGGCGCCGAAATCAACGAGGCCAACAGCGGATGAACAGGGAGGTCTTTGGAAAAAAAAAAAGGTGTCATGGCATCAGTGGGGGCTGCCCTATAAGGTAAGACCATAATTAGACTATGCCTAAACTGATGAAAGGTCCTCTTTAATTCAGGATGTAAACCTTTTCAATAAAATATAGTCATCTAAAGAGTCAGGAATTATGATCCTGTTCAGTGACACATTTTGTCAGCTCATTTTCTGGCTATTATTTTAGTGTTCATCAGCACTGTAAAAGTAAGTGTTAATCCGGAGAGTTGGGTGGAGAACAAGAAGATGATGACTTCACTCCTGCCAAAATGACTGTTTGCAATGATGTATACATTGTTTTAAAGATGAATCTTGAAAATCCAGAGATAACTAAATATGACTTATATATCCTGCCGAATACAATACATATGGTTATAACAGCTTTCTCATTATGCATTGTAGACAGAAATCTACCCTACTAGTAGTATGGTGAAAGATTCCTCAATCCAATGTCTTTGAACCAGCTGCTTACAATATGATTATTAAGGGTATGGCCACACGGTCAGGTTTTATGATGTAGTTTTGGAAGCCAGATTCAGGAGTGAATTAAAAAAAGAGGAAATGTCATATCTGCCTTTAATACTTTCTTTGCTTTTATAATCCACTCCTGATTTTGGCTTCCAAAACAGCATCAGTAAACCTGACCATGTGGTCCTACCACTAGAGAATCTTGCATTGTGTCACTGTTACACATCATCAGTAAAATAATGTGTGCCTTCTACCAACTCTTATGTGTGTTTTTTATCATTCCAAGCAAAATTTACAGAAGGTCTTGGTTGGCAATTACAAAATGTAGGTTAAATACAGATACAGAAAACAGTGGTTAAAGTCTCAGAAATGGTGACTAGCTCCTCACTGTTAGGTTTTCTAAGAATATGATATCTATATTTAAAAAGAAGGTAAAGTGCACAGCTCTGAAACCACGAGACTACAGTCCTGCTTGTATTAGCATGAAACAGGAAGCTTGTAGCTACAACATTAGCTCAGAATTAATTTTGAAGTCCTACGAGAGAAACCTTCTTTGCGCAAGTAATACAGAACTTGAGTGTGATATCACATCAAGTTTGCAAAATGAGGATAGTAGCATCTGCATATACTGTATACACAAGAGAGAAGATATGTTCCAACTGGCCATGCCTCTAGTCATCTGAAAATACTTAGGGTCAGCCGAGCTTCAATCTTCTGATAAATGGTCACACATTATCCAGGTATCATGAACTATTCAAAGTAGCTTCTATTATAACATATGATGCTTGTCAACTGATTACCACTGAAGGTGGCATACACACAGATGAATGTCAGGCCACCCTGCTGATTTCAGTGAGAGCAGCGGACTGTCTAATTTGTATGGGAGTGACCTGACTGTGTTGGGAAAAAGAAGTGTGAGGGTATGTTGACATATAGGTTTTTAGTGTTTGAACTTTTGCAAATTCTTTTTGCAGTAGAAATGTTATTTGAATGTCTATGGGAAATATGGAATGCAGGACACACAAGCACTTTTTTTTGTTCCTGGTATTTTTGTGGCACCTCTCTGCATTTTTACATTACCTTCTCTGTAAGGGAAAAATGCCATGAAGAAGATACTAGTAGACACACTATGCACTATGCACTCCTAACATGCAAACTTGCTCGGCTGTTCTTCCCACTCCCATGGGGTGAATGGAGCACTCTGGGAGTTGTAGTTTCAGAACACCTGGAGTGCCGGAGGTTGCTGATCCCTGATCTATAGGATTAGTATATTTTTCCCACTGTGTTTGTGGATTGATTTCTCCACAGTAAAAGAAGGCAATGGCACTCACAAAGAATAGATGAAATCTTCTATAGTATCATGGTGAACTGTAATTGTTCTCAGAACTCACCTTGCATATCTCTGTAGCCACCAGCATACTGAGGCAGTTAAACCAGTTATCATAGGCCTCTAGGTTATAGGTCTTGGTGACATCACTTCGGCACTGAGAAATAGTAGAATACAGAATATTGTAAGAGTGAAGAATACATGGGGGATGTTTTAAGGAAATATTGGTACTGGTGATCTAACTTCAAAGTAAGAATAAGTGGCTGAGTCCACCTGTATACAGTTGAATTGAATAAATGTGAAGTATCACGTACTGTGCATGCTTGATATATGATATTAGCCCCAGTCTATAGTCTAGATACACAATCTGCAACCTACATTATGGTTATCCAGAGAGTCCATGTGACTGATTATCTGCATTAGATCTTCAGGGTAGATGTTTCCTAGACGCTCCTGTTAAAGGACAAACAGGTATCAAGATATCAATCTTCATTTCTAATTTTGTACTTATAAGGGTGAATACATGATGTTATATGTTCATTTATTTACATGATGTTATATGTTCATTTATTTAGCAAGATACTCACTAATTCGATTGTCGTGAGCTGCTGAGCAAAGACTAGTGGGTCTCCACACACACTCAGGATATCTTTTTGTGCAGACTGCGGCTTGGCTTTGAGAATTGTCCCTTTGTCCATAACTGGTTGTCGGATTTTCTCTCGAATTTCCTGATATTGGCCCCTTGTGGAAAGAACTAGCAGCACGTTCTGGGTCATCTGGCTAATACTCTTCTTGATTGTACCATTCTCCTAAAAAGGGAATTAAGAAAAAAATCTGTATTTAAACTGTAGAAATATGCAAATTATGATGAACCTACTGATTCTGTAATTTATAACCAAATAGAATGAATATTGCTTCTGATTAAAATGAATCATGTATTATATGCAGAGGTGGATTTTGACATTTCTGTGTCCCAAGCACAGTTTTGTTGGGGCCATCCTGCCACACCCCTAAGCTCCGCCCAGTAGCACTGCTAAACTCCACCCAATCACACCGCTAATTTGGTGACCCTTTACGAGCTCCCCTACAGTATAATGCCCCCTAAGGTGCTCCTCACAGAGTATGAGACCTTTTTATCTGCCCCTCACATTGTATAATGCCTCTGATGTGTCCCCCACCTCAGTATGGTGACCTTATGCCCCCAACACAATTTTGTGCCCTTTTATGTGTTCTCCAACACAATATGTGTTTTTTCCCAGCTTCCTCACATTTTAAAGCTGCTTGCTTTGGAGTAGAGGCAGAGGGACACTTTGTGTCAAGGGACTCTTCTAAAAAGTAGGGATTTTCATAAATGGAGAACCTTTTTAACCCGACTTTAGACATACGATTGCTGTTGCCGTAGTTGCCTTCCACTACTGAGTTGTCAAACACTACAATTTCAGGGTAACTAACTCTTTTCTTAAAGAGAACACTAAGAAGAATCATTTTTACAAATGGTTATATGGACTAGAGACTATTAGTTCCAACATATCAGGTATAGGTTGCCTGTCTTTGCACTGAATACAACTCAAGGTAATGGAAAACTATCTAAAATGTCCCATAAGCATATTGTTTGGTGAATTGCAGAAATGAGCTTCTGAATATAAATGATTGCATTGTGTATGAGTAGCCTGTGTGCATTATGCTTCGTGGCTGGAGCACTAGGAGGGGCAGATGGTACAATGATGATGTCCAGAGAGATCCCTCTGTCTATGTGAGCTCCAGAGCTGATAACAAAAGCCCCTTTCTTATTGCTTGGCTCATGCAGGCAGCAGGAAGAGCGGATGATAAATGAAATGAAGACTAATTGCGTGAAATTATCTTTCTTCATCTGAAACCACGCAATGCTTTCATTTCTCAGCTAACCCACCACGGCCATCTTTTTTGTTTTAGATTATCACCATTAAAAACAATCAAGTAGATTAACCCTCTCAATGATTCTTATAATAAACCATGTCGAGAAATGAGAATGTCACTGATATAATTATCAGGTTGGAAAGAACATCCTAAAATAACACTTGTCTTATCACCTTGTGCTTCTCACCTCATCACATTGTGTGATCCTCTGTGCAATCTCCTTTAGCTCCTTCCTGGCCCTTTCATCCTGGAAGTCGAAAGGAAACGTCTCAGTCCATTCCCTCAGTAGCTGGATGATCTTAGCAGCAAAAGACTTGAGTTTAGCCTAAATGAAGATAAATTACAGATAGGTATTTTATACAATATACAGTACCGTAGGTGACATGCATTGTACTATTGCATATAGCGAAAGAGATGGTTTGGATTGACTCACAGGTGGATCCTCCATTGGGATCAAGTTCTGACTCAATAAGATGGGCCACCCACAACAGGACCCTTAAGATTATGACACTAGAAAGTAGGACTACTGTACATTTACATGTGTAATGAGCCAAAGTGGGCATTACCACCTCCTTTGTACCCCCACTATCTTGGTTGGTGCATCCTGCACCATTTCTGATATTTAATGTCATTTCCTGAAATGTATGTATATGAATTCCCTTGCCAATGTTATTTTAACATGTAATGTGCCTGGTTCACCAGCAGGTGGCAGCAACATCGGCAGTGTTAGTTTCCCTGGAGAGGAACCTTCTAGTTCCCTTCCAGCCCTCTCTAGAGAAGGAGGAGTTAGCTTGTTAGTGTGCAGTCTAGCCTACCTCCTCCTGGGGAAAGGTTGTGTGTTGGCTAGCAGAGCGCTGCCTGCTCTGCTAGGCCCAGAGGCCCAGCCCCTGAAGTCTACATGGTTGCTTGTCCCCTCCTGGGCTTGCATTGCATTTATCCAAGCTGAACCTAGAGCTTGAAGTACTCAAACCCAGGACAAGAGGTTCCTAGGATTAAAGTTAGAGACAGACTACAGACAGCTAAACTAAGTTCCAGCAGAAGAGGAAAAGTTCCTATTTACTCCTGCTAGCATAGCAGCGCTGAGATTGTTGCAGAGAAGCGTTTGCCTGCCATTTAAGCCAATATCTGCTGATGACTAAGATAAAGTTTGGAAACTGTTTAGATTACCGTTTATGCCAAGTAAAGCTGTGTTCAACGTTACTACAAGTCTGGACTCTATTTATTCTACTTATTCATCATCCCAGTTCAACTACCCTTTTTGCACTGCTTCAGACCACTTCACATCTGGGATCCAAGGATATCCAGGTAGGAGCACCGTGACACGTATATACAACATCTACAGAGACATTGTAGGCCACTCTACACCACTCTAGCAATCCTACTCTGGGTACCAACACTACCATCTACAAAGGCGACTCCATGTCCTCGTTGCTTAACTGCAACTGGCGTCACGTTTACTTGCTCTATAAGAGGGACATATTTTGTAGAAACCTCCTAAGGGGCAAGGGATACCCCAGAATCCCTGCTAGTGGGCCCGTTGCACATGGAGTTTGTGTTCTACCTATACTAGCATTGGCTTCCTACAGTGTCTCATTCTAAAAACATTTCTGATAGGTTAATGGTTTCCTATGAAATTGGCCCTGAATACTGATAACACTAAATTCCTGTTATAAAACTCAAAAAGCAAAACCAGTGGCATCAAATGAATAATGTATGACATTGTCTGGCAGGAAAGCAGTGGCCCATATTTATGATACCCCTATGCCAGTTGTCTGGCATTCAAAAGTAACACAATTTTTCAGAAGGCCCCACTTGTACAAAAAATTTGAATTTCTGAAATCAGAAAATGTGAAATTTAGGCCAGAAAACTGCTAGGAATCTAAAATCTACGTTGACTGCCTGGTGGTATCTCTTTCACTTCTGGTGCACAGATCTGCTGGGCTGTGCCACAAATGGTCAGAGCTGTGAACCTGACACCAGAGGGGCAGAGATTAAAGGGATTCTGTCACCAGTTTTATGTTACCCTAATGTCTAGGTCCTAACAGCTCCAGAGCATGTCGATGAGTCCTGATATTCAGGAGCTCATGGCTCTCACTGCTCTCCTGCCACCGATGGACAGTTTTTTTTTCCTACTGCCTGGAGCTCATGAATATTCAAGACTGTGCATGTGCTGGAGCTGTTCAATACATGATTTAAGCAATACGGCTAGGTCAATTAAAGAGACCCAGATTTTGCTAAGTGGATGTGTCACTGGGTTATTCTGCCCTCAGTTAGAACAGCCTAAAAATGGTGATAGATTCCCTAAATTCCTTAATAAATGTCCACCGCTGTCTCTGTTAATTGCCTCTTTTACCATATATCCATGTTATCAGTAACAAGGCACACTAGTCACCATGTAAGAATACATCTACAGTATTAATTAATATCCGTTAAAAATAAAGGCGATGGAACATACTAGCATACGTACACCACGGTATAATAAGGTGCCTTGTCCTCCTAGTTTTATAATATCCTTCGGAAGTGGTGCTCATCATACCCCTGTGACACACAAGGGTTAGAAGTGTTGCGGGTGCACAGTGATATGCATGATCATCCAATATACAGCAACATAGGGATTGAGCTGTCACCCACTAATGGTGATGCTAGTGCTTGGTAATTGTAGGATTGATTCAGTAGAGAATCCATTTCCCCTTCAGTCAGCCAACAAATAGAGAAGAGGAGAATGTATGTAAAAGCAGTCAGTGTACGGGTAACCTGCACTACTCAAGTAGATGAGGCAGAATAAAGGAAGTGGTGTGTAGGCTTCTATACAAGTAGAAGGTTTGCGGTGCTTCCTGTGGAACAGCACTTGTCACACTACGTAAGCAGACTGCTTCCCACTGGGCACCCCCTCAACTCTCCTACCGCCTATATGTCACAAAAGTCCTAATCACAGGGGCGTATGGGAAATCCACAATCAGCTTTCACTTCTACAGGCTGGAAACCACCAAGAAACCTTCTCTATGAGCCGTGTAAAAGGACACATAACGAGTGTGAACAAGAGTGGGCTGCTGCTGTCCAGTCGACGTGTCTGCCATGAATGGTGGGGATGCAGGGTCTGTACAGTGAAGTGTACTAGCCAGTGCTTTGTACAATGCACCGTCAGCACCTATTCACTCCGGCACAGTCACGGATATTTTAGGGCTCCATAGCAAGGTCCAAAGTGACATTTCTGATGAATTTAGTCTTTTTTTTATTTCCAGAGAAATCTTTTATTTTAAAAAATGTTGCGCTTCGCCCACTTTTCCTGGCTTCTATGTCGGAAAAATTAGGAACAAGCTCCTTATAAATATGGCATTGATTCTGAACATCATAAACTGAAAAATCTCCCTTCACACACTATAGTATAAAATGAAGTACGTGCATCACTCTATGGGCCGCCCTGTCGCCCTGTCACCCTGGTTTATGAATAAAATGCCAGCACTACTGTGTAGACTAGCACTCAAGTAATGCAATATTAAGTAATAACATAATAATTCAGAATTATATGCAATTTAAAATCGATTGAAAGCTAGGTGACAACCGGTATCAGCACTGTCACTGTCATCGGGATCAACCCTATTAAACCAGGCATATTGTTTGGTAGTGTTGATTCTGCTGATTAAAATGATACCTTGGGATATCTTTTGAAAATTGGTTGAGGCCTTCATCAGTGCACTGAGGGGTGGAGCCTAACCTCTCAGTGCACCTCAGCTCCTCAGCTTTCCAGTGCTGGCCACGCCTCCCTTGGTGCAATGAAGCCCTCATTTGCATAAAGAGTAAAAGTATTTTTTCTTGGGAATGCCACAAGCAATTTTCAAAAGACAGGTATAAATTTCAATCATCAGGATCAATCCCAGCAGATACTATGCCTAGTTTAAATGGGTTGCTCCTGCTGACAAGTGCTCTTTACAGGGAGTGCAGAATTATTAGGCAAGTTGTATTTTTGAGGATTCATTTTATTATTGAACAACAACCATGTTCTCAATGAACCCAAAAAAACTCATTAATATCAAAGCTGAATATTTTTGGAAGTAGTTTTTAGTTTGTTTTTAGTTTTAGCTATTTTAGGGGGATATCTGTGTGTGCAGGTGACTATTACTGTGCATAATTATTAGGCAACTTAACAAAAAACTAATATATACCCATTTCAATTATTTATTTTTACCAGTGAAACCAATATAACATCTCAACATTCACAAATATACATTTCTGACATTCAAAAACAAAACAAAAACAAATCAGTGACCAATATAGCCCCCTTTCTTTGCAAGGACACTCAAAAGCCTGCCATCCATGGATTCTGTCAGTGTTTTGATCTGTTCACCATCAACATTGCGTGCAGCAGCAACCACAGCCTCCCAGACACTGTTCAGAGAGGTGTACTGTTTTTCCTCCTTGTAAATCTCACATTTGATGATGGACCACAGGTTCTCAATGGGGTTCAGATCAGGTGAACAAGGAGGCCATGTCATTAGATTTTCTTCTTTTATACCCTTTCTTGCCAGCCACGCTGTGGAGTACTTGGACACGTGTGATGGAGCATTGTCCTGCATGAAAATCATGTTTTTCTTGAAGGATGCAGACTTCTTCCTGTACCACTGCTTGAAGAAGGTGTCTTCCAGAAACTGGCAGTAGGACTGGGAGTTGAGCTTGACTCCATCCTCAACCCGAAAAGGCCCCACAAGCTCATCTTTGATGATACCAGCCCAAACCAGTACTCCACCTCCACCTTGCTGGCGTCTGAGTCGGACTGGAGCTCTCTGCCCTTTACCAATCCAGCCACGGGCCCATCCATCTGGCCCATCAAGACTCACTCTCATTTCATCAGTCCATAAAACCTTAGAAAAATCAGTCTTGACGTTTCAGCTTGTGTGTCTTGTTCAGTGGTGGTCATCTTTCAGCCTTTCTTACCTTGGCCATGTCTCTGAGTATTGCACACCTTGTGCTTTTGGGCACTCCAGTGATGTTGCAGCTCTGAAATATGGCCAAACTGGTGGCAAGTGGCATCTTGGCAGCTGCACGCTTGACTTTTCTCAGTTCATGGGCAGTTATTTTGCGCCTTGGTTTTTCCACACGCTTCTTGCGACCCTGTTAACTATTTTGAATGAAACACTTGATTGTTCGATGATCACGCTTCAGAAGCTTTGCAATTTTAAGAGTGCTGCATCCCTCTGCAAGATATCTCACTATTTTTGACTTTTCTGAGCCTGTCAAGTCCTTCTTTTGACCCATTTTGCCAAAGGAAAGGTAGTTGCCTAATAATTATGCACACCTAATATAGGGTGTTGATGTCATTAGACCACACCCCTTCTCATTACAGAGATGCACATCACCTAATATGCTTAATTGGTAGTAGGCTTTCGAGCCTATACAGCTTGGAGTAAGACAACATGCATAAAGAGGATGATGTGGTCAAAATACTCATTTGCCTAATAATTCTGCACGCAGTGTAAGTGATTGTTACCAAGTATATTGTATATATAAAGAAAGCAAGATTAATTTATCAAAATATATAACACAAAAGGACAATTACTAATATTTCCAGGTTTTATTTTTGGTGGAGAATGTTCTTTCTGAGAATGAGGAGGACAAAGGAAGAATCATGGAGATCTGCCCCTGAATCCTTACCACCAATGACTTCTGTATATAAGCTCAGCTATATGTGTGCTAGACTTCTTCTGTCTGTGACAGGAAATGGAAGCCATATGGCTACTTTTTCTTTCACCTGGTTATTCACCCTCTCCTAGCTCTTCCTGGCAGTGACATATTGTATCTTTCCCCTCCTCTTACTGTGCAAGGCAAGAAGCAGCTTTAGGCCCCCCTTCACACGAGCAAGTTTTCCACGCGGGTAAAATGCGTGACGTGAACTGAATCCGGACCCATTCATTTCTAAGGTGCTGTGTACACGAGCGGTGATTTTCACGCATCACTTGTGCGTTGCATGAAAATCGCAGCATGTTCTATATTCTGCGTTTTTCACGCAACGCAGGACCCATAGAAGTGAATGGGGCTGCATGAAAATCGCAAGCATCCGCAAGCAAGTGCGAATGCAGTGCGGTTTCCACGCAAGGTTGCTAGGAGACGATCGGGATGGAGACCCGATCATTATTATTTTCCCTTATAACATGGTTATAAGGGAAAATAATAGCATTCTTAATACAGAATGCATAGTACAATAGGGCTGGAGGGGTTAAAAAAATAATAATAATATAACTCACCTTAATCCACTTGATCGCGCAGCCCGGCTTCTCTTCTGTCTTCATCTTTGCTGTGCACAGGAAAAGGACCTTCGATGACGTCACTGTGCTCATCACATGGTCCGTCACATGGTCCATCACCGTGGTTAAAGATCATGTGATGGACCATGTGATGAGCGCAGTTACATCATCAAAGTTCCTATTCCTCAAAGAAGAAGACAGAAGAGAAGCCGGGCTGCGCGATCAAGTGGATTAAGGTGAGTTATATTATTTATTTATTTTTAACCCCTCCAGCCCTATTGTACTATGCATTCTGTATTAAGAATGTATTATTTTCCCTTATAACATGGTTATAAGGGAAAATAATAGCAATCTACACAACACCTAACCCAAACCCGAACTTCTGTGAAGAAGTCCGGGTTCGGGTCTGGGTACCAAACATGCAGATTTTTTTTTCACGCGCGTGCGAAACGCATTACAATGTTTTGCACCCGCGCGGAAAAAACGCAAACATGGAACGCAATCGCAGTGAAAACTGACTTGTTTTAGTGTCAAAATCGCACCATTTTCCCTGAACGCATCCGGTCCCAATCCGCAATGCCCGTGAGAAAGGGGCCTTATTGTCCAGCCTGTCACCTGAGCAGGAAATCTGCTTTAAAATAGGCATCATCTGACTGTTATTCCCATACGTAATTGACATGTGCAATCATTTTGCTTCCAATTTGACTTTTAATGTGCATGGCCAACTTAACCCCTTCAAGGCCAAGCCAGCTTTTACCATAAAGACCAAGCCACATTTTGCAAATCTGACATGTGGTAATAACTCTGGAACGCTTTTACTTATCCAAGCGAGGCTGTTTTCTCGTGACATATTGTAATTTATGTTAGTGGCAAATTTGAGTCAAAATGTTTTATTTTTATTTATTAAAAAAATCCCATATTTACGGAAAATTTCCAAAAAAATCACCATTTTCTAAATTTTAATTTTTCAGATTTTAAGACGGATAGTGATGCCTCATAAAATATTTATTACTTAACATTCCCCATGTGTCTACTTTATGTTGGCATCATTTTGTAAATATAATTTTATTCCTTAGGACGTTAGACGGCTTTGAATTTTAGAAGCAATTTTGAAATTTTTAAAGAAAATTTCCAAACCCACTTTTTTAGGTACTAATTCAATTCAAAGTCATTTTCTGGCGTTTACATAGTAGAAATCACCCAAAAATGACCCCATTTTAGAACCTACTCCACTCAAATTATTCAAAACTGATTTTACATGCTTTGTTAACCCTTTAGGTGTTCCATAAGAATTAAAGGGACATGAATTCTCTCCCCATCTTCCAGCCTGCATGCTGTTTACATCTGGCCAATGACTGTCTTCAGTGGTGATGTGCTGCTTGTGGCCACATCATCGCTGAAGCAAGAGTCTGATGGCCAGGAGCCTCTGCCCTCTATAGTTACATCAACATTTCAGTAGACATACAGTACAGACCAAAAGTTTGGACACACCTTCTCATTCAAAGAATTTTCTTTATTTTCATGACTATGAAAATTGTAGATTCACACTGAAGGCATCAAAACTATGAATTAACACATGTAGAATTATATACATAACAAACAAGTGTGAAACAACTGAAAATATGTCATATTCTTGGTTCTTCAAAGTAGCCACCTTTTGCTTTGATTACTGCTTTGCACACTCTTGGCATTCTCTTGATGAGCTTCAAGAGGTAGTCCCCTGAAATGGTTTTCACTTCACAGGTGTGGCCTGTCAGGTTTAATAAGTGGGATTTCTTGCCTTATAAATGAGGTTGGGACCATCAGTTGCGTTGAGGAGAAGTCAGGTGGATACACAGCTGATAGTCCTACTGAATAGACTGTTAGAATTTGTATTATGGCAAGAAAAAAGCAGCTAAGTAAAGAAAAACGAGTGGCCATCATTACTTTAAGAAATTAAGGTCAGTCAGTCAGCCGAAAAATTGGAAAAACTTTGAAAGTAAGGGCTATTTGACCATGAAGGAGAGTGATGGGGTGCTGCGCCAGATGACCTGGCCTCCACAGTCACCGGACCTGAACCCAATCGAGATGGTTTGGGGTGAGCTGGACCGCAGAGTGAAGGCAAAAGGGCCAACAAGTGCTAAGCATCTCTGGGAACTCCTTCAAGACTGTTGGAAGACCATTTCAAGGGACTACCTCTTGAAGCTCATCAAGAGAATGCCAAGAGTGTGCAAAGCAGTAATCAAAGCAAAAGGTGGCTACTTTGAAGAACCTAGAATATGACATATTTTCAGTTGTTTCACACTTGTTTGTTATGTATATAATTCCACATGTGTTAATTCATAGTTTTGATGCCTTCATAGTCATGAAAATAAAGAAAACTCTTTGAATGAGAAGGTGTGTCCAAACTTTTGGTCTGTACTGTATATCTGCACTGCTAGATAACACATAACATGGATGCTATAGAATGTTGTCACCTAACTTCTGATGTCCTAAACTTGTTAAAAACATTTTTTACCAGAAAACTTTTAGGACTACATGACATTGTACTGCATTTTACTTGCTGATGATAAGTAATAGATGCAGAATGCATTTTAGTTCTTGAATAGAAAGTGCTAGGTGTTGATTGCTCTAATTTTGCCATTGTGACCCGGTGTCCATGAAGACTAATGGTCCCCCAAGGATGGTGTAGACCTGCTAAGAGACTCATCAAGCCTCCTTACCTTGTCAGCCTCTGTTCCGGCTTCCAGCTGTTGTTTCTGTTTGATGCAGATCTGTCCCACTTTTGCTAGAATCTCATGGGGGTGGATGAAAACACGTGCACTCAGCAGGAAGGTGAAGATGTAGGTTCTCTGCAGGGAGGAAGCACAGGTTTCAATATATAAATCCAGCTCTGCTCCTAGTGATTATCCTGATATATGATATACCGTAGATACTTGGATCTGTAAACTAGTTTTTGAGTTGAAAAAGAGCATGTCTATTTGAGTTACTGTAATGATTGGTAAGCCAATTTACAGGTGGAAACACAAGTGCAAAAACATGTGAAAACCCATCTCTTCAGCTGTGCTAAGCATAGCAGACCATGAACAGTATGACCGGATGCTTAGTGTTCGTCCCTAGTAGTGATCACTATGCAGCCAGCTGTTCGATCATACTATAATGCAGAACTCAGGGTAGTTATAAGCTAAGATAATCAGAAACCATGACGTCTATTACAAAATAGTACAATTTCAGAAAACTTTCTGGTCATCTACAAAGGACAGTGGGACTCTCCTTCAGGAAACTTTTGCCCCTGTCTGTAAATATGGGTCTTTACGTTGCCTTGTTGAGTTTTTGTGGTCATATATCTGCATTGCTAGACAACACATAACATGGATGCTATAGCACATTGGCACCTAACCCCTGATGTCCTAAAGAGCAAATCAATCTAATTAGCATTATAGAGTGACCTATACTGTACCTTCTAAGCAGAAACTTTGAATAACTAAACATAACTTATAACTAGGAATGTGCTATACAGAACTAGGGAAACTGGGTAACAGCCCCTGTAAGACCTACAACAGTGACCTTATATAGGTTCACCTAAGAGGACAATTCAAGGACAGATACTAATGATGGAAGACATGCGCATCACTAAGAATAGAAAACTGTGGAGAAACGTGTATTTTGAAATGTAGTCCATTCGATTATTTCTGCAGCCTAGAGGGAAGCTGTGCCAATCATACCATCCTGATAAAAGGTAGAGTGAAGGACTTGGGAGAAATGATAATGTTTGCGTTGCACCTGTAACTTGCCTTGGGGACTGTGTGTGGGATAACAGCTATGCTGGCATGAAGTAACACTTCTGTCTGCTCGGCTTCTCTCTGAATTTGTCTTGGCTCCTCACCGCAGTGCCTGTTTGCTTCCAGTTTGTTTGCTTTAAAATGCCTTTTTCCCACAGTCAGCGTAACAAACCCTGGCTGCGTTTTCTCCCCTGTGACTTGGATGGGTTTTCTCACTGCTGAGGGCTGGTCTACGCATTCAACAAAGAAATAGCTTTTAATTCACAATGCTATTTCATAATTTATCTGGCCTTTTACTGTAGCATTATGGCATTAGCGTGACTAATAAGAGCCATCATAGTTCATATAGGGGGAGTCGTCAGACACAGAACTGCATATTTGTCATTATTATGCAGGGTTAAATCCCTTTAGCGTCTTCTCTTCTACATCTCTGTGTCAGTCTTAAATTTGGTTTTAGAATTCTATTTATGAACCAGATGAATCAAGTTAAACATTTTTAAATATGGCTCTTTCTGAATGTTTTTTTGAGACATGGATTTTGTCACAGAACACAAAAGTGTGATAATATGACTGCTATGTATGAAGCCTCCTATGATATCTACAGAGCATATCGTTCTTTGTAGGAATCCCCCTTCTCGCCGGTTCCCTGTCACACTCGGAGCAGTGCATGGGAAATGCTAAAGAACTATAAATCGCGTAGTTTCCTAGCAACATAATCAATCACAATGAAAAATGGGAAGACATCAGACAGTTTGGAGCAGGGTTTTTGCTACATGTGGGCAGGAATTTGGTTGTGTCTAACAGAAAAATGTTCTTGACCTTTCACATACATTGGATATTTGCAAAGCGGGTTTAAAGACAGCACATTCTGTTCCGCAGAAGACAAAGGATAAACAGGGGCCCAAGAAACAAAGGAGCCGTTCAAAGGGTTACAGAGCAAAATATGTCATGATCAGAAGGAGGAACTCTGCTGCTTTAGTCAAATGGAGGACATTTCAATATATACCAGTCATGTACCAAATTAGAAAAGAAAGGCCTGACCTAAACAAGAAATGCATCTAATGAAAGCACAGGGCTTCAATAGTCTATTAACGCACAGGAGAACAGATCACCGCATTCAATATATAGAAAGAAAACAACCTCACTTACATCTGGATAGTAATCCACTGTAGGCACCAGGCGTTCAATCAAGGCTTCCAAGGACCCAGACACCAAACAGCCATCTTGATATACTGGATCTCCACATTGCTCCCCCATTTCTGGCTGTACCTGTCCACTACAGGAAGAGCCAAGCATGCTGGGAAATATTGGTGTCTGTGGCATGCTTTCCTGGAAGACAAGAAAAAAGCTAATTCAGACAAACCCAAAAATATAAAATAAATTATTTGTTCCTGAAATTCTGATGAATACAGTTCTGATTGTGTTTTTATGTAGTAAACCGGGGTATATAGGGGCAGCCCGTGTAACTGCTATGGCGCCCATGGGGGAAGGCAGGTGCATTGCCATCCTGTTCTATGATGGGGGCGTAGTGACATGAACCAGGAGCGAGGGCATATTTTAATTTTTTCTATAAGACTCTCTTTCCTGCGCATTCCTTTAAAAAACAGGTAAAATGTAGAAGGCATCGTGGGTGCCGCTAGGGAGACTCGTCCCTGTCACGGCCTGCCATTGGCTGACCCCACCCTGTCAGCAGATGTTTTGATACATGCAACGGGAAGATGCACCAGCGGCCATGCGGGGAGGGGTAAATATAACCTATATGAGGTGCCTGGACATTAGGGGTTTATTATAAGGGTTGGATAACCCCTTTAACAATCCTACCACAGACAGTGCGCCAAGGGGGGGAGGCTTCTGCTGGTTATCTTACAGTCAGACCCAAGACAGTGAGGAGGAGGAGGGGGACATGGCTGCACTCCTGGGACACAAAAAAGTAAAGATTATGCCCCCGCCTGGATCATATGTTTTATTTTATTTTATTTCATGAAAGCTGTTAAAAGGGTTTTCTGAGACTTATATATTGATGACCTATCCTCCGGATGGGTCATCGTTATATGACACCTGGAACCCCCACCGATCAGCTGTTTGAGAAGGCACTGGTGCTTCTGTGAGAGCCATGGCTTTCTCCCTGCCTACCTAGCACAGCCCCGTACATTGTATAGCGGCTGTGCCTCGGATTGCTGCTCAGCCCCATTCACTTCACTGGAGCTGAGCTGTGCCTAGGCCAGGTGACCGATGAACATGTCATCACTTGGCCTAGGGAAAGCTGCGAGCAGGCCGCAGCCAATAGCACAGCTAGCTGGTTCTTAGTTTAAATATAGCAATGCATGAAATGTACATGTTCTCCCCAGGTTTCTGTGGCATCCCATAATCCAAGGACAGGATTACCTTAGCTAGCTTTCTGGTAAAAGGTCCCTAGTGCATTTGAAGGACAGGAATTAGACTGCCAGCCTCGCTGGGTATGATGACCAATGTGAATGATTACAATACATTCTGCATACATATATGGATTATATCGTAGTCATATAAATAAGAAATACATTCATAACAAATATTATATTTTGGAGATGTCCAAAAGGTTCTAATAAAAACACATTTGTGATCTTTATCTTCCTAGAAAGCAACAAACACAAAATATATACATTTCCCTTTGCTAGTTCTAATTTCATGCTGCAAAGAAATGTATGACATTGTAAATATATACATGGTTCAAGCACTGTCCCAAATAGCAGAGAATACATATTTGTCCACTATCACAAATTCCTTGGAGGTCTCCTTGAGCACTACAGAGAATACTATGATGTTAAATAACTTCTTGTCCCATGACATTCCATTTCCTAAGGCACAACAATTATACCTGAGATTTCAGAATATTAATTACTATCTTGTCTGCTGGTGATGGCTAAAATTTGACACTGGCTTCACACATGACATGGATTGCGATTCATGGCTGAAAAATACCCAGAAGGAATTCAGTCTGTTTGCATTCAGAGGAGGTTTCAACAAGTGGAATGTCGTCTGGCTACATTAAATAATGAGCCTTTAAAGTCCAAGGTCAGGACCAGAGTTTTGTTTATGAGCACCATGGCACGTTGCTGTTTACAGCTGAGGAACACAACAGCGTGTGTTCTAGGGGTGGGCGATATGGCCTAAAATCTATATTGCGATATAATTTTAAGCATGTGCGATATGCGATATATTTTGCGATATATTGTTTTCTATATTTGGGGGGGCGTGTTTAAACTTTTTTAAACTTTTTATTTAATAACTATTAGTCTCCTTAAGGGCTAGAACGTAGAACCCTTGTCATATTCACCCTAATAGAGCTCTATTAGGGTGAATAGGACTTTACACTCTCCCTGCTGCCCTGTGCTTTGTGCACACAGCAGCAGGGAGCTGATCCCCCTCCCCTAAACGGTGCCATCCCCAGATCCCCCCCTCCCCTAAACGGTGCCATCCCCAGATCCCCCCCCTCCCCCAAACGGTGCCATCCCCAGATCCCCCCCTCCCCTAAACGGTGCCATCCACAGATCCCCCCCTCCCCTAAACGGTGCCATCCACAGATCCCCCCTCCCCTAAACGGTGCCATCCACAGATCCCCCCCCTCCCCTAAACGGTGCCATCCACAGATCCCCCCCCCTCCCCTAAACGGTGCCATCCACAGATCCCCCCCCTCCCCTAAACGGTGCCATCCACAGATCCCCCCCTCCCCTAAACGGTGCCATCCACAGATCCCCCCCTCCCCTAAACAGTGCCATCCACAGATCCCCCCCCTCCCCTAAACGGTGCCATCCACAGATCCCCCCCTCCCCTAAACGGTGCCATCCACAGATCCCCCCCTCCCCTAAACGGTGCCATCCACAGATCCCCCCCCCTAAACGGTGCCATCCACAGATCCCTCCCCTCCCCTAAATGGTGCCATCCACAGATCCCCCCCTCCCCTAAACGGTGCCATCCACAGATCCCCCCCTTCTCCCCCCCCCAAACGGTGCCATCCACAGATCCCCCCCTTCTCCCCCCCCCCGACGCTCACAGGAATACATTTAAAAACTAATCAGTAACTTTACCTTTATTCATTGGTGATCTCTTTACTGTATACCTTACTAGGTCTTAGCTCCGATAACAGCAGGCAGTGCGGGGGGCGGCGCTCACTCACTGACGTCACGCGCCTGCGCCGCCTAGTGGGAGGAGCAGGCGCGTGACGTCAGTGAGTGAGCGCCGCCCGCCTGCACTGCCTGCTGTTATCGGAGCTAAGACCTAGTAAGGTATACAGTAAAGAGATCACCAATTAATAAAGTTAAAGTTACTGATTAGTTTTTAAATGTTCTACTGTCAGCGGCGTGGCCCTGTATATTCTAACCCCAGGCAAGCGTCCCTGTCACCATGGGAATGCCTGGGGGTTAGAATATACCATCGGATTTGAGTTTTCATGCGCTCACTGAGATCGTGAAAACTCAATGATTTACTGTCAGTCCCTCCCCTCCTCCTCCTCTTTTGTCATTGGTGGTCAGCGGCAGCCGCGCACAGTGGGGAGGGAGGGACTCTCTCCTCCACTGTGCCCAGTGTGCCGGCTCAGGAGAAGATGGTGCGCGCAGAGAGCGCGATCATATCGCGGTCCGGCGATATAGGCGATATGCTCAAAATCCATATCGTGGCACAAATTTATATCGCATATCGCCTATATCGTCTATATCGCCCACCCCTAGTGTGTTCTTCACCAAAACCTGTCTGTGGAATTCCATCTCGCCAATTGTCAATGCTTCTCTTATGAAGGATTATAAAAAGCCTACACACATACATCTGTTTCTGTTCCATATAATTATAGTTGACAGACACCTTCAATATATTTTCTAGAGTGGGCAAACATCTAAAAAGAAGTCCTGGTTACCATTATCAACATATTTTTCCATACCAAGAAGGTTATGGGGGGTTTTCCGGCTCCTGAAATTGATGACCTATCCTCTCCAGCTATCTGCAGCGCCATTGGCCTATTCCTCTACAAGCACTCTGATGCAACTTCATAAAGGTCATACAGACCCAAACTTTTTCTCGATATCTAGATTTAATTATATAAAATGTGGAAATAACAGGAGAATATGCAGTCTATTGCTCAATATGAGGAATTATGTAATAAAGCTATATAACCTAATCTTTGTTACTATGCAGTTGAGATAGAAGAATCCTTCCAGTGGCACATTGGTATTGCCAGTTGGTGTGTGGTTCCACTTTCTTCAATAGTATTCTCAGGATACATCATTAATATTTGATCAGTGAGGGTACAACACCCCATTGATCAGCTGTTCCTTGATTAGATCTTGAATGGGGAAGGAAGACCAACTCAGGTCAAGTTGTAGTAGCCATGCTGGGTTACTGCAGCTCACCTCCCTGTAAAGTGACGTGTGAAGAGAGTTGAGCTGCGGTAACCTGGCACAGCCGCTACACATTGAATGGAGCTGTGCTTCCTAACCCATTCAAAGTTCTTATTTCACAGAGAACAGATGATCAAGGGGGTGCAGGGTGTTGGGCCCCCACTGATCAGAAATCCTGAGGATCAGGAAACTCCTTTAAAAATGGTATTGATGTAGTATAAAAATTATAGTGTGCACCTGTACCAAATATCTTATAATTTGCTCATCTAAATTTGTCACACATAAGTCAATATCTTAGGGTTGAACCCCTATTTACATGTTTTGATGGACAAAATACTTGATATTCAGTATGATGGTCAGCCTAGCTTACATGATAAATAGCTTGCTCTCTAGTCACAGTGGTGACTCAGAAGCCTTAATGTATTCTATTCTCCTACTTGTCTGCCTACATTATGTCTCAAGACAATTGCATATTTATAGTGCAGCTATAAATAACTTTCTCGAGGATCGAAGCAGACAATTTAAATAGCTCAAGAGTCAAGACAATTTGGAGAAATGAAAATAGAAATCTCACAATGACCAGTCTTCATCCCAGTGACCATATTGGGGCTATCATGCCTGAGAGCAATTGTTATATTTTTATATGTTGCTATAATACAATGAAAAATATTTGGTAGTGAAGTTGATGAGCATCAAGTACTGGAGGGTTATGTTCCTGGAATGTCTGAGAGTTGTGACAGGCTACTACTACTTTTATAGCATTGTGTCTCATCATGCATACTAGGTGGGTGGCCTGACAGTTTCCTGACATAATACATAGTGGAATGGATATATGCTAATCGTATTCTACAACTTTTCCCTGAGGGTGAATTCACATGCAGCAGATTTGTTGACAACATTTTGGCAACTGTCCAGTTTAATGTATTTTTGTTCTAATAGATGCACTGGGCCATAAGACACGCCTAGGTTTTAGAGGAGGCCCCCAATGTTAATACAACCCTCAATCAGACCCCCAATATTAATAAGACCTCAGATCAGACCCCTAATGTTAATAAGTCCTCAGATCAGACCCACAATCAGACCTCATCTCAGACTGCTCAGGGCTGGGCGCTTTGGCCTAAAATTTATATCGCAATATAATTTGAAGCATGTGCGACAACCATATATATCGCAATATATTATTTTCTATATTTTTTTTATTTACTATTAGCCTCCTTAGGGGCTAGAACCCTTGTCTTGTTCACTGTAATAAAGCTCTATTAGGGTGAATAGGACTTTACACTGTCCCTGCTGCCCTCTGCTTTGTGCACACGGCAGTAGGGAGCTTATCATGGCAGCCAGGGCTTCACTGCTTGGACTCCGATCAGAAGCTGCCACTGTGCCACCAATGGGTGGGGGAGGGGGAGACCCTGAGGCTATTGCCACCAATGATTTAATACTGTGGGGGGGGGGGGGGCGCACTGCAGGGGGGGGACCGCAATTAATATAATATTGAGAAGAGGAGGAGTAGAAGGGAGGGACTGTGGCCACTGGGCCACCAATGAATATAGTTAATGCTTGAATACAAACGTAGCCTGCGTGTGCAGGCCATATCCCATACCCGGTCTCTATGACTGCCTGCTGCGATCCGCCGCAATTAACCCCTCAGGACCTGCAGCGATATAGAGGCCGGGGGCCGGGTATGGGATATAGCCGGTACACGCAGGCTATGTATGTATTAAAGCATTAACTATATTCATTGGTGGCGCAGTAGCCACAGTCCCTCCCTTCTACTGTTCTCTGTTCTTATTGGTGGCCAGTGGCAGCCGCACACAGTGGGGAGGGAGGGAGCTTAACCCTTCAAATCCGATGGTTAGCCCCTTCCAGACAGCGGTCCCTAAGGACCGCGGCATGGAAAGGGTTAAACAGTTATGGAGCGCTGTGTGTGTGTGTGTGGAGTGCTGTGTCCTGATTGGACACCCCGCTGCGCATGGCCAAAACTGGTGACACACACACGGACCTAGGGCACTCACACAGGGATTTTATTATTATAATTAGATGTAGCCTTTTCTAATGATTACACTATCCCAAAATGTTTAAATGAAAAAATGCAGCTCCACTGGAGCACATGGGATGGGTCAAAAATGTTGAGATTTGTTTTACACGTTAATATTTAGTTATTTATTTGCTCACCTATATAGCGCTGACATATTCTGCAGCGCTTTACAGAAACTATCATCACACTGTCCCCAATGGGGATCACAATCTGTTCCCCATCAATATGTCTTTGGAGTGTCACTGACTTTAGTTGGCCAATGCAGTTAACCTGTTTTTTTGTTTTTTATTTTGCACAACCGATAGTGACATTGCTAATAGCTGCTCTTAAATTTTGCCTATTAAAAGGGGCGTGACGCCATTCTGAATATTGTAACATGTAACTCATGTTTTATGAGATATGTGGTGTGTAGCTACGTACAATGGGTTAGGCTTCTATATTCTGTATTTATCTGTCAGTACTATATTTAATAGTTGTAAATGCTTGGCTTGTCCCATTGGCTTTAACATAAAGACTAGATTTATACAATCTAAGAACAATCCAGGTTATATAATATGCACCTTCATTATTGCAAATTAGCAGATGAACAAGGTGTGTCAAAGCATCAGACTCTTGGCCAGAATCCTGAGTTCTGTACGTCTCGGTCTAAGCGTCTTTGGGATTTGGGGACATTCTGTGCCTTTAGAGAAATGGTTGCAGGAGCCTCCCTGCAGCCTACTTGTTTACTAGGAAGGCACTGGTCGGAATGCTTTGCACAGGCAGGCTATCCCAACAGGGTTTACTACATTAAGTAGCACCTTTATACCAAATCTTAAGCTCTAATTGGAGGCTTAGAGTTGAGTGAGGCAGCAACAATGTGGCCAGGCAGAACAGCTTGCTTTTGGGGATGTGTGACTATTAAATAATTTTCGTAAAACCGATGACCTCTAAACCCAAATCCTTTATTGTTACAGTCAGTACACTCCATTCACTTACTAATGGCCTTACAGATTGCTACATACAAAAGCTACTTTATCAAGTGGCTCAGCCAACGCATGTCGCACCACTCAACAATACAGCCATAAAATATAAAGTATAGGAAAATAGTGGAGCGCTCAGGATGAAGTAAGAATGCTTCTTGAGAAAAAGGACATAAAAATGCTTCTTGAGAGAAAGGACATTTTAATACGACTCATAAGCCTTACCTCCAAATGTAGCTATATATATATATATATATATATATATATATATATATATATATTTGTGGTCGGGGCTATGTGTGAAAGAACCTACCCCCTAATGTATGCCCCAACAGAACTAGCGGCTTGAGTTGTGCCATAACCGCTTCCGTCGAGAGTACACCTGAAAGAGGGCATACCCTGTAGGAGAGTGAAAGGAAAAGGGCGGGCTGGGAGGGGAACACTGCTGCCGTCCGTCCCCTCTGGAGAAAGGTGCATGCCAGATATAGGGCAGGGCGCCCCTCCCACAAATACAGGCCAATTAATCGGCCTTAACACTTGTGGTCGGGGCTATGTGTGAAAGAACCTACCCCCTAATGTATGCCCCAACAGAACTAGCGGCTTGAGTTGTGCCATAACCGCTTCCGTCGAGAGTACACCTGAAAGAGGCCAAAAACTCAGCATGAAAATACAAAGCGTGTTCATTGACGTATTACAACGCCAAATTCTGAAAGGCACAAGAAATCTCGCTAACGGGGTTCGGAACATAACGGCTGTAACAAGACGAGCGCCACCGGCCCAACTTACGGATAATGTGTGCTGGCACCTGATTCCTGAAGCGGCCGAGGCTGCCCCAATCCTAAACGAATGCCCTGACACCGTGAGGGGGTCAAAACCTCGATTGACCGCCAGTATACGCGCATGCGCTATGAACTGGGAGGTGGACAACGCTGCTGTCCCGAAGGGTAACAGTGGGGTGTTAGTGCCGCGACCGGCCAGTGCCCCTGACAATCCCTGCAGGACGTGGACCGGACCCCATTTGTGAGACGTGGGGGAAGAATTTGACCTGGGTAGGGGGACCTGACTGGGAGGTCTTGGTCATTTAGACCACAGTTAGTCCAATGGTTACCCTAAACATGCGCTGCTGCCACCACGGGATACAGGTCCCTAGCCTCCGTTGACTGGAAATTCCCGTGGCCTCGCAAAACTCCTCCGGCCACGCCCCATTCAGCCAATGGGGGCCAAAAATAGCAGCGAAACCAGTGCTGACCCCGCTGTTGGAGAATATGACGGGGGAGTTGTGGGAGACCGCCGGGACAAACATGGACACGCCATTCCCATGACTCAAGAAGTGGTCCCACATGCTCAAATCCGCTTGCGCTTGACTGTCCAGGAACACTGGACTATCCTGACAGGGAATAATTGAGACATGGCTGGATGATAGCTATGACAGTGGGAATAACTGAGACACGGCTGGATGATAGCTATGACAGTGGGAATAACTGAGACACGGCTGGATGATAGCTATGACAGTGGGAATAACTGAGACACGGCTGGATGATAGCTATGACAGTGGGAATAACTGAGACATGGCTGGATGATAGCTATGACAGTCGGAATAACTGAGACATGGCTGGATGATAGCTATGACAGTCGGAATAACTGAGACATGGCTGGATGAAAGCTATGACAGTGGGAATAACTGAGACATGGCTGGATGATAGCTATGACAGTGGGAATAACTGAGACACGGCTGGATGATAGCTATGACAGTCGGAATAACTGAGACATGGCTGGATGAAAGCTATGACAGTGGGAATAACTGAGACATGGCTGGATGATAGCTATGACAGTGGGAATAACTGAGACACGGCTGGATGATAGCTATGACAGTGGGAATAACTGAGACATGGCTGGATGATAGCTATGACAGTGGGAATAACTGAGACACGGCTGGATGATAGCTATGACAGTGGGAATAACTGAGACACGGCTGGATGATAGCTATGGCAGTGGGAATAACAGACACGGCTGGATGATAACTATGACAGTCGGAATAACTGAGACATGGCTGGATGAAAGCTATGACAGTGGGAATAACTGAGACATGGCTGGATGATAGCTATGACAGTGGGAATAACTGAGACACGGCTGGATGATAGCTATGACAGTGGGAATAACTGAGACACGGCTGGATGATAGCTATGACAGTGGGAATAACTGAGACACGGCTGGATGATAGCTATGACAGTGGGAATAACTGAGACACGGCTGGATGATAGCTATGGCAGTGGGAATAACTGAGACACGGCTGGATGATAACTATGACAGTGGGAATAACTGAGACACGGCTGGATGATAGCTATGACAGTGGGAATAACTGAGACACGGCTGGATGATAGCTATGACAGTGGGGATAACTGAGACACGGCTGGATGATGGCTATGACAGTGGGAATAACTGAGACACGGCTGGATGATAGCTATGACAGTGGGAATAACTGAGACACGGCTGGATGATAGCTATGACCGTGGGAATAACTGAGACATGGCTGGATGATAGCTATGACAGTGGGAATAACTGAGACACGGCTGGATGATAGCTATGACAGTGGGAATAACTGAGACATGGCTGGATGATAGCTATGACAGTGGGGATAACTGAGACACGGCTGGATGATAGCTATGACAGTGGGAATAACTGAGACATGGCTGGATGATAGCTATGACAGTGGGAATAACTGAGACATGACTGGATGATAGCTATGACAGTGGGGATAACTGAGACATGGCTGGATGATAGCTTTGACAGTGGGAATAACTGAGACACGGCTGGATGATAGCTATGACAGTGGGAATAACTGAGACACGGCTGGATGATAGCTATGACCGTGGGAATAACTGAGACATGGCTGGATGATAGCTATGACAGTGGGAATAACTGAGACACGGCTGGATGATAGCTATGACAGTGGGAATAACTGAGACATGGCTGGATGATAGCTATGACAGTGGGAATAACTGAGACATGGCTGGATGATAGCTATGACAGTGGGGATAACTGAGACACGGCTGGATGATAGCTTTGACAGTGGGAATAACTGAGACATGGCTGGATGATAGCTATGGCAGTGGGAATAACTGAGACATGGCTGGATGATAGCTATGACAGTGGGAATAACTGAGACATGGCTGGATGATAGCTATGACAGTGGGAATAACTGAGACATGGCTGGATGATAGCTATGACAGTGGGAGTGGTAACAATCTGGCTACGAAAACCTACCCTGAGGAATGATGCGCATCGCAAAATTTACATGCCTAACAACGACTGCAGTTCCACCTTGGTGGTGACCCTACCAGTGACGAAACTGTGAATGACTGCGCGGACCCTAACCAACTTGTCTTCCGGAAACCTAGCTGACATGCTCTCTGTGACTGTAAAGCAAGCAAAAAGACGGACCGTCACTACCACTGTTTAACAACAATTTGACTACCACCCGTGCCTAGACACCACCACCGCCACTGCAGAAACCATCATGCAAAGGTAACTGACCCTGGTGACCACCTGACAGCTGAGGTATGGAGAAAGAGGAGACGTGTGACAGTGGAAAATAAATTGGAGACAAAGAAGGAGGACCTTACCGGAAACAGGACACGATGCTGATATGAGAAGAACACAAGGAACCAACCGTGGAAATAGACCTATCCGCATGAATTAAGCAGAATAAGTATTTATTTTTATTTTTTTAACAACGCTTGCGCCTGCGTTCAGGTGGCCCGAAGCTGGGTGACGAGACACGATTGTCAGATTGCCGGGGTTCTCACGGAGTTGGCTGAACGGCTGACGTGCATATGCCAAAAATAAAAACACAGCTATCTATGTAGCAAGCAAATTGCGCCAAGTGTATGAAGACAGGCAAATGAGAAACCTGCCCATCTGAAACAGAACAATGAAATAAAATGCCATACAATGTGAAGGGTCTGGCGTGCCCCTGCTGGCCTACGTCTAGGGGCGCCTGTTACTGGGGGAACTACCCCAAACAACTCATCACCATCACGCTGTATGGCATTAACCCCCTACCTAACTGACAGCACGGCGGCCCGTGCCAGACTTTGGCCCCCATATAACAGACATGGTGATTATACAAAATTCGTCTTGACAGAAAAGTTAAAAACAGCTAGGCTGTGATTAATCAGGCAGATTGAAACTCCGCCCTCAAACTAGCCTTCTCATTGACATTCCCCCCCCCCCCCTCCCCGTGCTTACTCCCCCAATGCAGAAAGATAGAGCCTAATGCGAGTAGCCCCAGCAAATATACGAACGGAGTCCCGCTGACCCCTACTACCTGCGTGCAAGTCACGTGGGAGCGGGGCGTGCTGGCAGACTGCAGTTCCGGTGTGGGGATGTCCCTCTCATACCTTAGAGGGACCGACCTCACCGACCGGACTAAGGAGCCGACACTGCGCTGAGGCAGCAGCTACTCACGCGCCGCACGAGGAGGAACAGGATGCTGGACTGCAGGAGGAAGCGCCGACCGGAAGTGACGCTCTGTCGCCTAGGAGATGCTGACGCCGCCGGCTGTAACAGGAACACTGCTGCCGTCCGTCCCCTCTGGAGAAAGGTGCGTGCCAGATATAGGGCAGGGCGCCCCTCCCACAAATACAGGCCAATTAATCGGCCTTAACACATATATATATATATACACTGCTCAAAAAAATAAAGGGAACACAAAAATAACACATCCTAGATCTGAGTTAATTAAATATTCTTCTGAAATACTTTGTTCTTTACATAGTTGAATTTGCTCACAACAAAATCAAACAAAAATTAAAAAATCGAAATCAAATTTTTCAACCCATGGAGGTCTGGATTTGGAGTCACACTTAAAAGTGTAAAAACACACTACAGGCTGATCCAACTTTGATGTAATGTCCTTAAAACAAGTCAAAATGAAGCTCAGTAGTGTGTGTGGCCTCCACGTGCCTGTATGATCTCCCTACAACGCCTGTGCATGCTCCTGATGAGTTGGCGGACGGTCTCCTGAGGAATCTCCTCCCAGACCTGGACTAAAGCATCTGCCAACTCCTGGACAGTCTGTGGTGCAACGTGACGTTGGTGGATAGAGCGAGACATGATGTCCCAGATGTGCTCAATTGGATTCAGGTCTGGGGAACGGGCGGGCCAGTCCATAGCATCAATGCCTTCGTCTTGCAGGAACTGCTGACACACTCCAGCCACATGAGGTCTAGCATTGTCTTGCATTAGGAGGAACCCAGGGCCAACCGCACCAGCATATGGTCTCACAAGGAGTCTCAGGATCTCATCTCGTTACCTAATGGCAGTCAGGCTACCTCTGGCGAGCACATGGAGAGCTGTGCGGCCCTCCAAAGAAATGCTCCCCACACCATTACTGACCCAATGCCAAACCGGTCATGCTGGAGGATGTTGCAGGCAGCAGAACGTTCTCCACGGCGTCTCAAGACTCTGTCACGTCTGTCACATGTGCTCAGTGTGAACCTGCTTTCATCTGTGAAGAGCACAGGGCACCAGTGGCGAATTTGCCAATCTTGGTGTTCTCTGGCAAATGCCAAACGTCCTGCATGGTGTTGGGCTGTAAGCACAACCCCCACCTGTGGACGTCGGGCCCTCATATCACCCTCATGGAGTCTGTTTCTGACCGTTTGAGCAAACACGTGCGCATTTGTGGCCTGCTGGAGGTCATTTTGCAGGGCTCTGGCAGTGCTCCTCCTGTTCCTCCTTGCACAAAGGCGGAGGTAGCGGTCCTGCTGATGGGTTGTTGCTCTTCTGCGGCCTCCTCCACGTCTGCTGATGTACTGGCCTGTCTCCTGGTAGCGCCTCCATGCTCTGGACACTACGCTGACAGACACAGCAAACCTTCTTGCCACAGCTCGCATTGATGTGCCATCCTGGATAAGCTGCACTACCTGAGCCACTTGTGTGGGTTGTAGACTCCATCTCATGCTACCACTAGAGTGACCAAAACAGCATTCAAAAGTGACCAAAACATCAGCCAGGAAGCATAGGAACTGAGAAGTGGTCTGTGGTCACCACCTGCAGAACCACTCCTTTATTGGGGGTGTCTTGCTAATTGCCTATAATTTCCACCTGTTGTCTATCCCATTTTCATAACAGCATGTGAAATTGATTGTCACTCAGTGTTGCTTCCTAAGTGGACATTTTGATTTCACAGAAGTGTGATTGACTTGGAGTTACATTGTGTTGTTTAAGTGTTCCCTTTATTTTTTTGAGCAGTGTATATATGTATATATATATATATTGGATATAAAAAGTCTACACCGGCCCTGTTAAAATGTCAGGTTTCTGTGATGTAAAAAAATGAGACAAAGATAAATCAGTTCAGAACTTTTTCCAACTTTAATGTGACCTATAAACTGTACAACTCAATTAAAAAACAAACTGAAATATTTTAGGTAGAGGGAAGAAAAAATATAAAAATAAAATAATATGGTTCCATAAGTGTGCACACCCTTAAACTAATACTTTGTTGAAGCACCGTTTGATTTTATTACAGCACTCTTTTTGGGTATGAGTCTATCAGCATGGCACATTTTGACTTGGCAAGATTTGCCCACTCTTAGTAGCAAAAACACTCCAAATCTGTCAGATTGCGAGGGCATCTCCTGTGCACAGCCCTCTTCAGATTACCCCACCGATTTTCAATTGGATTCAGGTCTGGGCTCTGGCTGGGCCATTCCAAAACTTTAATCTTCTTCTGGTGAAGCCATTCCTTTGTTGATTTGGATGTATGCTTTGGGTCGTTGTCATGCTGAAAGATGAAGTTCCTCTTCATGTTCAGCTTTCTAGCAGAAGCCTGAAGGTTTTGTGCCAATATTGACTGGTATTTGGAACTGTTCATAATTCCCTCTAGCTTAACTAAGGCCTCAGTTCCAGCTGAAGAAAAATAGCCCCAAACCATGATGCTGCCACCACCATGCTTTACTGTGGGTATGGTGTTCTTTTGGTGATGTGCAGTGTTGTTTTTGCGCCAATCATATCTTTTGGAATTATTGACAAAAAGTTCCACCTTGGTTTCATCAGACCATAACACCTTTTCAAACATGCTTTTTGGAAAATGTAGCCTGGCTTGGATGTTTTTCTTAGTAAGAAAGGGCTTTTGTCTTGCCACTCTACCCCATAGCTCAGACATATGAAGAATACTGGAGATTGTTGTCACATGTACCACACAGCCAGTACTTGCCAGATATTCCTACAGCTCCTTTAATGTTGCTGTAGGCCTCTTGGTAGCCTCCCAGACCAGTTTTCTTCTCGTTTTTTCATAAATTTTGGAGGGACGTCCAGTTCTTGGTAATGTCACTGTTGTGCTATATTTACTCCACTTGATGATGACTGTCTTCACTGTGTTCCATGGTATATCTAATGCCTTGGAAATTCTTTTGTACCCTTCTTCTGACTGATACCTTTTAACAATGAGATCCCTCTGATGCTTTGGAAGCTCTCTGTGGACCATGGCTTTTTTTGTTGGATGCGGCTAAGAAAATTTCAGGAAAGACCAACTAGAGCAGCTGAACTTTATTTAGGGTTAATCAGAGGCTTTTTAAATGATGGCAGGTGTATGCTGACTCCTATTTAACATGATTTTGAATGTGTTTTTTTGGTTTTCTTCCCTCCACCTAAAAGATTTCAGTTTGTTTTTCAATTGATTGGTACAGTTTATAGGTCACATTAAAGGTGGAAAATGTTCTGAAATAATTTATCTTTGTCTCATTTTTTTACAGCACAAAAACCTGACATTTTAACAGGGGCGTGTAGACTTTTTATATCCACTGTGTATATATAGACAGGCTTGCGGACGCAGTACAGAGGCAATGACAACGTCTTTAACTTAAACAGTGCAGTGTTTTATTTACACATACGTAAAGTGACAACAAAAAGTTAGTTTCAGGGAAAAACAGTCACCTTGAGTCTGGTGTTTGTTCACACCAGGCTGCAGCACATAAGTCCTTGGGTGAAGCAGAAGTCCATGTGCTTTTAACCAAACAATATAGCAGGCCTTAGTCCCGGCCCAAACTCTCAGGCTCCAACACCCAGACTGAGAAAGCTCCACTAGCAGATGGAGTATAATCCACCCAGCTGAGACTGCTGGCTGGGTTTTTATCCCAAACCAAAACCCGGCCTGGAACGTGGGAAACAGCCACCCACCCTGCACTTTGGCTGCTCCCAGTAAGAGCCGGCCCGGATCGGCTTTACAGCCACACTAAATGATCAATAGTGTCAGTCAGCACAAGCTGCCGCTGACACTTACAATTACCGGCTCTTACCTCACCGAGGCCAGGAATCTCGGTGACACATATCTTCCGTCAACGATGGCCCTTTGCGCTTTCCTACAATATATATATATATATATATATATATATATAATGTTTAGGGAAATCACAGTGTGGCTTATTTACCATGTATTAAGGTTCACAGTCAGGTTCTGGTAACTTGAACCCCACCAATACATTTTCTCTCTACAATGAAACAACAGTATTGACAGAAACCTACAAATTCTATTTCTCCATGCCTGCTATCCATTGCAATGGTGAGAAACACAGCAAGCTTGCAATATAAGGTAAAAACATTCAATATTAAAATAAGATATTTTTATTCAGAAGCAGTAATTTGAATTTCACAGGGGGTCTAACGATTGACCACTGTGAAAGTCTCTGATAATTGCTTCTAATAAATACCAGATTTTACATTAGTGGTAACATAAAGAAAAGCCTGTTTTTGCCCAGATTATATTTATCATCAAAGGATGAAAGAATAGTATGTCTGTGGTTTTGAACCTCTTCCAATGGCATCAGAGAAAATATGAGCACTCCCGAATGAACCACTAGAACATCCAACACTAAAGTTCCCACAGAAATGTCTTCATGGTACAAATACCTACGATTGTAGAGTTAGATGTAAAATAATTATACTTGTTATGCAATGGCTATAAACAATTGAACGCTTGATTTCATGCGTACTACAAAGCAGTTATATGTGATTTAGGTCTAACCTTCCTATAACCCATGATAAACAAAACAAGGTTTTGCGATCTTAGGGGATCATTTATCAAACAGAAATAAGGCTAAATTTGGAGTATTTCTGGTGCAGATTGCGGCGCAAAGGATCTTTGAAATCTGCGACTTCTCCCTGCTCACACCAGGTCTAAAAAAGGGGGCATGGTGTGGGTCGGCATTTAACATTTTCTACGCCTGTTTGAGGCATAGAAAATGGTCTAAGTGTAAGACAGCTAAGAAGCGGTCTTAAATTTAAAAGTGGCGGTGGATCCGCTGAAGTTATGTAGAGGAAGGCATGGGAAAAAAAGCTTAACACCTAGTGTAGTAGATAAACATAGTGATTTAATTTCCAGTACCAGGACAACTCCTATGCATATATATGGAAGTGGGATTATCTGCTCTCTGTGACCCAATGCAGAGCTTTCATTTAATTGGACACTACGTAATACAATATGTGGATCCGCCTGCATCTTCTCTTAAAAATAACAGCTGATTGTGGGTATTTCACAAAATCTATATTTGGAAACTCCCTAATTACAACCCCCCATTACAAAGTCTGTGAAGAGGAATTCTCCTATAGGTTTTTATCAGCTACCAATAAAGGATAGGGCCAACATAAACTAAAGGGATTTTCCCTTGAAAATTTTCAAACCAGCACCAGGATCTGAATACTTTGTAATTTCATGTAACTAAAAATTTGCATAGCCACTGAGTTATTCAATAAAAATGTATCTGTATGGTGCCATTTACTTTCTTATCTCTTTGTCCTGCTCAAGGAGAAGGCCGCACATGCTCAGTTTCATCCTTCATCTGCCTCCTGAGCTGTGATAGGTAGAACATGGACACGCCTTCTGAGCTGCATCAGAAAAGACACTCCCCTTTATCTGCCAGCTTGATATAAATCTAGTAGAACAAAGAATGGGCAGATCTCTGGATCCATGTGAGGTACAGGGCTGGTTCTATGTTTGTTGGTGGAAAGAGATTGTTATGCACTCTATGATGTTTGATTAAATTTTTTTACATTAATCATAGGATTACCCCTTCAAATGGGCCACTTAGCACGTATAAGCATTGCATATATACTATACATGCTTTTATTACTATTCATTTACTCTTTTCAAGATTAAAGTGTTACATCAACTAGTGATGGGCACAATAGCTTGGTTGTAGTCGAAATCTTTTTTTTCAATCAACTAATCCTTTGATATAACTGTTCTGCTTTCATTTAAGGCCTCTTTCACACTTGCGTTGTCCGGATCCGGCGTGTACTCCCCTTGCCGGAATTACACGCCGGATCCGGAAAAACGCAAGTGTACTGAAAGCATTTGAAGACGGAACCGTCTTCCAAATGCTTTCAGTGTTACTATGGCACCCAGGACGCTATTAAAGTCCTGGTTGCCATAGTAGGAGCGGGGATCGGGGGAGCGGTATACTTACAGTCCGTGCGGCTCCCGGGGCGCTCCAGAATGACGTCAGAGCGCCCCATGCGCATGGATGACGTAATCCATGCGATCACATGATCCATGTGCTTGGGGCGCCCTGACGTCACTCTGGAGCGCCCGGGGAGCCGCACGGAAGGTAAGTACACTGCTCCCCCGCTCCCCGCTACACTTTACCATGGCTGCCAGGACTTTAGCGTCCCGGCAGCCATGGTAACCATTCAGAAAAAGCTAAACGTCGGATCCGGCAATGCGCCGAAACGACATTTAGCTTAAGGCCGGATCCGGATCAATGCCTTTCAATGGGCATTAATTCCGGATCCGGCCTTGCGGCAAGTGTTCCGGATTTTTGGCCGGAGCAAAAAGCGCAGCATGCTGCAGTATTTTCTCCGGCCAAAAAACGTTCCGTTCCTGGAACTGAAGACATCCTGATGCATCCTGAACGGATTTCTCTCCATTCAGAATGCATGGGGATAATCCTGATCAGGATTCTTCCGGCATAGAGCCCCGACGACGGAACTCTATGCCGGAAGACAAGAACGCAAGTGTGAAAGAGCCCTAAACCCAAGGAAATACTAATGATAAGGAAAAGGAAACAAATATATAGTACTTATAACAAAAACCAGGTTACACTATTTGGGCTTTCTTCATTAGAATGTTCTCGTAAATTCAAGCAATCTGAGCCACTTATACAAGAAAAGACTCCAGGACAAGTACTCAATGTAAAACATGCCTGGAATGGTAATCTAGGATTCCTGAGGATTGTCTGTGTTATGACACAGGAGGATTACCTAAAACAAAGCTCAGTACAAGCATGCAGTACCTCATTAATCCTTCAGTATAGAGCATTAATGCCTAAAGGCTGTTTTAGGGCTGTATTACACCAACAGATTATCTGACAGATTTTCTCACCAATCATTGGTCAGATGGCCAATTACACACACAGATCTTTTGTTATACACACCAACTATTGGTCTGATTGGACAGATATTGGTCAATTAATCTGTTGGTGTAATAAAGTCCTTTACACGGGCTGCGAATTGTCTCGAACATTGCTAATGAAGGTTCATAGTAATGCTCATTAGCGATAATTAGTGTTGGGCGCGAATATTCGAACGTGAATATTAATCGCGAATATCGGCACTTCGAGAATTTGCGAATATTTAGAATATAGTGATATATATTCGTAATTTCGAATATTCTAGATTTTTTTTCATCAGTAACCTCCGTTCTTGCTTGTGGGCCAATTAGAAGGCTGCAATGTCTTTGTCTGAGCTTAGCAACATCCCTAACAACTAATAGGAAAGTTGCCTACCCGTTATATAAGAACCTCCCCAGCAGCCATTTTCTACAGTTTTTTTAAGTTCTGAGAGAGACAGCAGTGTCATTGCTGTGCTATGTGCTTTCCACACTACATTAGATAGATAGTTAGATAGCTCATATATATATATAATACAGATAGTTAGTGGGAGATAGTCAGTGTAGGCTAGATCATGATATAGTGTAGCTGTTTCAGTGCAGTGTGTTAGGTAGTGTGATAGGTTCTCCTGTCCATACATACATGCAGACCTGCTAAAATGTGAAGTTTCACATATTGCGCCAAAATATTCGCATCATTAGTGCTGATTAGAGCAATCAGGAATATATTGGAGCCCTCTAACTGCATATAAAGCCATTTGGAATGTTCTGCCATGCCAACCATTTTCTCCAGTCTCAGGAAACTTCTAGCAGCTTGGAAAATGTAGCAAAAGTGACCCACGTCTGTATTTTGCACGCATTACGCGAATATTACATTGCTGATTTTTCTCAATCAAGAAAATAAACTCTAATTTGCTATAATCACTAGCGATAATATTGAATAAAAATTTTTTTTTTTTAAGAAGCAGTACCAGTAATTTTTATTACACAGGGGGTCTAACAATTAACCACTGTGAAAGACTCCCTGATAATTGCTTCTAATGAATACCAGATTTTATATTAGTGGTAACATAAAGAAAAGTCTATTTTTTCCCAGATTTTTTTTATCATCAAAGGATCAAAGAATAGTGGTTTTGAACCACTTCCAATGCCATCAGGCTAGGGCAGAACTATAGCCCGCCCATTAGTGACAGTGACGTCATTGCTAGGCAGGAGTCTCTGCCTAGCTTACCCATGGAGAGCTCGGTACGTCACCAGATCTCCAGAAAAAGCCTTTGCCCTGTGTGATTCAGCAAATGCTCATATCATGGGGGCTGCCTGGGTGAAATTGTGGGTATGTCCGGTGCATCTCTGAACCCAGGACAACCCCTTTAAGGTATGTGCAAAACAAACATGATTCAAAGTGGTTCAAAGAAAAGGAGCTGAAATGTTCTGAAAGCCTAATATGTATAACTTTAATGGTACTATTCCTGCTCACCCAATTTTTTATGGTTAACATTCAGTATCAATTGTGTCAAGTACTGTATAGAAAACATTAAACAGGCCTTTCCTTTTAGATAACAGGGACATTCAGAACTAAGCTTCTTAGGATGTGTTCAAACAGGGTCAGACATAGATAGCAAAGGGCCCTTGAGCAAACAGTACACAATAGTCCATTACACAGATGCTCCTTATGTCTCTCTAACAATCCAGTAGTTACATTGAACCACAAAATTTACATGAAATCAAATAAACTGTGAGAAAATGCTTTTAGATTAGAAGGGTCCCCTTACCTACTGGGCCCCTTTCCACTGTTTCAAAATAGGGTATGTCTGCCCCTGTGTTCAAGCAAAATTCATACAGTTATGATGAGGAAATTCATACTGTAACAAGTTTTGAAATTTTAGAAGGCAATCGGACTGAAGTGAATGTGTAACTACTGAAATAGAGACTAGTCATAGGGTGGCACGTGTGAAGCTAGTGTGTGTGAATACAGAACAACTGCAAATGTGCTGTCATTGACTGTGTATCTATTCACTCTATAAAGAAAGTTCATAGCAATAAAAGAGGAAAAATATGTCAATGCAATCAATGTTCAGTGATGAAATTCCATAGATTCCTAGTATGTCGACATTCTTTGTTTTAATAACCAAATGATTCCCACTGTTAAATCCACATCAAAGTTTTACTAGTGCTGTTTGTAAGATGACAGCTCGCTGGCGCCAGGTGGATTACAGCAAACACGCTCCATTTCAGCCGGCAAATGGTCGCTGAATAAGGCTTTGCAATGAGCCTCTGCCCAACAGCAAGGCATCTAAAATCTCGGTGGCATATGAAAACAATACCAGCTTTCTATGGTCAACGCTAAGATATAGATAACAAAATTAAAATGTCATGTTGTTGGGGATATTTGGCCAATATCTCATGCAACAGATCAATATCTGCTGTTGCTTTGTGTAATGTAAAGATATATAATGTTCTAATATACTTTCTGTACCAGTTCCTCATGGTTTACCAGACACATCCTTGTATTCATTGATTAGGAACCTTCATTGTTCATTGTTTACTTCCAGGGATAAAAGTCTGTCCTGGTCATGTGATGATTATGTGGGCGCATAGCATTTTACAAGGGAGCGCCCTTGTACAGCAGTTTTATGTGTAGTTCCAGTAATAGGAGGAACGTATAGGATGTTCATACAATAAGACCCTTGAGTCATGATGGCCTAAACCCGCAGCGGGATACCCCTCTGCAAAATTACAGCAATGTTATCAAACTTGGGAGATACCCTGGGTGATGCCTCTACATGAGGTGGGGGCAACTAGGTTTTCCTATGCTAGTATAATGGCAAGCCATTTTTTTCAAGTTGATCATTGAAACCTCATAAATATCAAAGAATCTAGAATAGGGCTGAGAATGGAGGAAAGTCATCATGCTGAATATCATTGGTTTTAGTTTTTCTTATGCTGATAAATAACACATACTTCCCGTACTACATAATGCTCCAGTTCAATGAATTCAAAAATCTGTAAATTATTTACTTGGGTGAATGCAGGCTGGATAAATAATGTAAAATTCAAGAATGAGTAAGTTAAGTAGATGAGACAGCTGAACCTTTTAAAAAGTGAAGCAAAAATAGGCATCTACTAAGTGTAATAGAAATGGGCTAATATAATGTCTGCTTGGAACTTCTGAAGATGTAGTTTCCTACAAATTTCAATATTATTGCCATTTCTAAATCTAATGAAAATGTTGGTGCTATTTCCATAGACTACGGTGGGTGTTCTGTAATAGTTGTTTGGAGCCATTGCATCAAATCTAATGTAAGCAACATTTTCTTGGATATTGTATGTCTTCTACGTTGGATCCACTGGTTTCCTCCAGCACTGTAAGGGTTCATGCACACGACCGTATTGCGTTTTCAGTGTTTTGTGGGCCGTTTGTAACAGATCCGTTTTTCCATTTTTTTGTTTCAGTAGTGTTTTTGGTCCAGTTTTTCCGTTCTGTTTTTCCATATGGCATATACAGTATACAGTAATTACATAGGAAAAATTGGGCTGAGCATAACATTTTCAATAGATGGTTCCACAAAAACAGAACGGATACGGAAGACATACGGAGTACATTCTGTATGTGTTCCACTTTTTTTGCAAACCCATTGACTTTAATGGAGCCACGGAACGTGATTTGTGGGCAATAATAAGACATCTTTCAACGGAACGGAAAAACGTAAACGGAATAACTTCAGTTTTTTTTGCGGAACTATTGAAATGAATGGTTCCGTATACGGACCATATACGGAACGCAAAAAACGGCCCGTATACGGAACGCAATAAAAGTTTGTGTGCATGAGCCCTAAAGGTGATTAACTTTCTTTGGAACTGGTCTTAGAGTGTTTGTAACTACCGTAATTGTGAACCCAAATCCCTGTCGAGACATGTGTTGGCCCTACATACATAATGGTAATTTCAGATGTCTTACTCTACTACAGTTGTGTGTGTAACCCAACCACTTTCAATCAGGAATTGTCTTATTTGGTGAAAACCTTTTTTCAAGACCCACATCAAAGCAACTTCTAAAGTATGAAAGTTGAATAAGATTTGTCCTTCCTGAAGCAAAACAAGTGAAAGGAACAAAGGTCAGCAGCACTTAAACATTGTGTGAGAAAAAAACACCTTGAATGGCTTACAACCCCACAGAATGCCTTGGACAATAATCCCACGCTTTCCATGGAGCTTCAGAGACAAAGCTAAAGCAGCTCAATATAACACAAAACTATAAAGGTCAACATGGTCCTCACTGGACCTGGACAAAATAGCATGTCTAACAACCACCAATGATGTATACAATTCCCTGTACCACACAAAGGGCCTACCAAGTTTTCTTTTATCATTGAACCCAATTTTCTAGTCTATCAGTTCTGCAATATAGAATCAATGCCATTAAAGTGTACCTAAACTTTCACTTTATTAATACCTATTGTACATACGGTATGATAAAAAGCATATTTTTAATGTACTTGAATTTTTTTTTTACTTTTCCTAGTGAAACAGGCATCTGAAGTTAAGGTACCTATTGCGCTTTGCAGTCAGTACACGCTGTGTACTAGTGTACAGATTTCTATAGGGCTGCACTGAGCACTTACCAGGTCAGAGCATACATCCTTGCTCCTGCCTGTACCAGTTCTGTTCTTCTCAAGCTGCAACCTCTGAGGTGTTTGACCTGTCACCTCTGCAGGCTCCCTGGTGGAGGCTTCAGCAGAGGCAGCACAGGCAGGAGCGTGCTATGGAGCTCCTGCCCTGTGCTTGCTTCACTCTGGTAATAGCCTGTACCGATGTGGTATGTAAGTTATTAGCAAGGCAGAGCGATGTATGCTCTTTCCTGTACAACGCTTAGCGCGGCCGCACCTGAACTTCAGGTGCCTATTTCGCTAGGAAAAGTAAAAAAAAAGAAATAATAATAATTTAGGAACACTTTAAGAATATCATGTTTTACAACTTTAGAGTAGCTATTGAATTGCCAGGGAAGTGAGTTCTACTTTTCATCTAGAAGAGCAGTACATGATCTATAGACTACTTAATGCCAATGACCTATTTTCCATGGTCATCAAGACGTCTAGACTATACAAGAAGCCATTATGGAATAAACTAGTAAAAAGCTTCATATACTGGTAATCAAATATTGAAGGACTATCTAATGAGCAGAATACATTCTACTCCAGAACAGACACTTAGCATCAGACAGACAGTGACAACATCTGCACCAGACTCAGGAAGTGAAGGAGGCTTGTGCACATTAACCCCTTGCACACAAAGGCTCCATTTTTAAGCACTTAATTCCTGTTCAGGTTTGGGAATACTAAACCATATACATTTATATCAAACAGATCAGCCTGTCAGCTATATTCATTATTAGTGTTGAGCAAATTGAAGTTAGCGAAGTAGACTTCAATCCGAATTTCAGGAAAAGCCAAATTTCCTCGCTCTTCATAATAACAAATAAATTTTTCCTGAAATGGCGGTAATAAACAAAAATCCATTTGCTTGCGGAGAGGCCATTGCGGCAATCTTGATAGAAGAAAACGTGCAAAATCTTGTGCGCGGTGAAACGTGCAAAATCTTGTGCGTGGTGTGATGACATCATCACACCGCACTGGCCAGGCCCGGTAACATTGATGTCACTACGCCGCCGTGATGATGTCATCACTGTGCAAGATATCACACTGTTTCTTCAATCAAGATGGCCACGACAGCCTCTCTGCGAGCAAATGAATAAGGTACTGACCAAACAGTTGCCAGCATTAATACTTTTAACAATTTAAAATGTGAAAATGTAATATCCATCAATAAGGTCCAAGCTGTGTCTCAAGATATGGAAATCAAAATGCTGCTCTCCAAGTAGTATACATTGTATATTCTAGAAATTCATAAGAAGCCATGCTAGAATCCCATGCTGGTCCATGAGTTTGGTAAGAAGCAGCCTATTGAAGTATTGAGGAAACCAACAGAAGCACATGCAAAAATACAATGAAATGACATAACATGTAGCTATATGTAGTGACAGGGCTAAATGTAATAATACAGTCACCACCTGCTGCAGAATCCACGCAATGTACAGTAGGTGACAACTAATGGACGCTTGGAACGTGTATGAAGACCACAGGTGAAGAATGGATGATGGGGTTCACCAGTTACCTTGGGCCACCTTTCCTGTTACCCTTATTCTTTGCTCATCTAGTCACTTCTGGTAATATAATTGGTCTCAGCTCAAGGATTCAGGACAGTTTCCGTCCACATATGATCCCTGAACTGAATTAATTGGTGCATCATATTTACATTAGTTAGTACAAGAGCAGTGAATATGTTTACCTACAGATCTAACAGAATTGACTTTTCCAGTTAGTTCTGCTTCATCTTAATATTAGGCCTCATGCACACGTCCGTTGTTTTGGTCCGCAAAAACTGCGACTCGGATGCGGACCCATTCACTTCAATGGGGCCGCAAAAGATCTGTTGCTCCGTTCCCTGCCCCGCAAAAAAAAATAACATGTCCTATTCTTGTCCGCGCTTTGTGGACAAGAATAGGCAGTTATATTAAAGGCTGTCCGTGCACGGACGCCATCCATGTTTTGCAGATCCGTGATTTGCGGACCGCAAAACACACTACGGTCGTGTGCATGTAGCCTTCTACTGTAAAAAACAAGCTCTGCCACATCTGATAAGCTTAGTCTTTTAGCTTATTTCTCTTCTTCAGGCTCATCCTAAGGATAGTTTTATTGTCCAAACCTTTCTGCAGTTAAGCAGGCTTCTCAGAGCATGAAGATAGCAGCGTGTCTACAGGAGAAGCAAGCTGGAAATAACAGACCATCAGAGGAAGAATGGGGAAATTCCTGTCATGTTTGCTGTCTGAAAAAAACAAAGCAAGAGGCAGCACCTGCTCCATGCATCATCACCACAAGTACAGTAAACAGCCCCGTCCATGGGGACCGGTGCATGCACTGCTCTGCCGCTGAGAACGCCAGGACTAAACACCTATTATGGTGGCACTGCACTACTGTACTTCTGCGGTAGGACACAAAACGCAGACGTGGCTTTAGGTTCAGTTTGTCATATGCTACATTCCCTAATGATATTGTGTTTTTTTGGGATTGCAGGTATCTGTAATGTTTTTTCCAGGGTAAAGCAGCAGCCAAAAATAGTTTTTTTTTACATCTTCCACTTCTACAGACTTCTGTGTGGCCATGTGATGTGAACAGCAGTGTGTAGTCAGATCTGATCAGATTCTGAGCTCCAACTGTCAGGGATGTGCATGTAATGTGAAATGCATGGTATTCTTTAATGGCACATTCTCAGCTTACAGATGTACAATACCTAAAAGATGGCTAGATAGATACTACTCAAGCATCCATACATGCCCAATGTCCATTTGTATCCAATGACATATGTAAAGTACAGTATGAAAACATTTGAGCACAGGTATTCTTCTAGACACGCATGGTGATCTATGAACCACAGTAGTGTGGATGTATGTAGTAAACAAGCACATGACACAACAGCAGCACCCTGCGTCACACCAATAGTCCACAAACTTTCAGCCCCTGCAGTAATACGTATAGACTGGATCCACTGAATTCATCTTACACTAGGCTGGAACGCTGCCTGCTCTACGCTCTCATGCTGCTCCCGCACACTAGAGATAGGGTTGAGCCAATCATTGAAAATTCTTCCATTGATTCTCCAAAATTCAAATCAGCCCAATTTCCTGATTGATTCTCCTTGACAGGAATAACCGATATAGGCTGCCAATCCTAAGCCTGGGGAATCGGCCATCAGAAAATGCACAGAAAAAGCTATCGCTTACCCTCATTTTTGGCACCATGCGCATAAGGGTTGCTGGAGTGTTCTCAGATTTGCAGGGTAGGCGACGTGTTGCCTTGGCAGCGGACCTCGTCAGGCTGTCAGCATTATCCCAGAGCTGTTTGCCTTCCCGCCAAGCTGTATCTCAATAGCTTCCTAATAAACCAAGAGGGATAATATTTTCTCCGCCTTATCCTGCCTTTGACGGAGCTGTGTACGGTGAGAGCTCCCTGCTTGTTGGCCGCTTCATATAACACCAGAAATGATTGTGGCTTGTGTCTTTTGTAGCAAAGCTGCTGTCTAATCCTCCACAGTCCCTCCTCCTGCCTTTTTTGGAAGCTCATACGCCTGTACAACAGGTTACACTGGACTCCCTCCGCCCTCCTGCTGTGTGCTAGTGCAGAGGATGTGAGGCACAAGTGACAGACACTGCCTGACCTCACAGAACATGAGCCACCACTTTCTGTGGGCAACCTCCTCTGACCAATGATGGTCATCTACATTTACGTAGCGTAAATATATAGATATTTTTTTTCTATAATGTCTGATTTTGTTCATATGTGATCTAGATTGTAAGATTCTACAGATTACCTATCTATCTATCTATCTATCTATCTATCTATCTATCTATCTATCTATCTATCTATCTATCTATCTATCTATTTATCTTATCTCTCTGTCAGTCTGTCCATCCATCTAACTACCGGTCTATCTATCTATCTATCTATCTATCTATCTATCTATCTATCTATCTATCTATCTATCTATCTATCTATCTATCTATCTATCTGTCTGTCTATCTATAGATTTTCTAACCACATAGGTGATAAAGCATATAAACATAATGGCAATTCCAACCCAGCTTTCCTGAAGTCCTTAAAGCAACAGTTGCCTAATTACGCAGCAGTACTGGAGCAGATTTGTCACGTAAAAAATCTAGCTGACTGCTTCTGTGTGAACTATACTAGAGGACATATTGTTTGTCACACAGCTTTCCCAGAAACAGATATGACTAAGAAATGGCTAAACAGATGAATCCATATAGTCGTAAAATAATGCGAAAAATTACTCTAGAAATTAAAAATGCCCACAGGGAGCAACTTAAAGGGGTTGTCCGGGTTCAGAGCTGAACCCAGACATACCCTTATTTTCACCCAGGCAGCCCCCCTGAGGCTAGCATCAAAGCATACCATGCTCCGATGCGCTCCCTTGCCCTGCGCTAGATCGCACAGGGCAAGTGCTCTTTTGTTTATCATAACACACTGCCGGGCAGAAACTTCCGCCCGGCAGTGTGTTCGGTGACATCACTGGCTCTGATGGGCGGGCTTTAGCGCTGTCCTAGCCGTTTTACTGGAAATGCAAAGCCCCGGTACGTCACCGGAATTCCTAAAAATGCCTTTGCCCTGTTCGAATTAGCGCAGGGCAAAGGAGAGCATCGGAGCATGAACTCATGTCAGGGGGGCTGCCGGGGTGAAAATGGAGGTATGTCCGGGTTCAGAGCTGAACCCCTTGAATAGGAGATATTAGTATGTGGCTGATACATAACACTTGCATTGCCTTTTGTGCGAAGACACATGGTTTGCAGGTGTCATGAAAGTTCAGGACTGATGACACGAAGTGAAAACTCAGCTCTGAAAAAGCTTTTATGCAGACGGATCTGCGGATCTGTCTGTGTGAAAGTAGCCTACGGCCACGGACCACGGACGCGGATGCCAATCTTGTGTGCATCCGTGTTTTTTCACGGACCCATTGACTTGAATGGGTCCGTGAACCGTTGTCTGTCCAAAAAATAGGACAGGTCATATTTTTTTGACACGTATCACGGATGCGGCTGCAAAATGGTGCATTTTCCGATTTTTCCACGGACCCATTGAAAGTCAATGGGTCCGCGAAAAAAAAACGGAAAATGGCACAACGGCCACGGATGCACACAACGGTCGTGTGCATGAGGCCTAACTCACCTTCAATTTTAGTGGGAACAGTATTGTTAGTCTCCCTTTTTTGCTAAGGCATCAAAGTCTGGAGTTAGCTTTGTTGTTGCAATTCGCAGAATAGATCAGAGGTGTTGGTCAGTTAACTGGGATCTGTGACGGGATTTATTGATGTTCATGACGCTGAACGTCTGCTCACACATGTAGGTCGAGCCAAACAAGGCCAGCATCTTCTGTGCCATCCCCCGGAGGTTTGGAAAAGTGACTTCTTCTCCATAGTGCCCCCCATAATGTGCCAGTATATAGGGCCCCCATAGTGCCCCCCATAATGTGCCAGTATATAAGGCCCCCGTAGTGCTTCCCCTCTTCTCCATAGTGCCCCCACATATTTTGGCAGTATATAGGGCTCCCATAGTGCTTCCCCTCCTCTCCATAGTGGCCCCCATAGTGTTTCCCCTCTTCTCCATAGTACCAATCCATATTGTGCCAGTATATAAGGCCCCCACCCCCTTCTTGCCATAGTATACTATAAATAATAAAAACAATAAACACATATACAGTTGCAAGAAAAAGTATGTATGGAATGATATGGATTTCTGCACAAATTGGTCATAAAATGTGATCTGATCTTCATCTAAGTCACAACAATAGACAATCACAGTCTGCTTAAACTAATAACACACAAAGAATTAAATGTTACCATGTTTTTATTGAACACACCATGTAAACATTCACAGTGCAGGTGGAAAAAGTATGTGAACCCCTAGACTAATGACATCTCCAAGAGCTAATTGGAGTGAGGTGTCAGCCAACTGGAGTCCAATCAATGAGATGAGATTGGAGGTGTTGGTTACAGCTGCCCTGCCCTTTAAAAAACACACACCAGTTCTGGGTTTGCTTTTTACAAGAACCATTGCCTGATGTGAATGATGCCTCGCACAAAAGAGCTCTCAGAAGACCTACGATTAAGAATTGTTGACTTGCATAAAGCTGGAAAGGGTTATAAAAGTATCTCCAAAAGCCTTTCTGTTCATCAGTCCACGGTAAGACAAATTGTCTATAAATGGAGAAAGTTCAGCACTGCTGCTACCCTCCCTAGGAGTGGCTGTCCTGTAAAGATGACTGCAAGAGCACAGCGCAGTCTGCTCAATGAGGTGAAGAAGAATCCTAGAGTGTCAGCTAAAGACTTACAAAAGTCTCTGGCATATGCTAACATCCCTGTTAGCGAATCTACGATACGTAAAACACTAAACAAGAATGGATTTCATGGGAGGATACCACAGAGGAAGCCACTGCTGTCCAAAAAAAACATTGCTGCACGTTTACAGTTTGCACAAGAAGACCCGGATGTTCCACAGCAGTACTGGCAAAATATTCGATGGACAGATGAAACCAAAGTTGAGTTTTTTGGAAGAAACACACAACACTATGTGTGGAGAAAAAGAGGCACAGCACACCAACATCAAAACCTCATCCAAACTGTGAAGTATGGTGGTGGGGGCATCATGGTTTGGGGCTGCTTTGCTGCGTCAGGGCCTGGACGGATTGCTATCATCGAAGGAAAAAGGAATTCCCAAGTTTATCAAGACATTTTGCAGGAGAACTTAAGGCCATCTGTCCACCAGCTGAAGCTCAACAGAAGATGGGTGTTGCAACAGGACAACGACCCAAAGCATAGAAGTAAATCAAAAACAGAATGGCTTAAACAGAAGAAAATACGCCCTTCTGGAGTGGCCCAGTCAGAGTCCTGACCTCAACCCGATTGAGATGCTGTGGCATGACCTCAAGAAAGTGATTCACACCAGACATCCCAAGAATATTGCTGAACTGAAACTGTTCTGTAAAGAGGAATGGTCAAGAATTACTCCTGACTGTTGTGCACGTCTGATCTGCAACTACAGGAAACGCTTGGTTGAAGTTATTGCTGTAAAAGGAGGTTCAACCAGTTATTAAATCCAAGGGTTCACATACTTTTTCCACCTGCACTGTGAATGTTTACATGGTGTGTTCAATTAAAACATGGTAACATTTATTTCTTTGTGTGTTATTAGTTTGAGCAGACTGTGATTGTCTATTGTTGTGACTTAGATAAAGATCAGATCACATTTTATGACCAATTTGTGCAGAAATCCATGTAATTCCAAAGGGTTCACATACTTTTTCTTGCAACTGTACTTAACTTATGCTGCTGTCAGTGATGCGATACAGCCCTCTTCCGGCCTGTGTTCTGCTCTGTACGGCTCAGGCGGCACGATGACGTAGGCCCGTAGCCTATCAGAGGAACGGGCAAGGGAGACGACTCTCCCCTGCTCCTCCGCACCATTCATCTGTATCGCTGTCCTGAGGGCGGTAAACAGATGATAACACAATGGAAGCGCTCATCTCCACTCCTGCTGCCTCCGGACAGAAAGGGCCCCCCTCAGGCGCCGGGCCCTGCTGACGATGCCCCCGTCCTCTGTCCTCCTCGCCCAGCTGTAGAAACGGCCCTGGGAGGAAGCATGGAATCCGGAAGCCGCAATCCTCAATCGCCGCCTGAACTCCACCCCGGCTCCATCACTTCCCGTCGCATGAGCAGCTCTGCGGGCCGGATAAAAAGGTCCGCCAGGCCGTTGTTTGCCCATCACTGTCCTAGAGACATATCCAAAGTTTGTATTAGTGAGGGTCTGACTTCTGAGATCCCAATTGATCTCTAGAATGAGGGGACAGAAGTGCATGCACATTGTGCTCTCTCTCCGTGCTGCACAAGATGGGCTCCATAGAAGCCTATTGGCCTATCTCGATTCCGTCTCCTGCAGCGAGGAGAGAGTGTGCGATATGTGAGCACTTCTCTTCTCTCATTCTAGAGATCGGTGGGGGTCTCAGAACTCAGACCCCAGTGATACAAACTTTAGATATGTCCCTATGACATATCAAACGTTTTTATTTTTAAATAGTCACCCTTTAAATTTTTTTTCAAGCTGGCATGGTAAAAATGCCAGGGCTGATATATATCAGTCCAGCCCTGCTGGTTCTTTAGTGACATTTATAACTAAGTCTATAAGAATTTGATAAATGACTTGTTTAACATCTGGATCAGGTTGTATTGTAGATACAGATATTTTTGTTTTCATTGGGAAGTGTTAAATGCCAATGGTTAAGTTACCATCATAGATATCTGTGAACTAGTGATAACGTGACTCATGTTGTTGGCAAAAAAAAGAGGTTTTTCCCCCCAAAGCTGAGTCACTAAAGGTTCTCGCTTTCACAGCTCTGTTTAGAAAAATATTTAATTTTAATTGTTGTCAGAGACGGAGCGTAGTCCATGCAGGCACATGAACAGCAAAAGCCACACTTGTACACACAGCTGTCCATACAGCCATTAATTTTCATGCACAAGAGCGCTACAGTTGTAGTCAAAATCATTACAAATTAGGTTTATAAGCCAAATAAACTTTCAACTGTCTGCAATAAACTAATCAAACAAGAATTTAAAGTATAACTGTCATATTTTTTTTTTTTTGGAGTATTGGATTGTGGTGATTAATATCTCCTTGGTGGCCCTATTTCAACTTTTCACTGTGTATTCAATTACCCCTTAATTCCACAGTTTTGTTGTCTGTACTGCCTACTTTTACCTGTGCTTAAAATAGGGTTGCTAGGCATGGTCCGTCTATCTGTTGAAGGACGAGGACGCTGCATGCAAGGTCAGATTACTGACAGCCAGGGACTGTAAGTAAATGATTAAAGTCAGGTCCTCCCCAGCAGCTGATAACAGTGCCTGGGCTGTGTGCACTTCTCCCTGTCCCTGGGCTTGGCAGACGCTCCCTCACTCAGCAGAGCTGGAGGATGCAGTGTTGAACCAGCGCACAACAGGGAAGGAAGATCTGCCGTCTGCTCAGTGTATAAATGAAAGCAACATGTGGTAAGAGGACCCCTTTGTGCTGCAGTAGATTAACCCTTTAGGGGGAGGGCTCTGGTTACTGACACTTTTGGTGGGCTATTGTTACTGGCTAGTGAGGGCAGGCGGGATTAGCCTCAGGGTGAGGGCAGTGGCGGCCATCTTAACTGAATAGTGAAATTGCAGTTTTATACAGACTGGTTGCTAAGGGCTGAATCTTATTAAATATGGGGTAAGTCAGTCTAATAGTAACTGATTCTGGAATATCATGTTATTAGTAACTACATATATGAAAATTGAAATTAGGGTCTAAGTGTGACAGTTATCCTTTAAATAGCTCAACACAATTAATATATCAAGTGGTTTCTCCAAATTAAACAGAAAATGCCCCTTTTAATGACTACTGCAGTCTCAGACTTATTCAACCCCCTCATGACTGCATGAGGGGGTTGCATTTAGTATTTAGTAGAGCACCTTACTGCTATGACCTTCTGGAAATATGATGCATAGTCAGACACCAGCTTCTGGCAGCATTCCTGAGGAATCTTAGCCCATTACTCATGGGCAGCCCATGGCTTCTAGTTCACTAATATTCTTGGGTTTGCATGCTGCGAACGCCTTCTTCAAATCCCACAAAAGATTCTCTTCGAGATTCAAGTCTGATGACTGTGATGGACATTCAAGGATCTTCCAGGACTTTTGAAACCAAATCTTGGTGGACTTTGAGGTATTCTTGGACCATTGTCCTTTTTGGAACGTCCAATGATTCCCAAGCTTAAGCCTTATCACAGAAGACATGAAGTTTTCTACTAGGATTGATTGAATTCATCTTCCACTCCAGACACTGCAGGTTTCCAGTGCCAAAGGAAGCAAAGCAGCCTAGGAGCATCACCAAACCACCGCCATGCTTCACTGAGGCCAGGGTGTTCTTTTCAGCGTATGCTTCATTCTTCCTCTTTCAAACATGCTGCTGATCTATAGGTCGGAAAAGTTCCAGTTTTGTTTAATCAATCTGCCAAAACAGAAACTCCAAACTCTAGTTCGGCCTGTTATTGTCACGGATGGTGTTACAGAAAGCTGGAACTTATAAATAAACATCCGACTGGCTTGATCACAAACTAAGGAGCATATGTGTGAGCCCTATAAAACCCCTAGAGCTCTCCCTGACTGCTATGCCCATGCAAAGGTCTTTATGGTAGACGATTGCATGCCCACGTACCTTATACTATGTGACACCTGAAAACCCTATGATAGTGAGGGGACACGACCACCGGCTCCCTGCACTTAATACGGACGGAGTCAGGGTCTCCTAGAATCAAGCCAGCAAGGAAACACAAATAAAGGAAAAGGACTTATCTGAGGAATCAGCAGTAGCAGCCTCCAGCAGTGAACAACTCATCCAGGAAGAAGTATAAACCGCAAAGTGAGGGAGTATGGGAGGGAATATAAAGGGAGACAATTAGTGTAAATAGGTGACAGCTGGGAGAAGGAAAGGAGATGACAAAGTGAAACCAAAACAAAGAACCTCATGCAAGAGGTAGAGAAGAACGTCTAACAGATCTTCTCACAGAATTGGCGGTGACAGTACCCCTCCCTCTACGGGTAGACTCTGGACACTCAGAGCCCACCTTCTCAGGATGAGACCTATGGAAAGCCCTGATGAGATGAGTGGCCTTAATGTCCGCCACTGGGACCCACATCCTCTCCTCAGGACCATAACCCTCCCAATGAACGAGGTACTGGAGAGAACCGCGGATAATGCGAGAATCCACAATCCTAGAGACCTGAAATTCAAGATTACCATCAACAACAATCGGAGGAGGAGGCAAATAGGAGGGTACAGTGGGTTGGACATAAGGTTTTAATAGGGACCTGTGAAAAACATTATGGATCTTCCAAGTCTGAGGAAGATCAAGATGGAAGGCAACGGGATTGATGACAGACAAGATCTTGTTAGGCCCAATAAACTTAGGACCCAACTTCCAGGAGGGAACCTTCAGTTTGATATTCTTTGTAGACAACCACACCAGATCACCCACATTCAGGTCCGGACCAGGCACACGTCTCTTATCCGCCACATGCTTATACCTCTCACTCATCCTCTTCAGATTACCCTGAATCTTTTGCCAAATAAATGACAAAGACAAGGAAAATCTCTCCTCATCAGGTAAGCCAGAAGACCCCTCTCCAGAGAATGTCCCAAACTGCGGATGAAACCCATATGCACCAAAAAATGGTGACTTATCAGAGGACTCCTGGCGACGGTTATTTAAAGCAAACTCAGCAAGGGCCAAAAAAGAACACCAATCCTCCTGATTCTCCGCCACAAAACAGCGCAGATATGTCTCCAGATTCTGATTGACGCGTTCGGTCTGACCATTCGACTGCGGGTGAAAAGCAAAAGAGAACGACAACGGAACCCCCAAGCGAGAACAGAAGGCCTTCCAGAATCTGGAAACAAATTGCGTGCCCCTATCAGAAACGATGTCTGAAGGAATGCCAAGCAATTTAACAATGTGATCAACAAACGCTTGCGCCAGCATCTTAGCATTGGGTAACCCAGGAAAGGGAATGAAATGCGCCATTTTGCTAAAATGGTCCACTACTACCAGAATCACAGTCTTCCCTGAGGAACGAGGCAGGTCCGTAATGAAGTCCATGGACAGATGCGTCCAAGGACGGGAAGGAATTGGTAATGGGAGGAGAGAACCCGATGGCCGTGAATGAGGGACCTTGGCACGAGCGCAGGTCTCGCAGGCTGCCACAAAACCCTCAACCGTCTTACGAAGAGCCGGCCACCAGAATCTCAGAGCAATGAGATCCACTGTGGCTCTACTCCCCGGGTGCCCAGCAAGGACAGTATCGTGGTGCACCTTGTGTCGTAAAGCGAGAGGCACAAACAACCTCCTAGGGGGACAAAGATCAGGAGCCTCTGCCTGGGCTGCCTGAACCTCTGCCTCCAAATCAGGATAAAGAGCAGAGACGACCACCTCTTCAGCCAAAATGGGACCCGAGTCTTCAAAGTTCCCCCCTCCCGAAAAACAACGTGACAGGGTATCCGCCTTCACATTTTTAACCCCAGGGCGGAATGTAACAACAAAATTAAACCTAGAAAAGAACAAAGACCATTTGGCCTGTCTCGGGTTCAGACGCTTGGCCGATTCCAAGTAGGCCAGATTCTTATGGTCTGTAAACACGGTAATAGGGTGTCTGGCTCCCTGTAACCAATGGCGCCATTCCTCAAAAGCTAATTTGATGGCCAACAACTCCCTATCTCCCACATCGTAATTTCTCTCTGCAGAGGAGAGTTTCTTTGAGAAAAAGGCACACGGTCGCCATTTGGCAGGAGAGGGACCCTGAGATAAGACCGCACCCACACCCACCTCAGAAGCGTCCACCTCAACAATAAACGGTAGAGAGACATCAGGTTATACCAAAATGGGAGCGGAAGCAAAACTCTCTTTGATAGTAGAAAAGGCTTTAAGCGCATCTACCGACCACGAAGAAAAATCTACCCCCTTTTTAGTCATATCAGTGAGTGGCTTAACAACAGAGGAATAATTCAAAATGAACTTTCTGTAATAATTGGCAAAACCCAAAAACCGCATCAGCGCCTTCTGATTCTCAGGGAGCTCCCAATTAAGCACAGCGCTGACCTTCTCAGGGTCCATGCGAAAACCAGAAGCGGAGAGAAGAAAACCAAGAAATTGAATCTCCGGATCCGCAAACACACATTTTTCCAGTTTATCGTACAATTTATTATCCCGCAGAATCAGCAAGACCTGACGTAGGTGGTCTCGATGAGTCTTGAAATCAGGAGAAAAAAATCAAAATGTCATCTAGATACACCAGTACAAATTTCCCCATTAAATGATAAAAAATGCTGTTCACAAAATGTTGGAAGACGGCCGGAGCATTCATCAAACCAAAGGGCATAACCAAATTCTCGAAATGACCCTCAGTGGTATTGAAGGCCATCTTCCATTCGTCCCCTTCCCTGACCAGGTTGTATGCCCCTCTTAAATCCAACTTAGAAAAAACCTTAGCCCCAACAATCTGGTTAAACAGGTCCGGGATCAGAGGAAGCGGATACGGTTCAGCTCCCTGAAATCCAGACAAGGTCTTAAAGAACCATCTTTTTTCTTAACAAAAAAAAAAAAACCAGCGGCAACAGGTGACTTCGAGGGTCGGATGTGTCCCTTTCTCAGGCTCTCAGAGATATAAGTATGCATTGCGACTCTTTCAGGTTGGGAGAGATTGTATAAACGTGATTTTGGCAGTTTGGCGCCTGGAATGATATTAATAGGGCAGTCGTATTCCCGGTGCGGGGGCAACTCCTGGACACCACTCTCGGAAAACACATCCGAAAATTCAGAGAGAAAAGATGGCACAGTCTTGGTAGAAACCTCTGAAAGAGACGCCGTGAGGCAATTCTCTCTGCAAAACTCACTCCAACCATTTATTTGCCTTTCTTGCCAATCAATGGTGGGGTTATGTTTAGTGAGCCAGGGAAGCCCCAACACTAGAGGAGTAGGTAATCCGCTTAAGATGAAACATGACATATCCTCAACATGAGCGTCACCCACAGTCAAACGGATATTGTGAACTATGCCCTTTAACGATCTTTGAGAAAGTGGAGCGGAATTGATAGCAGAAACAGGTATATCCTTTTTAAAAGTGCATACCTGGAAACCATGCGTTATTGCAAATTGATTATCAATTAGATTGACAGCTGTTCCACTATCTACAAAAATCTCACAAACAATGTTCTTGCTGTCTAGCGCCACCCTGGCAGGTAGGAGAAAACGGGAACTACAAGTAAACGGCAAACCTTCAATTTCCGCATCAACCTTGCCAATAGTAGCAAATGGAAAGTTTTTAGAGTTTTTTATTTATTTTTGTTTTTCTTTTATTACCCTCAGAAAACTCCATGAATCTCCTAGAGGGGCAAACATTAGCCAAATGATTTATACCCCCACAACAGAAACAAACACTCTTCTGAGATCTGAATCCTCTACTATCAGAGGCAAGCAAACCCAGCTGCATGGCCTCCTCCTCAGAGGGGATTGAGAGAGACTGAGACCCCTGCGCACTGAATGAGACAGCCCCACTGTCCTTGGACTGAATATGACAGGAAGGAGTAGTCTCCTCTCTCTCTCTAAGATGCCTGTCAATGCGAACAGCTAGAGACATGGCAGATTCTAACGAGGCTGGTCTCTCATGAAAAGCAAATGCATCTTTCAATCTTTCCGAAAGACCATGGCAAAATTGACTTCGGAGTGCAGCATCATCAGTATCAGCTGCCCATCTCCAAAATTCTGAACAATATATCTCTGCGGACTGTTTACCCTGGCATAAAAGACGCAGTTTAGATTCAGCCAGAGTAATACGATCCGGGTCATCATATATCTGCCCCAGGGCTACAAAAAATTTATCCACCGATCGGAGGGGCCGTGCCCCCACTGGCACCGAAAAGGCCCAAGACTGAGCGTTATCCCTGAGCAGCGAGATGATGATCCCCACCCTCTGCTCCTCATCACCAGAGGAATGGGGAAGTAGGCGAAAATGGAGTTAGCAAGCCTCTCTAAAGCGAACAAAATTCTCACTACCCCCGGAGAACGTATCCGGAAGTGAGATCTTAGGCTCGGAACAAACTCCATGAACGCCAGCAGAAACGGTCACCTGAAACTGAGACACAGTTTTACGGAGATCTGCTACCTCCAGCGAAAGACCTTGCATGCGGTCAATCAAGGCTGAAACCGGATCCATGCTTAAGACGGTTATGGCGGTTTATAATGTCACGGATGGTGTTGCAGAAAGCTGGAACTTATAAATAAACATCCGACTGGCTTGATCACAAACTAAGGAGCATATGGGTGAGCCCTATAAAACCCCTAGAGCTCTCCCTGACTGCTATGCCCATGCAAAGGTCTTTATGGTAGACGATTGCATGCCCACGTACCTTATACTGTGTGACACCTGAAAAGCCTATAATAGTGAGGGGACACGACCACCGGCTCCCTGCACTTAAAAAGGACTGAGTCAGGGTCACCTAGAATCAAGCCAGCAAGGAAACACAAATAAAGGAAAAGGACTTATCTGAGGAATCAGCAGTAGCAGCCTCCAGCAGTGAACAACTCATCCAGGAAGAAGTATAAATCGCAAAGTGAGGCAGTATGGGAGGGAATATAAAGGGAGACAATTAGTGTAAATAGGTGACAACTGGGAGAAGGAAATGAGATGACAAAGTGAAACCAAAACAAAGAACCTCATGCAAGAGGTAGAGAAGAACGTCTAACAGACCTTCTCACAGAACTGGCGGTGACAGTTATCCTGCAAGTTGATCCAGAGGAAGGAAAAAAAAAACTGTCAGGTAGAAGCCAATTTTCCCTACTTAAGGGGAAAAAATTACTTCCTGACTCCACTCAGGCAATCTGAATAACTCCCTGGATCAACGACCCCTTCTCTAGTACCTATAGCCTGTAATATTATTACACTCCAGAAATACATCCAGGCCCCTCTTGAACTCTTTTAGCGAACTCACTATCACCACCTCCTCAGGCAGAAGGTTCCATAGTCTCACTGCTCTTACCGTAAAGAATCCTCTTCTATGTTTGTGTACAAACCTTCTTTCCTCCAGACGCAGAGGATGTACCCTTGTCACAGTCCTGGGGATAAATAGATGATGGGAGAGATCGCTGTACTGACTTCTGATATATTTATACATAATTATTAGATCTCCCCTCAGTCGTCTTTTTTTCTAAAGTGAATAACCCTAATGTTGATAATCTTTCATGGTACTGTAGTCCACCCATTCCAGTTATTACTTTAATTGCCCTTCTCTGAACCCTCTGCAGCTCTGCTATGTCTGCCTTGTTCACAGGAGACCAGAACTGTACACATACTCTGTGTGATGTCTGACTACTGATTTGTAAAGTAGTAGGACTATGTTCTCATCACAGGCATCTATGCCCCTTTTGATGCAACTCATTATCTGATTGGCCTTGGCAGCAGCTGCCTGACACTGGTTTCTACAGCTTAGTTTGCTGTCCACTAAAATTCCTAGATCCTTTTACATGTCAGTGTTACCCAGTGTTTTACCATTTAGTATGTACAGGTGACTTGCATTATTCCTTTCCATGTGCATAACCTTACATTTGTCAGTGTTAAACTTTATCTGCCACATCTTTGCCCAAGCCTCTAATCTATCCAGATCCATCTGTAGCAGTATACTGTCCTCTTCCGTGTTAATGACTTTAATTACTCAAACGTCTATTTTTAAAAGGCAACCTCTGGATATGACGCTGAGCATGTGCACACAACTTCTTTAATCAACCATGGCGAGGTTAAACTGTATTGTTAAACTGCTGTATGGTTTTGGCCACCATGCTGCAGTTCAATTTCAGGGTGTTGGCAATCTTCTTATAGCCTAGGCCTGGGTGTCATTAGAAAATAATAGAGGGTGAAATAAACAAGAAGTGTTCCTGTAAACATGGCCGGCCATATGTTGGGTGGCGCCTTGTGTGGTACTTTATGTTGTCGCTATACCATACATAATTGTAACCAAATGAAACTTTCATACTATTGCCTAAATATCAGCGTTATACATTGCCTCCACTACCACTATATGCTGCAAAAATAACATACAGTACTTAGCAGTAGCATTGACCATCAGTGCCAGAGTACACAATACCATACACTGATTAATTAATAACAGTATACAATGAATAACAGCTCCATACATAAATGAAAGGAAATGTCTCGTCAGAGACAACCACGTTCAAAATGCAGGTGCCTTCTACAGCTGATTTGGGCAGTTGCAGGAGGAATGTTATAGTATATGACAGACATTAAGATTAATGGCCATCCATGTAATACAAGAATTAATTGAGTTCACCAGGATGGGTGCTGCTATCCTTATAAATCTCATAGAGTGGCTCTCCATTATGGCTTTCAGAGGAGGGTCCAAAACTGGGACCCCGTCTATGGCATCCATATGGCTTAATAAGGCATATGGACAGGGGAGGTTATAGTGGGACAACAGTGCTTCAAAATGAAAATACTGCTATATAATGAAGATTTAGCCACAGATACCACACCATCAGTGATGCCCCCTTCATTAGGAGAAGCTGATAGAAGCTGATGCTCCATGTGTGACCTTGCAAGTCTCTCAACCGTAAGGGTCCTCACACACATGGATATAGCTCTGGTGATTTTTTTTTTTTGCCTGCCATCTGTAGTTTTGTGCATATTTTTTTCTTTTTTATATACAGTGTGTCTTACCAATAGCGCTTTCTTTATATTTTTCCCCTCAAAGAGAAGATGTTATCAAAATGCCTGGAAGAACACCACAAGCTACAAAATTCTGCATTTTGGAAAAGAACAAAGAAAGACAAGAATGCCACCTGACTCACAAACACGCCAGGAGCAAAATAATGCTTGTGTGGCCTGTGTTTCAAGTTTCCCACAGACTCATTGCTCATAGATGCAAAATGGTGTTGGTGAATAAAATGCTGCAAAAAAATGCAAAAGTGAAGAAAAACACCAGCAAAAAAACTCCACCATAGTAACCACTTGTGTTTTTTTGTCCACACTGCCGCATTTATTTTGTGAACCATGTTTTTTATGGTATTTTTTCCTATAAAAAAAATGCACCAAAAAAACAGAGGTGCAAAAGCCACCCCTACAATTTACAGTAAAGAATAATCTGCTGTGCCTTCAGATACCACCAAGTTGGTTGCCTGAGGTCTTCCCTTGGCCCAAAGGTTGTGTTGCTCTTCCCTTCTACAGTCCCAGGAAATGGGCATGAATCTGGACTGGAAGAGATATATGTAGTTGCCTCTTCACTCTTTCCTTGTATCACTGCTGCTCAATTACATTTTCAATACTTCAATACAAGAAATAATGCAATATAGAAATCCATTGTACAGGTTGTGCAGGTACATAATGTAACGGAAATGACTAAAAATACAAATTGCTGAGCTTTTAACTGCCTGCCCCCAAAGGGAGAATAAATGATAGCTTAGAATCACCAAATTACTGTATCATCATTGCATTAGACCTGCCAGGCCATACAAGGGTTTATTGTGGTACACTCATTACTATATCCACTAGGGAACATTGATGTCACCAATTATTAATGATGACATCACTGTGCCAGTGTAACTGACAGACAATACAATAGCACAGCATCAACCTTACATTTGTAAAAGTAATTATTTCAGTGTGCTTTATTCAAGTTTAGTGAACTGAATATAGAGCGCTTGGGATTTCACAGGGGGAGATTCCACCCACAGACATATGTGGGAAGGCATTGTGGGGGCGAAAATTAGAAAACCTGAGACTGAGCTCTGTAAATGTACTGTATTAAGACACTGTAGTGGAAAGAGGAACTGCAAATCAGTTGTGATGAAATGGAAATCCTCTCACAATGCTCAAAGGGGAATTCTCATCTGTACGCTTCATTTCAGAAATCACAAAATTTTCCCAAAACTCCTGGAATAATAAAATAGTCAAACAAATATAGCCACATAGATAGAAACATGTGACCATGGACTAAATAAAAATACATTTATTGTATGACCCTCAGCAAAAAGTGAGAATTGCAGATTATTTCCATTTATGCTACTGAAAATATACAGAAGTCATATGATTGCGGTTACCAAAAAAGTGAAATGGAAACCATAGTCTGTGAAATTTGCAACCAGTGTAAATTAATATGCCATATAATAAATAATTCAGGGCATTGCTTGAAGGGGCTAAAATCAATATAGAGGGTCCACCATTCAGGGACCTTATGTAAAAATTTCCCTTGCACCACGTGACACAGCAGGGCGGTGACGTCACCTCCTGAAAACGTGTCACATTCCATGCTCGTCTGCGGGTGGAACTTTTTCTAATGCCGGGAATTGGGCGTCCTGCTTAAATTGACAGCAGGTATCTGACTAGTCAGTCCATTGTGACAGTGGCAGAGTGGATATTCATGGCGTGCCGTCTTTTGATCTTTTTCCATGCGATGCCTATGCTTATTTGCCCAGTGAACCTCTATATCACACGTGGTTATTTGCAGGACCGCGGATCCCTCACTGGCATCACCACAATTCGACAGGAAACTATATTGTGGGTAGTGATTGCAATACTGGGGAGCCGTTACCTGACGGGTACGTAATGTTGTGTGGCCTATAGGCAGGTGCTATTACTATCTTGCTGCATGCAAACTCTTAGGTCATTGTTTGGTTTCTGTTCACAAGTCATCACAGTGTTTTTTTTCCGATATTGCCTGGAAGTGTGTATTTTTGGCATATCTTCTGGAAGACGTGCTTAATACGCATGGTTGCCACTGCTGCATTTAATATCACCTTAATAACAATCTTCTATCTGAATTGACATCTATACAATAGTGACCCATAAGAATAACCTCCTGAGGAACCCGTATAAGGCTACTTTCACACTTGCGTTCGGGGTTCCGCTTGTGAGTTCCGTTTGAAGGCTCTCACAAGCGGTCCCGAACGGATCCGTACAGCCCCAATGCATTCTGAGTGGATGCGGATCCGCTCAGAATGCATCAAGTTGGCACCATTTGGCCTCCGTTCCTCTCAGCAGGAGGACACCCGAACGCAGCTTGCAGCGTTTTGGTGTCCGCCTGGCCGTGCGGAGCCAAACGGATCCGTCCAGACTTACAATGCTAGTCAATGGGGACAGATCCGTTTGACGTTGACACAATATGGTGCAATTGCAAACTGATCCGTCCCCCATTGACTTTCTATGTAAAGTCAGGAGTCCCTATTAATATACCATCAGATCAGAGTTTTCTCCAATCCGATGGTATATTTTAACTTGAAGCGTCCCCATCACCATGGGAACGCCTCTATGTTAGAATATACCATCGGATTTGCGTTAGATCGTGAAACTCAGATCCGACAGTATATTCTAACACAGAGGCGTTCCCATGGTGATGGGGACGCTTCAAGTTAGAATATACTAAAAGAACTGTGTACATGACTGCCCCCTGCTGCCTGGCAGGTGCTGCCAGGCAGCAGGGGGCAGACCCCCCTCCCCTCCTCCGCCCCTCCCCTGTATTTAACTCATTGGTGGCCAGTGCGGCCGGCCCCCCCTCCCTCCCTCCCCTGTATTTAACTCATTGGTGGCCAGTGCGGCCGGCCCACACTCCCTCCCTTGTATTTAACTCATTGGTGGCCAGGCCGCCCCCCCCCTCCCTCCCTCCCTCCCCTGTATTTAAGTCATTGGTGGCCAGTGCGGCTGGCCCCCCCTCTCCACCCTCCCTCCCCCTAATTAAAATGACCGACCCCCCATCATTGGTGGCAGCGGAGAATTCCGATCGGAGTCCCAGTTTAATCGCTGGGGCTCCGATCGGTTACCATGGCAGCCAAGACGCTACTGCAGTCCTGGCTGCCATGGTTACTTAGCAATTTTAGAAGCATTATACTTACCTGCGATGTCTGTGACCGGCCGGGCGCTCCTCCTACTGGTAAGTGAAAGGCCTGTGCGGCGCATTGCTTATAGCACAGACCTTTCACTTACCAGTAGGAGGAGCGCCCGGCCGGTCACAGACATCGCAGGTAAGTATAATGCTTCTAAAATTGCTAAGTAACCATGGCAGCCAGGACTGCAGTAGCGTCCTGGTTGCCATGGTTACCGATCGGAGTCCCAGCGATTAAACTGGGACTCCGATCGGAACTCTCCGCTGCCACCAATGATGGGGGGTCGGTCATTTTAATTGGGGGGGGAGGGAGGGGAGGCCGGCCGCACTGGCCTCCAATGAGTTAAATACAGGGGGGGAGGGAGGGGGGGCCGGCCGCACTGGCCACCAATGAGTTAAATACAAGGGAGGGAGGGAGGGGGGCCGGCCACACTGGCCACCAATGAGTTAAATACAGGGGAGGGAGGGGGGGCCGGCCGCACTGGCCACCAATGAGTTAAATACAAGGGAGGGAGGGGGGCCGGCCACACTGGCCACCAATGAGTTAAATACAGGGGAGGGAGGGGGGGTCGGCCGCACTGGCCACCAATGAGTTAAATACAGGGGAGGGAGGGGGTCCGGCCGCACTGTCCACCAATGAGTTAAATACAGGGGAGGGAGGGGGGTCCGCACTGGCCACCAATGAGTTAAATACAGGGGAGGGGCGGAGGAGGGGAGGGGGGTCTGCCCCCTGCTGCCTGGCAGCACCTGACAGGCAGCAGGGGGCAGTCATGTACACAGTTCTTTTAGTATATTCTAACTTGAAGCATCCCCATCACCATGGGAACGCCTCTGTGTTAGAATATACTGTCGGATCTGAGTTTTCACGAAGTGAAAAATCAGATCTGAAAAAAACTGTTATGCAGACGGATCCGTTCTGAACGGATGCAAGCGTTTGCATTATAGGAGCGCATCCGTCTGTACAGACACTAGACGGATCCGCTCCGAACGCAAGTGTGAAAGTAGCCTTATAGGGAGAAACGAGTAGAGGTGTCACTTATATGTACTAGATAGCCCCCATTACAGATTAATATCTGGCGGGGACACTAGAAAACATTAATGTTATCATTGGATATGGGATTTGTTATATGTTTATAATAGGGACAACCAGGGTATACTCATCCTAGGTACGGGGACAGGGAGTCCCTACCATAGAGGGTCATCCCTGGGCTAGGGGTCTAGACAGGGTAAGTGAAGGGCCAGTCAGGTCCCCTCCCCCTGCCTGTTCCTGGTAGATCACCTGATATTTATGTATGTCTGGTCTTTAGTTGTATCACATTATTGGCCATTAGATTTATTGATACTCGGGACTTTATTCCCGTTTTTTTTAAAACAGATCAAATAAAGTTAATGATTTTAGGGGTTTGCTTATTTTTCTGGACTATACATTGCTTGAAGGGGCTAAAATCAATATAGAGGGTCCACCATTCAGGGACCTTATGTAAAAATTTCCCTTGTAGTTGCCCTAAATTGAACAGTGATGAGCGGCAGGGGCAATATTCGGATTTGTGATATTTTGCAAATATTCGGGTGAATATTCATCATATATTTGAAAATTCAAGAATTCGTTATCTCCAGTCATTATTTTCTTGATTGCGAAAATCCGCAATCGGAAAATTTGCGATACGAATATTTGCGATAAAAATGCGCAACTAGAATATTCGCGATCAACACAAAAATTGAACACTTGCTCTTAGCCACCCCAATGTTAACAAAAGATGATTGGGAGTTCCAGCAGTGATCAGCTTACTAGGGAAACTAGGGGCAGTAGCTACAGGGGGATGCAGACATAGCAGCGGCAATGGGGCCCGATACCTAAAAGGAGTTGTCTCACTTCAGCAAATGGAATTTATCATGTAGAGAAAGTTAATACAATACACTTACTAATGTATTATAGTTATCCATATTGCTTCCTTGGGTGGCTGGATTCATCTTTCCATCACATTATACACTACTTGTATCCAGAGGTTACGTAACGACCACGGTTGCACACTATAGGAAAATGCATTGGTCTCTCTGGTAGCTTGGACCGTGGAGCCCACATAGGCACGCATGCGCCATAGCTCTTGTCCCAAAACTTTGATTCTGTGCTGCAACGGTGGCTATAACCGCTGGACACCAGAAGTGTATAATTAGATGTCCCTCTGTCACATAAAAAGAGAGTATGAGGCCTTAATATAGATTTTGCAATGTGGTTGAAAAGTTTCAAAGTTACACCAATTAACTCGTTCCTGCATATGGACATAACTGTATATCCAAATTGTGGTTTTCTTATTGCCAACAGACATAAAGTTACATATTGTTGAGTGGATGGCACAACATCCTGCTTTAACAGATAAAGCCGCCCCTCAGATGTTGTGTTCAGTAGCATCTGGGACACCTAGATGGTTAGACCTCTGTCACCCCATCAGCATCTAGCAAGTGAATGCGGGGTTTTGAAGGGTTCAATGGTAGCTGGGGCTTAAATTCCTTCGGGACCTGCAATGGGTATGCACGTATTAGGCCATGTATTGCAGTCTAAGGCCTCTCTCACACAAGCAAATTTTCCATCAGGGTGTGATGCCTGAAGCAAACGCATAGCATCCCGACTGAATCCCAACCCATTCATTTCAATGGGTTTGTGCACATGAGCGTTGTTTTTCACACATAATTTTTGTGTTCAAAATTACAACATGTTCTATATTCTACATTTTTCATGCAGCTCTGTTTCCTTAGAAGTGAATGGGGCTTCAGTGAAAAACGGATTGCATGCGGATGCAATGCATTTTTCACTGGTGGTTGCTCGGAGATGTAGATTGTTACTCTTCAGTTTTTTTTCACACGCATGAAAAATGCATCAAAAACTGATTGCACCCGTGTGGAAAAAACTGAACTGAACACAATTGCAGACAAAACTAATTAAACTTGCATGGAAAACCATGATTTTTTTCCTGAACAGATCCTGAGGTATGTGAGAGGTACATACATTCTGGGAATAAAAGGTTAAGGAACAAGAAAAAAACAATGTGGATTAATAGAAGTGTAAAGAAAGCAATAAATGACAAAAAGAAAGCATTTAAATCACTAAAACAGGAGGGTAGCTAGGAAGCACTGAAAAACTATAAGGAAAAAAGTAGAATATGTAAAAAACAAATAAAAGCAGCCAAACTAGAGAGATTAATTGACAAAGAGAGCAAAACTAGCCCTAAAATGTTCTTCAATTATATAAATGGTAAAAAGTATAAATCTGAAGGTGTCGGCCCTCTACAGAGTAATGTGGGGGGAGTTGCAGAGAGCGATGAGGAGAAAGCAAAGCTATTAAATTCACTGAGGAAAATAAACTGTCAGATGAAATGCAGAATGTAAAAGTAAATTCTGCATTAAAAGTGCCCTGTCTGACCCAGGAAGAAGTACAGCGGTGTGTTAAAAAGATTAAAATAGATAAATCACCAGGACCAGAGGGCATGCACCCCCGTATCCTAGGATTGGCGCATAGCAAATGTGGTGCCAATATTCAAAAAGGGTCCAAAAACAGAGCCCGGAAACTATAAGCCGGTAAGTTTAATATCTGTCCTGGGTAAACAGTTTGAAGGTTTTCTAAGAGATGCTATCTTGGAGTACCTCAAAGAAAATAAGCAAATAACGCCATATCAGCATGGCTTCAAGAGGGATCGGTCATGTCAAACTAATTTAATCAGTTTCTATGAGGAGGTAAGTTCTAGACTTGAACAAGGCAGACATAACATAGCGGGATAGAGTTCAGAGAAGGGCAACTAAAGTAATAACTGGAATGAGGAGACAACAGTACCCTGAAAGATTATCAAAATTAGGGTTATTCACTTTAGAAAAAAGACGACTGAGGGGAGATCTAATTACTATGTATAAATATATCAGTGGTCAGTACAGAGATCTCTCCCATAATCTATTTATCCCCAGGACTGTGACAAGGGGACATCCTCTGCGTCTGGAGGAAAGAAGGTTTGTACAAAAACGTAGAAGAGGATTCTTTACGGTAAGAGCAGTGAGACTATGGAACTCTCTGCCTGAGGAGGTGATGATGGTGAGTTCACTAAAAGTATATTTCTGGAGTGCAATAACATTACAGGCTATAGCTACTAGAGATGGGTCATTGATCCAGGGAGTTATTCTGATTGCCTGATTGGAGTCGGGAAGGATTTTTTGGTTTCTACCTCATAGTTTTTTTTTTTGCCTTCCTCTGGATCAACTTGCAGTATAACAGGTCGAACTGGATGGACAGATGTTTTTTTTCCGGCCTTATAAACTATGTTACAATCTGTAAAGAGGCCTTAGACTGCCTGCCAGTTTATTTATGTATACTAAGTATACCAAAGCATTATATAAAGGATATGTAAATCACATTGAAGTCCTCTGATGGGAATAAAAAAATAATATAGACTTTATTTTTAACAAAATAATGTCACGGCAAAAGATGCGAAAACTGCAATTGCAACAGCTAACATATTAAACATGTTATTTAAACAGCATGAAGAACACTTTACATAAAAAGATGCAAAAACATAACTATGGGATTTCTTTTTTCAATTCTAGCCCCCCCCAAAAAATAATAAAAGTTAATTAACAATTTCTATTTCTAGTTTCTCAAAACCTTCCTATTTAACAATAAGACTCAAAAAATTAAGCCCTCATATGTATACAGTATATCGATGGAAGAGAAGTTATGGAGTAACATAAAGCATGTTGAAAAAAGGTCTCATGGTTAGTGTTGTGGTAAGTATACTTAAATCCGTATTTCAGCAAAAATTCTATTCACCACGAATCCGAATTTCCTCACGCTTTGTGGTAATGAATACATTTTTCCTAAAATGGTGGCTGAAAGTAAAAAAAAACTCACCTCATCTACTTGATTGGCAGTCCACTCCTGTCTTGATTGAAGAAAACCGGCTAAAGGACCTGCGGCGAGTGTGATGACGTCACCAAGCGATCACACTGGACGTGCGCAGTGACGTCATCGTGCTCACCACAGGTCCTTTGTTTGGTTTTCTTCAATCAAGAAGGGATCGGACTGCCTCTCTGTGATCAAGTGAATGAGATGATTAACTCCTGAGCAGCTGAATTTGAGTCACAGATGCCACAATCAGCATTGGGGAAGGGAAGCGGCGCAATCGCCGTTCCCCGTCATTGTGCCTGCTCCATACACTAGAAAGCACTTTGTGATGAACTTATTCGTAACTAATCAAATTTCTTGTCAAAATTCAGTGAATCCGCCGAATCTAATTTTTCAAAACATCGCTCATCTCTACTTATGGTGAATCACATACTTTTAAAATGCAAAAAAACAAAGGTCTTTCCTTTATACAGCTGTTTGGCAGGGGTGCTGGGTGTTGGACCCACGCCGATCTGATATTGATGAACTATCCGGAGGATAGGTCATCAATATTAAAAGCCTGGAGAACCCCTTTAATTATGGGGTAATTTATATTGGCACTTGACTACACCATTTTTTCAAATAGTGACAAGCCTATTGAGTATACAGATGCATCCTCCTACTGTCCGTGAGCCAGAATGAAATCAAGAATCATCTTATAAGGTCCAGATAAGATAACGTCAGTAAGGTACTGCTTGTTTATGGAAAGAGACTTTACTGCTGTGGAAAGGTTTCATTGCCTCCAGCACCTGCCACACTTTGAGATGGACTGGCAATCCAGAAGAAGTTAACAAGTATAGAATAGCACACCCTTGTTTATCTTGGAAAGTTGCAAAGTATTTTTAGAGTGGGAATCAGGGACCACCACTACCATCATTACCACTGCCCATATACAGCTACTGGGGAGATATACTTCAGGAATGTACTAATTGCTGCTTCTTGTACTGTAACACTCATCATCAATTCAGTAAAGATAGACTTTATTTATTATAACCAACATGTCTGGTTACTGCCTCCGCCAAGCGCTAGCCACTACATCTACCCTCCTGCCTTTCACCCTGCCAATGATTCACCAAAGGGCATCTAAACTAACACCAGGCTGGAGCCCCAGGGTGTGCCCTGAGGGAAGAAAAGATGAGCCCTCCATTCACTGCGCATGGACCAGGGATAGTCATAATAAAGATTTCCACTGTCACCTGTGAGCACTACTACAACCATCATAGCAACTACCACTCCTCCCGTCCCCAACCTTACTTCTGGGTCGCTGCATCAGCAAGGTTTAACATTAAAAAGCGGTTTACTCAGTAACAAAGCAGTGTCTGTACTCCACAGGCGTTGCTGCTGGTAACTAGACTCTCTTTACTCCATACTCAGAGGACTTGTACCAGGTAGTTGCCCCTAGTAACATGACAGAATGCTTCCACAGCTCACTGACTACTCACAGCAGCCATAATAGGCAACCACCACTAGCCACAGGACAATCTCTGGTTACTGTTTACTCCAGAGTATCAGGTTTAGGCCTTACATGTTACATTGTCTAGTCCCAATGTAGTCCGGACCCAATTTGCAATTTCCAGGGTAATCACCTTCTCTCAGATTGTGGGTGTACTCTTTAGTGTCCCCATTAGCAGTCCAGAGAAGATTTATGTCATAGATGGAGGGCCATAACCCCCGTCAGATCTTCAGGTTACTACCTTTCTCAGCAGGACCAATTCCATCCACAGAACCTCCTCACTGCTAACTACTGGTATTTGAGCCTTAGTTATTAGCACTTGACTTAGCAATAGACTTACTGAATGACAAGCCACAATGCTCTATTCAGTAGTTGCCAACAGTCCTGAATTTGCAAGGGTTGAACATAATTTTCAGAGACAATCCTGTTTTTTGGCTTTCCTAAGACGCAAATGGGCAGTGTATTCTCAGGGACAGAGCGTACATGCCCTGAATTTACCAACTGCCATGTTGGTAAGTATGTCAGGGACCCCCACCTACAATGCAACACATGCATTGCAACTCTACTGCATCTGCACATATGACCCCTGAGCTTAGCCAAGTCACATACCCACCAGTTGGGGATGGATAAGTGGCTGAACTGCCAGGATCCTGGAGGGTCCACCAATCTCATATACTAATATATATAATCAATGTGTGTTAATCTCATATACTAATATATGCAATCAGTGTGTCAGAGGAGAACATAAACTTTCAATACATGCAATTGCACTCCCCCACTAGATGATGACAGGGGAGAGAAGGATCAGTCGATATTAATTTTTTGGCCCAATTTTATTGTTCAGCCAGGATATAGGCCACCACCAGAGGTGTCTGGTAGAAACTTTCTCCCTTCTTCCAATTGAATACACATACATATTTGGCCGAACCAAACGTGTATTTGTATGGGGACTCTGGAGGGAATCAGGAGATATAGCTGTTGGCCAACAGCATGTGTATGGCCAGCTTAAGAGCATGTTGCATACTTGAAACATGTAGGCAACTTGGATATATTTTTTTTTATGTGTCCCAAATAAAGTGTTGGGATATTTTCCTGAGTGCTGGATGCTTTCTACTTTTACAGCAGACTTTATACTTTGTAGCTAGCAGCCAACCCTGCTTATCTGTGTGCCGAGAAGATTATTTCTCGCCCTAATGCCAGTTTCTCATGACTGCATTTGGTCCGGAAAACACACTCCATGGTATGGTTGCATTTCCAGGACCGCACACTGCTCCTGTAACCCAAACTCATAGCATCACTATGATCTTTGATACTGTGACTGCAGATCTACTATGCTGTATTCACAGAATGCCATGAGTATTGAACAGTTGACCTATGGTCCGACAGGAGCTGGCGGCATCATAAGTCACTATGATGCTGTGAGATCTGGTCAGATGAGCAGTGTGTTTCTTGGACAGAACACGCTTATGTGAAACTTGCCTAAGGAGGACTAGGTAAGCTGACCTATACACTGCTTGCTTACATTCTGTCTTTAACTTGGCAAATAAGGGGTGTAAGAAGTATACTAGGAGCACTTTAGTTTTCAGCAATTGGGGAGGTCTTCATGTACAGTTTCCATGGGAACAGCATCTTGACAGTGTAGGTTTGCCACATACAGTACCTTACTTTCTATGGCAAGCATCGGTACTCCTCAACCAAGAGCAGCTTATTTTTAACCTCTCCGAACTGAGCAATTACATCCTGAAAATGACACGGTGGGAAGCAGCGCCTTTGTGTTTGCTCAGTAGAAACATATTTTCTGTTTTTTAGGAAATAGGAAAGCACAGGTTTCCAGTCAAGTGTCAGCTGCATGAAGTATGATTGGTGTCAGAGAAGAATGATCTTGCATGGATTTGTGGATTTTTCTTTCAATGTCGACTTTTTATACAAATATTATTTAAGTCTGCCTTTAACCTTTGTCAGATGAGAAACCTGCTACAGTCAATATACATATATAGCATATATCAAGTATCTGTAGGACACTCCAAAATTCATGTGTACTCATACAGCTGTCTTTTGGAATCTAAAGGGGACGTGTCATATTAGAGCATAAGGTCTTGATCGCATTTCTGTATCCGTGTGGACATCCATGACAAGACAGTCAGTGTTTCATCAGTGAAGATGTCCGGGTTTGGTCCGTGTGTCATCCATATTCCATGTACACTACTAGCCTGAAAATTCGTTGCCGGAGCATCTCCTAGCAATGGCCAGTAAAAACCACTGACAGAGCATGGATGCCATCCCTATTCTGTCAGTAGTTTTTCACAGACCCATAGACTTTATTGGGCATGTTTGGTCCACAACACGGACCACAATAGTGCATGCCTCCATTGTTTTGTGTGAACAAACACATTAATGTCAATAGATCTGTGTGCTGTCCGTGGAGAACATGGATAACAGATCAGTCAGGGAATTTTACACCAGTCATCCTCTGGATTACCTGAAAAATTACCTCCCAATATTCTTGCACTTTAGGGCAATCCCACATTAATTAAATGGAAAAAAAATCTGAACTCAACCTGATGACATTTTCAACATATTGTCATGCCCTGCTCAGGCTATGTGCGGAGATCTGCCAGATTAGCAGCACGTGTCTAGCCTTTTGTTTTGTTTTGGAGTCAAGCTAGATCCGCTTCCCTTCAGGTGCACTGGGTGGGGTCGTTGGTTTCAGTTTAAATCACACCCACTCCCAGTGTTCCCTGCGGGTTATAGCTTCTGTCTGGCTCTGTGTTTGCACGGAAGGAAGGATTGGCTGTTCCTGCTCAAAAGATAAGTTGGTTTTTTGTTCTCTTGTGGTTTGCTGTCTAGGCTATTAGAGAGACGCCTGCCCCTCCATGTTCAGAGGGAGCAGGCTGGCTCTATTTCCCCTTTCATCATCTTAGGGATTTTTAGGGTATTCTCAGCCCAGGCACGAGGACACGTTATTCCCACCTTAAGGGTCTGAACGTGGGCTTAGCAGTATAGGGAGAGCTGGTAGGGATTTATCAGGAGGTGACCTTGATCCCCAGCTTCTCGCCTAGAAACTTGTTTGTTTATTTATCTGTGTTTCTATATCCTGTCCGCCGTGACATTATAACCTGCCAATACTTTGACTGCCATTGCTCAGCGGTTTTGAGAGGGAGTCAATTGATGCGCTAGTTGATCGCATATAGGGATTATCCCTAGAGGTTGCGGATCTGCGTAATTCGGTCACACAGTGTCAGAATGCTCTGGCATCAGGTGCAAGTCAAATTTATGGGGAGCCTAAAGTCGCGCTCCCTGATAGATTTGCAGGGGTGTGGATGACTTTATCCGCTTTAAAGAATCATGCAAGTTGTATTTTCGGCTGCGTCCATCTTCATCTGGTGATGAAAGTCAGAGGGTTGGTATAATGATTTCTCTGTTAAAAGGGGACGCGCAATCCTGGGCCTTTTCTCTGCCACCCGGGTCTCTGGCCCTCCGGTCGGTGGAAGAATTTTTTAAAGCCTTGGGATTAATATATGATGATCCAGATCGGGTCTCAATGGCGGAATCTAAATTGCGCAATTTTTTACAAGGTGAACATACTGCAGAGGCTTATTGCGTTGAGTTTAGGAGATGGGCTACCGAGTCAGAGTGGAATGACCCCGCGTTACGTAGTCAGTTTTGTCAGGGGTTATCTGAAAGATTGAAAGATGCCCTTGCCTTTCATGAGTACCCGGATACATTGGAGAATGCAATGTCTTTGGCAGTACGGTTAGATAGACGTATTAGAGAGAGGTGTAAGGCTCCCTCCGCACAAGGGATCCCTTCTGTGAGTGGTTTCGTCTCACCTGCTCACCAGGGTGATATTACATGTAACTCTGGGGTAGGGGAGGAACCCATGCAGCTGGGTCAGGTATCTTTCCGTTCTGGTCGTAGAGACTTTAGTAGGTTGCATAAACTATGTTATTACTGTGGAAAAAGTGTTCATTTTATTTTTGCTTGTCCTTTTGCTAAACCGCATGTTGATGAGAAAGAATCACCAAGAAGTTTACTTAAAGAAAAAAAAAAAAAAACATTCCTGACACTTGGTAGTGTGAATAGAGTGGTGGAGGAAGCAGGTATGCAAGCTCCCTGTAGTACTCCCTGTGGTGGCGCTAGACTCAAGAATTTTTTTTGTTGAAGTATTCATTGACTGTGGTGCTGGGGTAAACCTTATTGATTTTCTTTTTCTTCAAAATCTGGCTTTAAGTACTTGCACTTTAGAAAGAGAGATTCCGGTTTTCGCAATTAATTCTTCTCCTCTTTCTCAAAGGAGTCTCACTCATATTGCTCATGGTATTTTGTTAAGGGTGGGTGATTCACATGTTGAGATTATGTCTTGTTTTGTCATGAAGGACTTACCCGCTCCTATAGTCTTAGGGTTACCATGGTTGACAAAACATAACCCAATTATTGATTGGCAAGCAAGACAGATAATTGGTTGGAGTGAGTTTTGTTCAGATAATTGTCTTGGCACATCTATCTCTGGTGTGTCTACTACGGTTCTACCTCTGTATCTCTCAGATTTTGCGGATGTCTTTTCGGAGGGTGGGGCTCAGGAATTGCCCCCTCATCGTGACTATGATTGTCCAGTTAATCTCATTCCAGGGGCTAAGTTGCCAAAGTCTCGGCTTTACAATCTTTCTCAACCTGAAAGAGAGGTCATGCGGAAGTATATTGCCGAGAGTTTGGCAAAAGGTCATATTAGGCCATCTAAGTCTCCAGTGGCAGTGGGTTTATTCTTTGTAAAGAAAAAGGATGGATCGCTGAGACCTTGTTTGGATTTCCGGGAATTGAACCGTATTATGGTCCGTGATCCGTATCCCCTTCCTTTGATCTCCGATCTTTTTGATCAGATTGTTGGAGCCAAGGTGTTCTCCAAGTTGGATTTAAGAGGGGCCTACAATCTGATCAGAATCAAGGAAGGGGATGAGTGGAAAACGGCCTTCAACACACATGAGGGTCATTTCGAGAATCTGGTTATGCCTTTTGGGTTAACGAACGCTCCAGCGGTATTTCAGCGATTCATCAGTGACATTTTTCATCATTTTGTGGAGAGGTTCGTAGTAGTTTACTTGGATGACATTTTAATTTACTCTCCTGATCTGAAGACCCATCAGGATCACGTGAGAAAGGTTTTGACAATCCTTCGGGAGAATAAATGATATGCCAAATTGGAGAAATGTGTGTTTTCTGTGCAGGAGCTTCCAATTCTGGGTTATCTGCTTTCTGACTCTGGTTTTCGTATGGACCCAGAAAAGGTCCGGGCGGTTCTGGAATGAGACCGACCGGAGAATCAGAAAGCTTTGATGCAGTTTCTGGGGTTTACTAATTATTATAGAAAATGTATTTTGAACTATTCTACTATTTAAAACCTCTAACCGATATGACTAAAAAGGGCGCCGACGTCTCTGTCTGGTCGGATGAGGCATTACAGGCCTTTTCGACTATTAAAGAATGTTTTGCGTCTGCTCCCATTCTGGTGCAGCCCGATGTGTCTCAGCCATTCGTGGTGGAGGTTGATGCATCAGAGGTGGGGGTTGGAGCAGTGCTGTCTCAGGGTTCATCTCCTGGCAAATGGGTTCTGTGTGCTTTTTTTTCCCAAGAAACTCTCGGTCGCCGAGAGGAATTATGATGTAGGAGATAGAGAATTGCTGGCCATCAAATTGGCTTTTGAGGAATGGCGGCACTGGTTGGAGGGGGCGTCTCACCCCGTTACTGTATATACGGATCATAAGAATTTGGCTTACCTGCAATCTGCCAAGCGTCTGAACCCTAGACAGGCCAGATGGTCACAGTTTTTTTTACCAGGTTCAATTTTGTAGTTACTTTTCGCCCGGGGGTTAAAAACATTAAGGCAGATGCGTTGTCTCGCAGTTTTCCTGGGGGATGTGATTCAGAGGACCTGCTCCGATTTTGGCTGATGGGGTGGTGGTCTCCGCTCTGTATCCCGAATTGGAGATGGAGGTGTTTGGAGCCCAGGAGGGGGCTCCTGGTTCTTGTCCCCCAGGGAGGTTGTTTGTTCCTGACGGATTGCGATATAAGGTGTTCAAGGAGCATCACGATACTGTCCTTGCTGGACATCCTGGTGGTAAGTCCACCTTTGATCTTGTGTCCCGGAGGTTCTGGTGGCCTGGGTTACGTAAGAGCGTTGAGGATTACGTGGCAGCCTGTGAAACCTGTGCACGGTCAAAGGTTGCTCATACTCGACCTGCTGGTTCACTTCTTCCTTTGTCTATTCCGTCTCGTCCTTGGACGCACTTGTCTATGGACTTTATTACGGAACTGCCGAGTTCCTCCGGGAGGACAGTAATTTTGGTGGTTGTTGACCGTTTTAGTAAAATGGCTCACTTTATATCTGCCCAATGCCAAGACTCTTGCGCAGATTTTTGTGGATAATATCGTGAAATTGAATGGCATTCCTTCGGATGTGGTTTCTAAAAGGGGCACACAGTTTGTCTCCAGGTTTTGGAGGGCGTTCTGCTCTCGGCTTGGCATTCAACTTTCGCTCTCTTCGGCTTTTCATCCGCAGTCGAATGGGCAGACAGAGCGTACTAATCAAAACCAGGAGACCTACTTGAGGTGCTTTGTGGCTGAGAATCAGGAGGACTGGTCCTCATTATTGTCCCTAGCAGAGTTTGCTATGAATAACCGTAGGCAGGAGTCCACGGGTAAGTCGCCATTTTTTGGCGCATACGGTTTTCATCCTCAGTTTGGTACCTTTTCTGGGACTAGTTCCTCTGGGATGCCAGAGGAGAAGAGATTGTCTTCTGCCTTGTCTTCTATCTGGCGGAGGATCCAAGTGAATTTGGAGAAGATGGGTGAGAGGTATAAGCGAATGGCTGACAAGAGACGTATGACTGGTCCGGACCTGTGTGTGGGTGATCTGGTGTGGTTGTCTACTAAAAATATTAAACTGAGAGTGCCATCTTGGAAGCTGGGTCCAAGATTTATTGGACTGTACAAAATATCTGCGGTGGTCAATCCAGTGGCGTTTCGTCTGGATCTTCCGCAGACTTGGAGGCTCCATGATGTGTTCCACAGGTCTTTACTGAAAAAATATGTGAAACCGGTGGAACCATCGCCTTTGCCTCCTCCTCCTCCTGTTCTGGTTGATGGAAATTTAGAGTTCGAGATCTCCAGGGTTCTTGACTCAAGAGTTCTTCTGAGTTCCCTTCAGTACCTGGTACACTGGAGGGGATACGGCCCTGAGGAAAGGATGTGGGTTCCGGCTCGGGATGTTAGTGCCAGCCGTCTGGTGAAGGCTTTTCACAGATCCCACCCAGATAAGGTTGGGGCAGGGTGTCCGGAGGTCACCTGTAGAGGGGGGGGGGGGTACTGTCATGCCCTGCTCAGGCTATGTGCGGAGGTCTGCCAGATTAGCAGCACGTGTCTAGCCTTTTGTTTTGTTTTGGAGTCAAGTTAGATCCGCCTCCCTTCAGGTGCACTGGGTGGGGTCGTTGGTTTCAGTTTAAATCACACCCACTCCCAGTGTTCCCTGCGGGTTATAGCTTCTGTCTGGCTCTGTGTTTGCAAGGAAGGAAGGATTGACTGTTCCTGCTCAAAAGATAAGTTTTTTGTTCTCTTGTGGTTTGCTGTCTAGGCTGTTAGAGAGACGCTTGCCCCTCCAGGCACGAGGACACGTTATTCCCACCTTAAGGGTCTGAACATGGGCTTAGCAGTATAGGGAGAGCTGGTAGGGATTTATCAGGAGGCGACCTTGATCCCCAGCTTCTCGCCTAGAAACTTGTTTGTTTATTTATCTGTGTTTCTATATCCTGTCCGCCGTGACACATATGGAGACTTTCTGATGATTATATCTGTGCAGTAGTTTAGGGGTATAATATAATCTATGTAGAATGTTGAATTCAATCATCCTGTTCTGTTTTGACAAGGAGGAATCTTTTGCATTGTTGTACACCCTCTTATCCCTAGATCGCTTTGCCATTTTACTTCACTTTTAAATCTTGTGTTTACTGCCAAACTCTTAATCATTTTTTCATATATATTGTGGAAAGTATATTTGTGTATTTCTAGCTTCAAAACATACAGTAATTGGAGCATCTTGTGTGAATTTATATAAAAAGCTGAACAGTCTACCGTGCATTCAAACACGTGTACCTGTTAAAAATATCTAAATTCTTTCCACCCTATTAATATCTTAAAGTGGCAGAATCCTACCCTCATTGAATACATGTGAAAGTAGATGCCCATATCCACCCAATATTTATAGTCCACTATTTTTGTGAATTCTGATAAATATATATTATGCCATAAAGGTGTGAATACGAATGAATACTTGATTCCTAATGTCTTTTTAAGCCAAATGCAAGTTTGTTGCACCATGTGCCAAACCACACATTTTTTTATATGGCAAAGTTGTAAATATCCCAGCTTTTAATACCTAATATTTACCAATCTGCCTTCTGTTTTACTTATTATGTTTGTAAGGCCTTTTACTTGCTTCAGACATAATCCACTGGCGCTGAGATGCTACAAAATATCCCTGAAAGAAGAGGAGTGATATACCTCCTATCTCTTCAGGTACCCATAAGAACCGTTGCTTTGTACGGACTCTTTTACTTCCCCATATCAGCTCATTAATGAACTTTTCAATCAACCTGAAAAAGATATCCTATTTTTGTCCTCTGAAAAACTCTCTTTGCTGGGCCTTATCGTTTAATATTTTATTATATTCTTCCCTTGCCTTTACCAATTTCTCCTTTGTCCAGACAGGAGGGTGAGCACCTAGCTCTCTCTTGCACTGCAATATTTTATCTTTACTTGCATTTTCTGCTTTAGCAAAATTTTATGTTGTTCAAAAATTTTTTGCATAAAGTTTCCCCTCAGATAGGCTTTGCAAAAGTCCAACTCAGAATAAATATGGGCAGCGCCCTTATTCCTAATCCAAAAATCATTAATTATTTCTAAGTGAACCCTATTATCTTTGATAATATCTTTGCATATATTAAAACATCATTTTTCTCAGCCATGCAGACACATATGAACATGGAACCAACACAGATGTCTTCAGCTGTTAAGTGCACATGCAACAGGTCAGCCAGTTTTATAGGTACCAATCTGCTGACAGATGCCCTTTAAGTCAGTTTGGTAAAATACGGTACCGAAACTTAATAATTTGGGTGGAATTCTGCTTTAACACTTTTCAGAACTCAACCATTCTACCAATTCCACAATAAGAACTGTTTTCACAGTGACCAGGCATGATGTTCTTCTGATTAGAGGGAGTGTGAATATTTTGAGCTGAGAAGTTTTGTTCTTCACACCACAAACCCAGCAGCCTCACAACTGCTCAGGTGATTCTGTGCTTACGTAGTCACTTCCTTTAGCACTGGATTGTTGTGACGAGGTAGCTAATTATACAAAAGTGCCTGGGGTGACCATTATCTAACAGAAATGTTGAGGAAAAACAAAGCAATAAACATTTTATCTTCTTCATCTTAAAGGTGAAGGAAATGCCATCACCACAAAGATTTATCTGGTTTCTTACAAAATTTGCATCATGTTATAGAAGGAAATATAAAAAGGAAGGAAAGATTAAAAGGATTTACAAAGGAGAATGTCAGAGAAGAAATATGATATTGAAGAATAATGTGGGAATAATGAGAAGGTCTAAAGGTTCCTCTGCTTTACTCCAAGATCTTCAGAACAAAAGAAAAGATGCGGTCATAATGCATATAACTTCTTTTCAAAGAGAATATTTAGTTTTGCTTGTACTACAACTTATTGATGTTGGGTTACATTTTAAATACTCATTCATGGTTTGGTTATCCATGTACTGCATATAAGGGCTCAAAACTATTGTGAAGAAGATGCTTATGAGTTACTCTAATTGTATTTCACCCATAGCATCACTTTTTCTGTAATTTTCTTTAGGGTCTCAGTACTCTATTAGCCTCAAGACTTTAATGTGTTTCTAATCACTAGAAATATAGATAAATTGGATAAGGGGGAGTACACGAGATGGTGGTTACTGACAAGCAAGATCAAAACCAAACACACAGATAAAAGGAAAAGCAGGATGGTGGTCACAAGTAGAGATGAGCGATGTTTGAAAAATTTGATTCACTGTATAGTCCTTCTTCAGTGTTAATGGCCCAGTAGCACCTTTAAACAGGGGCTGTTGCTAGTATGGGGTTTGGCTGGTTAGGTTGGGTGGACAATATGCATATTATTGCTGTTCTTGCCTGCAATCTCCTGCAGTAAACACTGAATATTAACCAGTTCTGGCATATCCACTTCTCCAACCCCAGCTCTCTTCTGCCCTACAGATGGGAGCCTGTCACCGTCATATTGGTGTTTGACCGTGACGCGGTTGCCATGCAGACTGGATGCCGGTGGCAACGTGTTGTTGGCAGTTTGCATGTGCACTTCCCTTTTAAGGCTTGCCTCCCTGCTGTTTGGTGAGCAAGGGGTTAATCTTCTTGCTAGTGGCGGTTAAGGTGTTTCCTGGGTGTGATTTGAAAGAAGTAAAGCCAGCAAATGAGGGTGTTCATCATTAAGACCTGGCCCCCCTAAGGGGTGCAGACTGAATGGTGTTGGTTGGCACGCTGGCACTGGAATAATAAAGGCTCCCATCTTATTGGTATTGAATTACATTTACAGCTGATGTAGGAATAAGTAAATGTAAGAATTAATAAATAAAACTAATAAAACCTACACAGCTTAAGTCTCTGCCTGCAGTCTCCCTGAAGTCTCCCTCTCCAATATTCTTCTATTAATCATTTTCAGCAACACTGTCCCTAGCACACAAGCGCTTGCCACGTCTCTCCCTATGCTCAGCTCACAGGAAAATGGCGAGACTGCGTGGGATTAGGGTTTTAAAGAGCTGTGACATCACAGGGGATGGCTATCTGTGGATTGTCTGTCTGCACTGCATTATGGGTGATCTCGCATTACCGGGCTTCTTACTTTCACTTTGTAACATGTGCAGCCTCCATTTTAGGAAAAACTGATTCGTTACCACGAAGCACGAGGAAATTCGGATTTGTTACGAATTTAACCGCTTCACGTCCGCCCATAGGATATTAACGTCCTTTCGGTGAACGTCTATCTCCTAATGCACGTTTTAAAACGTCTTTTCAAAAACAGCAGCTGCACGCTAATCGTGCAGCTGCTGATCGGGTTGCCCGCTGTCAGTGACAGCAGGGCAACCCTAACACAAGGCAGGGACAGTTCCCAGGTGTCCCTGCCTTCACGATCGCTGCAGACACAGCGCTCACCGAGCGCTGTGTCTGCAGAGCAGGAAGCGCTGTGCGCTTCCTGTTCCGGCCCGGCGGTCATGTGACCGCCGTGACCGGAGAGTGCAGGGGCTGTGTGAGGTCTCTCAGAGACCTCGATCAGCCCTGCTCTGAGGCTGTACAGCGCTGGATTGCTGCTGTACAGCCTCTCTAGGGGTGCATTTGTCCTGTAACTGGGGCTACTATGTCAGCCCCAGTTACAGGAGAAATCAACAGTGAAAAAAAAATGAAAAAGTGAAGCAAATGTCCCCCAGAGGTCTTGTATGACCTTATGGGGGACGAAAAGTGTAAAATAAAATAAAAATAAAATAAAGGGTTGAAAAAATAAAATAAAAAAAAGTTTCACATGTAAAATAAAAAATAAAACCCAAGTAAGGAATAAAAAAAAAATTAAAAATAGAAAAAATAAAATAAAATAGACATATTTAGTATTGCCGCGTCCGTAAAAACCAGCTCTATAAAAATATTACATGACCTAACCCCTCGGGTGAACACCGTAAAAAAAAAAAAAAAAAACGGTGTCAAAACAAGCAATTTTTGTCACCTTGCATCACAAAAGGTGCAACACCAAGTGATCAAAAACGCGTATGTCCCACAAAATAGTACCAATAAAACCGTCACCTCATCCCGCAAAAAATTAGCCCCTACATAAGAAAATCTCTCAAAAAATAAAAAAACTATAGCTCTTAGAACATGGAGACACTAAAACATCATTTTTTTGGTTTCAAAAATGCTATTATTGTGTTAAAGTGAAACAAATAAAAAAAAGTATACATATTAGGTATTGCCGTGTCCGTAAAAACCAGCTCTATAAAAATATCACATGACCTAACCCCTCGGGTGAACACCGTAAAAAAAACAAAAAAAAAACTGTGTCAAAACAAGCAATTTTTGTCACCTTGCATCACAAAAGGTGCAACACCAAGTGATCAAAAACGCGTATGTCCCACAAAATAGTACCAATAAAACCGTCACCTCATCCCGCAAAAAATTAGCCCCTACATAAGAAAATCTCTCAAAAAATAAAAAAACTATAGCTCTTAGAACATGGAGACACTAAAACATCATTTTTTTGGTTTCAAAAATGCTATTATTGTGTTAAAGTGAAACAAATAAAAAAAAGTATACATATTAGGTATTGCCGCGTCCGTAAAAACCAGCTCTATAAAAATATCACATGACCTAACCCCTCGGGTGAACACCGTAAAAAAAAAAAAAAAAAAACTGTGTCAAAACAAGCAATTTTTGTCACCTTGCATCACAAAAGGTGCAACACCAAGTGATCAAAAACGCGTATGTCCCACAAAATGGTACCAATAAAACCGTCACCTCATCCCGCAAAAAATGAGCCCCTACATAAGAAAATCTCTCAAAAAATAAAAAAACTATAGCTCTCAGAACATGGACACATTAAAACATAATTTTTTGGTTTCAAAAATGCTATTATTGTGTAAAACTTTAATAAATGAGAAAAAGTATACAATCTGCTCTATAAAAATGTCACTTGACTGAACCCCTCAGGTGAACGCTGTAAAAATAAATAAATAGAAACTGTGCTAAAACAACCAATTTTTTGGTCACCTTGCCCCATAAAGTGTTATAATGAATGATCAAAAAATCATATGTACCCAAAAATAGTACTAATAAAACTGGCACCTTATCCCCTAGTTTCCAAAATAGGGTCACTTCTTGGGAGTTTCTACTGTAAGGGTGCATCAGGGGGCTTCAAATGGGACATGGCATCTAAAAACCATGAGGAGTTCCTTTTCTTCTGCGCCCTGCCGTGTGCCCATACAGCAGTTTATGACCACATGTGGGGTGTTTCTGTAAACCGCAGAATCTGGGTAATAAATATTGAGTTTTGTTTGGCTGTTAACCATCGATGTGTTAAAAAAAAAAATTGATTAAAATGGAAAATCTGCCAAAAAAGTGAAATTTAAAAATTTGATCTCCATTTTCCTTTAATTCTTGTGGAACGCCTAAAGGGTTAACAAAGTTTGTAAAATCCGTTTTGAATACCTTGAGGGGTGTAGTTTCTACAATGGGGTCATTTATGGGGGTATCCACTATGTAGGCCCCACAAAGTGACTTCATACCTGAACTGGTCCTTAAAAAGTGGGTTTTGGCAATTTTCTTAAAAATTTGAAGAATTGCTTCTAAACTTCTAAGCCTTCTAACGTCCTAAAAAAATAAAATGACATTTCCAAAATGATGCCAACATAAAGTAGACATATGGGGAATGTTAAGTAATAAATATTTTATGAGGTATCACTTTCTGTTTTAAAAGCAGAGAAATTGAAATTTAGAAAATTGAGAATTTTTCAAATTTTTGGGTAAATTTGGGATTTTTTCATAAATAAAGGTGAAATATTTTGACTCAAATTTATGACTATCATGAAGTACAATGTGTCACGAGAAAACAATCTCTGAATGACTTGGATAAATAAAGGCGTTCCAAAGTTATTACCACATAAAGTGAGATATGTCAGTTTTGCAAAATTTGGCCTGGTCAGGAAGGGGGCAAAGGGCCCAGATGGGAAGTGGTTAAGTTATCTTAAACTTCAAACCAAATACAACTTTGAATGCTCCGCTTCGCTCAATACTAGTTACGAGGCTACTTGGGTTCAAAGCAGGGAATAGTCAGGAAGGTAAAAACCTATACATAATCAGAAACCTGCTTCAGATAATAAATATAGAAGATACAAGTAAGGAACAATGTATACACCGCTTTAAATGGCAACTAGTGAGGTAAAAAATTACAGTGCTACATGTGCCTCTGTACAGGTTCTGGTGTGTACATAAGTAATTATTCCTATATATTTTGGCAATTAATTACATATTACCAATCTACTTTACTAGACACCTTTCTAGCATTGCCTGTCTTCCTATACATTCTATATGTTATATTAGAAAAATCTTGGATCATAAGAATAAGAACATAAGCCTTTGTTGCAAGTAGTTGAGCCATTGGTAACTACCACTTGTACAGTATGTATATGTACATGTATATGACTGCTATCACAATACTGCTCTGATATTACATGCATGAACGAACAGCAAATCAAAGAATACGTTTAAAGGACTATGAGGTTTTATAGAATGTCCCTGCTCCTACACCATCCGCTGAGACTGCTTCTGTAAGCATCATTACTCTATGATGTACTTGCCTTCAAGGCTCTACTGAACTTTGCTATGCTGTAGTAGAACATACCCCAGTACAGCTTCTTACGCATGTGATTCTATACATAGTACAGGAGACATTTCTTTACAAAGCAGTATTTACTATAGGTAATAGTTGACAAACCATTAAATTGACATGCATTAAATGTTATACTTAATGGGTTAGTCTACTTATTTTAAGAAATGTTGAATCAGGTAGACTCACACACTCATAATGATAATGCATACTTACCATTATTTTAGTTGATAAATTCAGGGCATGCAAGACGCTCCCCCAACAATGCACAAACCTACCCAGGACTGCCCACTTTTCCACTGGTACCTACAAGGACTGCCCAGCAGAAATGGTCACCTACTCACTGATCAGTACAGCATAATGGTACCATAGATGCACTGCTCCAGAACTACCACCTGGCCTTGCAATGTATTTTGGCCTTGCTACTACTAAGTGGCTACTTTTTATTACTTCCATCACCAACTGCAGTGCCACCTTGGAAATCAAAAACTGGGGATAGCATACAGCATGTCCTTACCCTCTTGCAGAAATTATGAGTAGTTACCTTGATCAACATACCTTAATACAGTATGCACCATATATATTTCCTACTGCTAGACAGTTTTCTCATTGAGGAGACTGGTAAACTGGAGGATAATATCTGAACAACTGAAGTAGAAGTCCTGTTGGATGTCACCAAAACTTTTCCAAGAAAAGATGAAACAGTTAAACACTTAAAGAACTGTAGAGCTGCCAATTTGCATATCAGAACCTGTTCAAACATAATTTTCATATTTCAGTTTATGATCCCCTTTAAATCAGGAAAATATACATTTTCTCCAAATTCTATTATGTAGTTGAAGGACACCAATGTATTTAAAGATTAGAACCGTAAAAACAGTATACAGTGAATATAAAAAGTCTACACACCCCTGTTAAAATGTCAGGTTTTTGTGATGTAAAAAAATGAGACAAAGATAAATCATTTCAGAACTTTTTCCACCTTTAATGTGACCTATAAACTGTACAACTTAATTGAAAAACAAACTGAAATCTTTTAGGTAGAGGGAAGAAAAAAGATAAAAATAAAATAATATGGTTCCATAAGTGTGCACACCCTTAAACTAAAACTTTGTTGAAGCACCTTTTGATTTTATTACAGCACTCAGTCTTTTTGGGTATGAGTCTATTAGCATGGCACATTTTGACTTGGCAAGATTTGCCCACTTTTCTTTACCAAAACACTCCAAATCTGTCAGATTGTGAGGGCATCTCCTGTGCACAGCCCTCTTTAGATCACCCCACAGATTTTCAATCGAATTCAGGTCTGGGCTCTGGCTGGGCCATTCCAAAACTTTAATCTTCTTCTGGTGAAGCCATTCCTTTGTTGATTTGGATGTATGCTTTGGGTCGTTGTCATGCTGAAAGATGAAGTTCCTCTTCATGTTCAGCTTTCTAGCAGAAGCCTGAAGGTTTTGTGCCAATATTGACTGGTATTTGGAACTATTCATAATTCCCTCTAGCTTAACTAAGGCCCCAGTTCCAGCTGAAGAAAATCAGCCCCAAAGAATGATGCTTCACTGTGGGTATGGTGTTCTTTTGGTGATGTGCAGTGTTGCTTTTGCACCAAACATATCTTTTGGAATTATGGGCAAAAAGTTCAACCTTGGTTTCTTCAGACCATAACACCTTTTCCCACATACATTTGCGAGACTTCAGATGTGTTTTTACAAAATGTAGCCTGGCTTGGATGTTTTTCTTAGTAAGAAAAGGCTTTTGTCTTGCCACTCTACCCCATACGCAGACTTATGAAGAATACGGGAGATTGTTGTCACATGTACCACACAGCCAGTACTTGCCAGATATTCCTGCAGTACCTATAATGTTGCTGTAGGCCTCTTGGTAGCCTCCCAGACCAATTTTCTTCTCGTCTTTTCATCAATTTTGGAGGGATGTCCAGTTCTTGGTAATGTCACTGTTGTTCCATATTTTCTCCACTTGATGATGACTGTCTTCAATGTGTTCCATGGTATGTCTAATGCCTTGGAAATTCTTTTGTACCATTCTCCCGACTGATACCTTTTAACAATGAGATCCCTCTGATGCTTTGGAAGCTCTCTGTGGACCATGGCTTTTGCTGTGGGATGCGACTAAGAAAATTTCAGGAAAGACCAACTAGAGCAGCTGAACTTTATTTGGGGTTAATCAGAGGCATATAAATCACTGAAGCTAGTAAATGTACCCTTTAAAACGTCACTTTTAATATAAAAGTTAAAATAAGACCCACCAAGGTATAGACAAACAAATATATAGATGATATGAATATTGGGACAGATAACCCACTGGAACTTAAATCTAGTGATTAGAGGTAAAACAACTGAAGGGTTACCGCTATGCGGTTACTCATGATACCGTAGATCATAGTTGGATGGGATGGAGAATAATACGTCCAGAATTAGATCAAAGATTTTTGATAGATAGGTAAATCGAAATGACCCAGCAAGGAAATGATGAAGACAACTTGCGGTGCACAAACATGGATAGGCAAAAAATGGGATGACTATCCCTAACAGCCTATACTATCCCTACCTAAAGCAGGACAGCACCACCAGGTGGGAGAACTATCCTACTTATAAATGTTGTCCCTAGAATTAGAGTCCCTGCCTGGAGTATCCCAAACTAGGATGCCTAATAGACAACGATCAGGAAGTCCAATGGGTGTCCCAAATTCAAAATCCCCCGAATGCGTTTCCCCAGCTTCAATACGAAGGTTTATCAGGGGAGAAAAACAAGTAGCACAATGGCTGTGGCGATAGTGGCCAATGTGATGACCAGCAACGTGCATAGGTTACCGCCACCAGTTTAAATACCCACTCACCTGATGCGACCGCGTCCTCATGCTGTAACTGCGCATGCGCGTATCAGACGTCGAGCGCATGACGAGTTCTCAAGAGAATCCTGAGAAGCAAAGCGCATGCGCGAGGACTAATCACAGGTCTCGCGTTATCTAGGACGCTGGCTGCAAAAAATGGTAAATAGATGCGAGACTAACCTAATACCTGAGTCCCCGCACCATAGCAAATCAGAGGCACTTTAAATGATGGCAGGTGTATGCTGACTCCTATTTAACATGATTTTGAATGTGATTGCTTCATTCTGAACACAGCTACATCCCCAGTTATAAGAGGGTGTGCACACCTATGCAACCACATTATTTTAGTTTTTTTTGTTTTCTTCCCCCAGCTAAAAGATTTCAGTTTGTTTTTCAATTGAGTGGTACAGTTTATAGGTCACATTAAAGGTGGAAAAAGTTCACAGAAACCTGACATTTTAACAGGGGTGTGTAGACTTTTTATATCCACTGTATTTCTAGGGCACCATATATCAGTGCCACACTGGAAATTTTTCTGAAGTTAAACCTGTATAAACATCACATTTTGATGTCAGAACTTGAGGATTTTATTGAGATTAACTGTGCTTGTTTCTTCGGAAGAAGTCTGTCACATTACTGTTGTTCCTTATTCAGTGTTAACCACTATTTAGTATAATGCTAGTTTTTTTTTATAAAGAGGTTCCTCAGCAGTTGTAATGTATATTATCCAGTTGTGTGCCTGAGCTACTGTAGAATATGATACTATACTATAGTTTCAAAATGATCAGAACATTTCATATCATCTAATCAGTGACATAGGAGGTACATATCACCATATATAATACATACAGAGTATGTGTGAGTGTGCTTCCTCTTTATAAGTAAACCAATGAAGAAAAATGTCATGAAAATTTATCAGCAGACTTATTCTCAGAAAAACTTGCCATAGAAATATTGAGCAATGTGTTGCTTTATAATTAATGATGTTGGGTTTTATTTAAGTGAAAGGGGAAGCCAGTACTAAAGAATCATACTGCATTCTACAGTGCTGGGTTCCATACTAGATCTATCTATCTATCTATCTATCTATCTATCTATCTATCTATCTATCTATCTATCTATCTATCTATCTACCTACGATCTATGATTGCTGGGGCTCCTGCAAGGATGAGGCTAAGCACTGGCAATTCCATTCTCCTCTCTCTTCCCAGAACTCAGTATCTATCTATCTATCTATCTATCTATCTATCTATCTATCTATCTATCTATCTATCTATCTATCTATCTATCTATCTATCTATCTATCTCCATCAAGGATGAGGCTAAGCGCTGGCAGTCCTATTCTCCTCTCTCTTCCCAGCACTCTGTAACAGAAAAGCAGAGAAGAGAGAAAAAGGAGCAGTGCTGTCAGCAAGTCAGATAGACATGGACACAAGCAAAGAGCATTAGGGACATATAGGTGAATGGGGCTGGTATAGTGAAATAGTTGACTCCTGCACTCAGTAGATGCTGTATACAGACTCTTCTTAGCAATGCTTAGAGCTTCGCTAAGAATACTCTTTACACCCCGTTTTCTAGTACAAATATTCATCTTTCCCTAATAAATTATATTACAAAAATGATTACCATCTCTGTCTCTACACAATATTACAAATACACTGAAATGAGAGATACACTTTATCACTTTATGCGTGTGCCCTGTTACTCCATTTGATGTCTATGGGGCTAAGCGCCGTACTCATCTGCCTTAATCAGTCCCATAGTGTTTGAATATAGTGGCACCGTGTCTGCTAGGCTGCTGCTCCTTTCAATGTTCTCCTCAGTGCAGTCATACAGTAAGGAGTAAAAGGAAGCTCACGACCACCATTCTAGCGACTGGAGGCAGTTCCAATAGTGGTTCTTCCAGCAAACAGAGATTGTGAGACAGCTGATCTACAAAAGTCTAACTTCTGAAACAAACATTTATTAGCTGTTATACATGGGGCAAATGTGGCAAAATATAATACATGATTGAGCCAGCAAGAGCTACAGGTGCAGCGACCCGTGAGGAGCAGGAGCTGAGGATGGGAGTGGTAGTGGCTCTGGCTGTTCCAGTCAATAATGGTGGCTGTCCTCCCACTGTTGCTCTCTTTGGCCATGCAGTCAAATGAGGGGGCATCCTGATGGTAGCTAGGGGGCCCTTGATGTTATGTTTCTGAATGAGTGCAAGGCAGAGCGTGTAGATTACAATGGCCAGTGTATGGTGTAAGAGTCGGGAAACTAAGCCAGAGATAGAATAAATGTCTCTCTTTACTGTAGTGCACACTAGCAGTAGTAGTATATCCAATTATATAAAAACACAGTTTAAATTGTTCACAGTGCAATTCTCTCCCATAGTATGGAGGTTGGCAAAGTTGAAAATAATGGCACTCTTGGTATGCTATCTTATTAAATGATGTCTAACTGAAATCTCTGGTTGGTAAGTGTAATCTGGCAATTATGACTGTAGTGTCCACTGCAGGATACAGATCTTTAGAGGGACATCTAGCCAGGATGTGGTTAGGTGTGACAGGTGTCTTAACTGTATTCCCTCCCAAGCAGCAAAGTATGGTTAGATGTATTTGGAGTTTACCTTTCTGACTCCTATGCTGCGCCATGCAGATTCTAAGTTCTTTCTTTCTCTTTTTCTTGCTGTAGCAAAAGCAGTAACTTTCACAGAGATCGGTTAGTCTCTGGATCCTTAGGCCTAAGAAGGAGCACTTGGACTTGCTTCCTCCCTTCTCACACATTCACTCTAGTCTACTTTCTCTCTTCAGGAAGAAGGACCAGCTTGCTCCTGTCTGTACTGAGAGGAGTAGAACAGGGTGATTAACACTGTTGCTGCCAACCAGACCAGGGCATGCTGAGTGAACATAAAATTAAATAATATAAAAATTACTTGTACTAAGGTACTGCACAGGTGCTCAGTGACTTTGCATTCTGCTTCATAGTGGGATGTCCTAAGTTGGGAATTCACTATGTAACACTCATACATGGACTACTGAGGCTAATCATTGGCTGTACTGGTGCATCCGTCTGGAATTCAGGGAATGAAATACCATTGAAGGGAACGAAGGAGCTGGAATGAAGTGGCAGAGAGCAGCTAAGTTTTTTCCCCCCACAGGTATAGTACTCTGGGGTTATAGTTAAAGTATTTAAAGGCAATTTGGGTGGACTTTCTCTTTAATAACAACATAACATATTACCATCTATGATGCAATCTCAATGATGCCATTCATTTTAATCCATGTGATAAATGATTTATGTTTTGCCACTGAGGTCACCATATCTTTAGACAGGGAAAATGACTTAATTGAATTTGGCAAGGCTGATACGCATTAATGGGCTTAAAGGTAGGGTGGTAACATGAGCAACATCTCACTGATGCTGATGTCACTGAATATTTTTAACTTATTATATAGTTTTGTCTGTGATTTAAGTTATGCAGTCTTTTAACTAAAAATCATATGATTATAGCACCATACCATTAGCTGTAGAACTGCCAAGATTAAATGTAATAGGAAAGAAATGCTTCTATTAAACATATCTGAAATTAAGAAATGTGTGTTGATTAGGCAGCAGGGAAAGTGTTGATTAGGTGAACAGTTCCTCCTTCATTTATCTTCATGCACCTTCCTAAGAGCCTGTTTGGGAACCATCCAAATGAGAAATGCTGGATAATATTCAAGAAAAAAAACTATAAAAAAAGAAATCCGTGAAGTAAGCATTCCACAGCGAGCAATGAACAGCTTCTTAATTGCACTCTGAAGATTTGTTAAGCAGTTGCTGCAATCGTTTAAATGTAAAACCCTATTTGGCAGACATCAGCTTGAATAGTGTTAACCCTTTCAAGCCATAAATTGCCAGAACGTCTCTGATAGGCTTATCCAGTAAGAGATTTTAGCCGGGTGGGTGTATAAATCGACCACTTGAGAACATTCACAGTGTACTGATTTGTAAGAATATTCTCTATTAAATTAATGGTCCTTCGTAATCTTCTAGGTTGATGTTATATCCTCCAAGATAAGTGAAGCAGGTTTTATATCATGTCCGATTGTTGCATTGAATTATAGAAATGAAATGTAAATCAATAAAGATATTAATTCATGAACTGACAGCTTGGCACAGTCCAAGGGCAGATTCCCAGCCAACTGGTTCTAATGCATCAGCATGATTTATAGGAAGAAAAAAAAATATTTCCAGGAATCAGTCACATTATACAGAATGAGGAGTCATGCTAAATATCAGAAATTGATAAGTATAAGTTGCCTTTACTTACAAAATATGCTACATCCTTAACAACTTCCTGTGGAACACAGTGAAATTTATCACAAAATAAAAAATATAATACATCATATCACCTCACCAAAGCTGCTGGGTATCGCTTAAAAGGGTTCCTCCTCTGCGTCTGGAGGAAAGAAGGTTTGTACACTAACACAGAAGAGGATTCTTTACGGTAAGAGCAGTGAGACTATGGAACTCTCTGCCTGAGGAGGTGGTGATGGTGAGTTCACTAAAAGAGTTCAAGAGGGGCCTGGATGTATTTTTGGATTGTAAAATTATTACAGGCTAAAGCTACTAGAGATGGGTTGTTGATCCAGGGAGTTATTCGGATTGCCTGATTGGAGTCATTTTTTTCCTAAAATGAAGAAAATTGGCTTCTACCTCACAGTTTTTTTTTGCCTTTCTTTGGATCCACTTGAATGATAACACGCTGAACTGGATGGACGGATATATTTTTTCAGCCTTACACACTATGCTATTATGTTACACTAATGTTCCTTGGAGACATCGTCATTTAGCAATTTAGTTAATTTCTGCTGTTTCTCTTTAATATTAAAAGCAGATAATATTCCGCCTCTTTTTTGAATCCACTCCTGGTCTAGGCTTCAAAAACTGCATACAAAATCTGAATGTGTGGCAGCACCCTTATCTTCCTGTGTAGTCTCCTCTACATCTTGTCTCTATACTGGGAATATAATAGACCAGAACAATAACTAGCCTTACAACTGTAGTGTCCCACTAGGTAGGCGTGGGCACTACACAAGGGTCAATTGGGTGACGTGTTACTCCTGCTCACAAGGGACAGAAATATTATATTTAACTATTCATTTAATGTATTTTTCTATGTGTTTTTACATGCAATGTTTCCCCTGTGTTAATGCTTAGCAGGCCTAGTTGGGTGTAATAAGACATCCTAGACACTAGAGGGAGATAGGGAGCCCCTAGTATAAATGTCCAGGCCCAGACAGGGAGGAGTTAGACCATAGTCAGGAGTCTGTGGAGACAGAAGTAAGAAGGCACCAGCCAGAGATATGCTGAGGGCCTCCTCCTGACATGCAGCTTGATAGTCCTGGCTGCTAGCTACGTCCAGGAGGCTAGTGAAGAACCCTAGCCTGCCTGTAGATAAAGTGAGCCTCAGTTAGCTAAGAAGATTACCCCAGTAGTAGGAATGAACCTCCTGGGAGAAACCTGCAGCTTCCCTACCAAGCAAGGATAATACAAGTCAGATAAGTAACCTGATGGGCAGAGGATCTATAAAGTAAAGAGCAAGTGTCTATACTGGAGGAAGGATTTATATACCAAGGATTAAAGCCAGCAATTAGGCATCCGGGCCTTGGGATCCAGCCAGCTAGAATAGCTGAAGGGGATAGAGCAGCATTGTACTGCAAAGCATTAACTGTTTACCCTCCAAGTATCTTGCATGATTAATACCTGCCACTATTGAAAGTCAACTTGCTTGTGGAGTATTGTTTAAGGGACTGCATTACCATTTACTGTAACTACGTGTACCAAGTTGGACTGTTTATACCACCAAGTAAAGCAACGTTTAGTTCACCAACTGTGTACTCATTTACTACTCCTACAAACCGGTGTGCCACCATTACAGGCACTGGCGTCACGAACCTTAAATGGACCTTACCTAAGGCACTCAAAACGCCTACAACATCCAGGGCACCTCACACAACATCAGGCCTGGTCCCTATCTACAGAGTGTGCCCCAGAGGAACTTGTGTCTACCTCTCATTCACTGCCGCATGCCTGCCCAGGGTTCTCCTCCTCAGAAAAGTGAGTAACCCTCGATTGCCCATACCGTGACCTCACTGTCGCTATACCCTGCAGGTCTGGCGTGCTGCACAACCCTTCTATCAGTATCAGTAACATATAGCATTATACAATAGACTACAAGGCCAGATAATTGCATATTACATTCATTAATGCTTCTATAGAAAAAATATCTTTATGCTATACTTTCAGAGTTTGATGGAACATGGCATGAAATCTGAAGGATATGTACAGCCCTGTATTCCTTTCAGAAAGTAAGCAATCATATGCCACAACACCCTCCCCCCACCCCAAACAAGGACGTAGATGGGGTTGGTTTTGGTGTAAAACTATAATCAGATTTACTTTTTGGGCAGGCTCAGGGTCCTCTTTACCTGTAAATGTTTCCGGATAAGAATTTTACAGACTGTATTAGGCTTAGCCCCTAAACTCTGTGAAGTAACTACTAGGGAAGTGCCTGCTTCGGGGCCCAAGCTGAGAAGGCCAGCCCGGGCCCCCTGCACATGCAGTCATATTGGGGGCCTGCCCTTCCTGTTCGATTAATTCATTAAAAGAGGGCCCATTTGGCCAATCACCTACCCGTCCATCTGCCCACCCACATACAATCTACTCTGCATAGTGCGACGCTGGCCCAGGGAACAATACAAGCTGACAGCATAAAATGCATATCATTCAGGCAGCGCTAGCAGCCCGCCCAGGAAGTCAAGACAGACCGGAAAAAGGAAGACGTGGCAGGCGGGAGAGGCATGGCAGTTACACAGCAGCATATTCTTTCAGGTTTGTTCCCTGGCCTGGGCCCCTGCCTGCAGGTTCTGGGCATGTGGGAGGGCAGGGCAGTTGGAACTGGGAGAGGAGAGGTGAGACCAGGTACAGGGCAGTAAGTGTGCAGCCCTGCAGCATGCAGCTGCTGGACAGTCATCCTAGCCTCCTGTATTCTAGCATGCTGCATGATGAAGGCTTTAGCATGCAGCTGCCAGGCAGCCATCCTTACCTCTGCCCACCCCTTCCTCTGTCAGCCTTCTGTACGCAGTACATGGCAGCCTCTCTTCTCTGCTCCACTGCTCGCTATGTACTAGTGCTTATTTTGGCACACTTACATATGCACACATGCGATGTCAAGATGGTTCTGGCATCGGGTGCGTGCATGTGTGTGCCATAATAATCAGGGGCAGAGAGGGGAGACTGCCTTGTACTGCATACTATAGTACAGACGGCTGAGAGAGGAAGAAGTGGGCAGAGGTTGGGATGAAAACTCAAATCATCCCCTTTCCCAATTTTTGATATAAAGAAGAACATTTTAAAAAAGTGGTATCGCTGTGTCAGTGTCTTCACGGTTAAATATATAAATATTTTTCCTGCACAGTGTATGCCATGACTGAAAACAATCAAAACAGGTGATTCGCCATTTTTTGGTCACCCTGTCCCCGCAAAAAATAATTATACATGCAGTGACAGTATATACAGTGACATGACACGACACATGGTATATACACCTGTAGGAAATTGAAGGTGCGGCTACCTGGCCGGGTCTGAGAGAGCGATCTTGACTAGTGGGGTTTGCACAGGAGGAGGCAGTTGTGAAGCAAAATGCCCCGTACAAAAATTACAAACATAGGCTACTTTCACACTCGCGTTTTGGGCCTATCCATCATGGATCACCAAAAACTGATCCGTTGCAATAATACAACCGCATGCATCCATCATGAACGGATCCGGTTGTATTATCTGTAACATAGCCAAGACGGATCCGTCCTGAACTTCATTGAAAGTCAATGGGAGACAGATCCGTTTTCTATTGTGCCATATTGTGTCAGAGAAAACGGATCCGTCCCTATTGACTTACATTGTGTGCCAGGACATTTGGCTCAGTTTCGTCAAGCGGACAGCCAGTGGCGTGCCTGGGGGGGAAGCGGCGGTCCGCCCCGGATGTCAGGCTGTCAGCTATACAAGAGGGTGCTGCCTGAGCAGCAGCACCCAGCCCAATGTCTCTGCAAGGAAGGAGAGCTGTGATTCTCTTAGGAGAAAGGACCTTTGGTGACATCATCACAGTGTGACCAGTAACATATCGATATTACTGGTCACATGGCTATGAGGTAATCAAAGGTCCTTTCTCTCTATCAGGAGTGTTGCTGCAGGAGAAGTTTGCCATAATTGTGGAGCTTTTTTTGTGAAGATTACATCAGGAAAAGGTGACAGGGGCTGTTATACTATTATACCGTAAGCTACTGTATAGTGTGGGGTGCTGTACTGCTCTACTGTATACTCTGGGGTGCTGTATACTGTATATTGTGGGGTGCTGTATACTGTGGGGTGCTGTATATTGTGGGGTGCTGTATACTGTGGGGTACTGTATACTGTGGGGTGCTGTATACTGTGGGGTGCTATATACTATAGGGTTCTATACTGCATACTGTGGGGTGCTGTATACTATGTATTGCATACTATAGGGTACTGTATACTGTGGGGTATTACACTGTATACTGCGGAGTGTTGTATGCTATACACTTTGAGGGGCTGTGGATGTTATACAATAGACGTCCATTCAACAAATCTGACCTAGATAAATGAAGGGTATTAGGTTCTACTAAATAAAAACTGCAAACCCGCCCCCCCCCCCCCCACGGCTGATAGCCCCCAATTTACATTTATCCTATAATCTGTAATAATAATTCCACTCTATAAGTCCTCCGACCACTAAACACTGGCGAGCTATCGTATCTGTGTTCACTCCTGCACCAGGGATGTGGTTCTGGGCACTGTCACCACTCGTCCCTCTATTGCTTCCTTTTCATTGATTAATTGCATTGATTATATGGTTTAGGGTCAGCACTGACGATAGCGTCCTCTAAAATCGCTTCATACGTTGACCCCAAAATGTTTTCCAGATCCCTGGCATTCTTAGGGGTATATGGGAAACGACACTATATACTTGGCTTAGTTTTCTTTAATATTTGCCAGAAAAAAAATAAACATGGGGCACAACGCGAAAGAGGGGACGGTCGCGGCAAATGGACAGAGGAGGCCCAAGATGGGTAAACAGCCCCCGACCTATCATATACTTAATCCGCCCCTGCGTGCGCGCTCTCACGCCTATCTCACTTGTATGCTCGCCGCCGTTCGCCACTCACCTTCCAGGCGGGAAAACCTCCCATCTTCCCTGCAGCCGCTTGCTCCAGTGCTCCTGAGAAATAAAATGGCTGTGCTGTGCGGCCTGTGCTTTCTAGTGAAGTGACCACCTCACCAGTGTGTGTGTCACAGTGTGTGTCTGCAGATACACTGCCGCCGAGCTGAGCCTGCAAAAAGCACTGTGGTGTGTGTCAGTTAGGAATGGTGCAGACAGTCACAGTGGCACTGTGGTGTGTGTCAGTTAGGAGTGGTGTACAGTCACAGTGGCACTGTGGTGTGTGGCAGTTAGGAGTGGTGCAGACAGTCACAGTGGCACTGTGGTGTGTGGCAGTTAGGAGTGGTGCACAGTCACAGTGGCACTGTGGTGTGTGGCAGTTAGGAGTGGTTCAGTCACACTGGCACTGTGGTGTGTGGCAGTTAGGAGTGGTGCAGACAGTCACAGTGGCACTGTGGTGTGTGACAGTTAGGAGTGGTGAAGACAGTGGCACTGTGGCAGAACAGTGTGCAGGCAAGAGGCAGCAAACTAGACAGACTAGAGAGGTGTTTTTTCAGTTAAGGGCCTTGCTGCCTTGAATTTTCAATGGGGTGGGGGTCAATGGGGGTGTGTTGAGGAGTCACAAGGCTGCTACCAGCCAGTGCAGAAATTTACAAGGGGCCCAAATGTGGATGGAAAAAGGACCAGGCTTATTAACCTGTAGGATACCAGTGCCTTACCTGTAGGATGTGACTTGAGTCCCAGCGCTGTACAGGTATGGCCGGCTGATCGGGCAGGTGCAGGAGCTGTGCCCGTCCGATCAGCTGCATGGGTCACTGACAGCTGAGCCCCTACTATCAGGGCAGGGTGCACTGACATCAGTGAAAACTCCAGCCCGCTCTATAAAAATATGACACGATCCGCCCCGTCAAGTGAACCTGTAAAAAAAAATCTAAAAGCTGTGCAAAAACAGCTGTTTTTTCTTCACCTTCCCTCACAAAATGTGTAATACCAAGCTTACATTGTATTTTCATGGTGACAGATTCCCTTTAAATTTTCATTTACCAGCGATAAAAAATGTTATTTCAAAGTACCCATACATGAAATGATTTACAGAGTACAGTACTATAGAAGAGTAGTGTAAAAATCAGAGGTTTGAGCAGCTCTCACCTGCTAGGGATTCCACTGGTATAGCACGGACCGGCTCCTTCACCCGAAATAGGAGAAATATAAGTATGAAGAAAATAAATTGGTTGGTCCAGCTTGTATTCGTGGTAATCCAAAGGCTTTATTCAATATTCAGTATAAAATCTTAGCCCTTAGTCATGAGTAAGGGCTAAGATTGTATTGTGCCCGAAACATGTAGACCTGCATTCCTGTACCTGGATTTTATACTGAATATTGAATAAAGCCTTTGGATTACCACGAATACAAGCTGGACCAACCAATTTATTTTCTTCATACCTATAGAAGAGTAGTATTTTAACCAATGTGAGCAGTTCTCTAGTAAACACGTCTGCCTCATGTGCTGTAATCTTGCAGCAAGGGCTTTGTTCCAACTCGCAACATGTTGAGTATATAATTGATGTAGGAGGGAGTCTCCTATGAAGACTTGTGCTACATATGTCAGACTCCAATTTAAAATGAATAATTTTTGTAGATGAGAAATTCAAATGAATTTCTTGAATTTTATTAGAGTTTTTTTTTTTTACAATTCGGGACCATGAATGATATAAATGAGGTATTTCTTAACCCCTTGACACGGCCATATTTCACCTTAAGGACCAGGACATTTTTTTCAAATCTGACCAGTGTCACTTTATGTGTGAATAACTTTAAAACGCTTTTACTTATCCAGGCCATTCTGAGATTGTTTATTCGTCACATATTGTACTTCATGACACTGGTAAAATGGAGTAAAAAAAAATAAAAACATTTTTATTTATAAAAAAAATACCAAATTTAAAAAAAATTGCTAATTTCCAAGTTTCAATTTCTCTACTTCTATAATACATAGTAATACCTCTAAAAATAGTTATTACTTTACATTCCCCATATGTCTACTTTATGTTTTAAAAAAATTTGGGAATAACATTTTATTTTTTGGGGACGTAACAAGGCTTAGAAGTTTAGAAGAAAATCTTGAAATTTTTCAGAAATTAAAAAAAAAAAAAATTTTAAGGACCAGTTCAGGTCTGAAGTCACTTTGTGAGGCTTACATAATAGAAACCACCCAAAAATGACCCCGTTCTATAAACTACACCCCTTAAGGTATTCAAAACTGATTTTACAAATGTCGTTAACCCTTTAGGTGCTCCACAAGAGTTAATGGCAAATGGAGCTAAAATTTTGGAATTTGGATTTTTTGGCAAATTTTCCATTTTAATAAATTCTTTCCAGTAACAAAGCAAGGGTTAACAGCCAAACAAAATGCTATATTTATTGCCCTGATTCTGTAGTTTTCAGAAACACCCCATATGTGGCCGTAAACTACTGTACGGGCACACGGTAGGGCATAGAGGGAAAGGTGTGCCATGTGGTTTTTGGAAGGCAGATTTTGCTGGACTGGTTTATTTACACCATGTCCCATTTGAAGCCCCCCGATGCACCCCTAGAGTAGAAACTCCATAAAAGTGACCCCATCTAAGAAACTACAACCCTTTAAGGTATTCAAAACAGATTTTACAAACTTTATTAACCCTTTAGGCCATAAAAATCTGCCTGTAAAGTGGGGTCTGGTAGAGGACGTCCCCACTCCAGTAATGCCTGACACTGTTTTTTTTGACTAGGCCCATGTGCAGCACGAGGCCCCAAAGCGTCCTCATCTTGGCTGCACTGACCGGAGTCCAGCCACCGGCCCTAGCCAAAAAGGAGCCCAGGTGTTGAGCAATGAACTGTTGGGCGAACACCTTTGTTTGCTCCACCATCAGATTCACAAAATGGTCACTGAAAAAAAGACTAAAATAGTCATATTCAGTGAAGCCCACTGTGGGAATCTGGATTCCTGCTTGGCCAACAAAATCAGAAATCGCAGGCTCAAAATGCTCTGGGGTACACCATGCAAGTTTATCGGTAGGGGGCTCCGGTGTACTTTTCTGGTGGGCGAGAAAACTAGTACGAGCCCCAGATCTGCTCGTACTAGTGTAGGCCACAGGATCTCTGGCATGACGGTCCCCTTGCTCCGCCTGGGGGCATCTCCGCCAACTTGGGGGCTCATCATCGCTAGATGATGAGGAGGACGCGGATGACAAAAGAAAAGTGGGGTCATCCTCGTCCTCACTGGGACTCTCGGAGTTAGAGGCAAGCTGGGCGTATGCCTCCTCGGCCGAGAACATCCGGCGGGCCATAGGGGAGTGTGTGTGGAAATCTTTATTTAGTGTGCATGTGTGTGGGGGCACGGGTGTTCGCGGAGTTATTCATAAAAATAACAGGAAAAAAAAATTCGAACTCGCTGATCAGCCGTAGGGTGTGCGATGTGCTAAGAGTGGGCGGACGCTAAGAGTGCTGGCCACAGTCAGCGTACGCAGAAAAAAAAAATGTAAAATGCGTGCGCCCCAAAAAATGTGGGTGGGGGGCAGGGGGGAAGGCTGCAGCACCCCTGGGGGGTCTAGGGTCACACAGCTGTGCTGTGGACCCCAGACACCCGATTAGGGTGATGCACCAGTTGAAACTTTTTTATTTTTTCCACTAAACTTTCCCTGAATATCCCTGCCTAACCTAACCTTTCCCTAAATACCTTTTAGTGCCAGATGGCACTGTGGAGGGTTAGAAGGGGGGTGCTGGGCAGATATGGGGGTGCTGGCTCTGGAGATCGATGCAGCCTCCTGTCTCCTCGCTCCCAGACACAGAAAGGAGGAGGAGAGGAGCGCTGCAATAATTTAAACCGCCCGCCTGCCCCTGCAGCCAATCAAAAGCGATCCTGAGAGGTGATGTCACCATCACCTCTCAGGATCGCAGTATGGTGATTGGTGGTGTATTATCACACCACCGATCACCATCCTGTTCCGGGTTATCGGATCCCGAGACCCCAATAACCCAAAAACGCTGCAAACCTGTCTGATTAAACCTGCGGTTAGCTGCGATCGCCGACACGGCTGGGTCACAGGACCCCCCCCCCCCCCCCCCGCGCGCATTGTTCCAGGGTGCCTTGTTCCGATCACAGCCCACCGCACGGCGGTGATCAGAAATACACAGGACGTACAGGTGTGTCCTTAAGTACCAGGACATCAGGGCGTATCTGTACGCCCTGTGTCTGTAAGAGGTTAAAGGGAATGCGTAATGTAATTAATAGATCTGATATTGGGTTGCTTAACCAAGAGTAAAATGGGTAGGTGCACTGCTAAAGACTCACCCAATCTAAATAGTAAAAATATAAAATTATTAAATACCTTAAGTAGCAGGCACTCTAGCATATGAGGTCCGTATTTATTATCTAAAATCCCACACACAAATAACGCCGCATCTAGGTACACCGGCCTGAGATCGACTTACCCCTTATGCAGGTCCTTAATTCATGTGTGGTGCTTTAGCTTGCAAATGTACTTCCTCACTGGATATGTGAAGTCCAGATAGTGCTCATATACAAGCATTTTATTACTTGACACCACTACTATTCTAAACTCATTAACTAGATCAATTGACTGCATCCTACCTCCTGAAATTGGTGCCAGTTATTTCTCTCACTTTTTTGTGCGACATTATTGAAGTTGAATCTACAGTTTTATTGGATTACTTGTTGTCATCAAGACTTTTACCCTTTTGTCTTGGAATTGCATTGATATGTGGATGTCACCATAATTAATTGTACAACAAATTTTTATATTACCATCTTTTTTTTAACCATCTTTTATGTATGCAACTTTTCACTTTGTGATTCGTTCCTCTATTTATTTGTGTGGTATTTTAGATAATAATTGCGGACCTCATATGCTAGAGTGCCTGCTACCTATTTAGTAATATAATTAATGTTAGTTTTATTAATTAGATATAAAATATATAAGAAATACTGTATGTGCAGATTACCAGTGGGTGCCTCTAATAAAAAAAAAAACATTTTTGCTGTGCACAATTCTTACAAAATCCGACAATTCTGCTTGTACAACACTGCATTCCAGCATGGGTCTATTTAAACTAAAAGTGTAACTGTCATGTTTTTTTTCTTCTAATGTGTAGGGACAGTAATAGGGAACATTGTTCTAATATACTATATTTAGTGAAGTTGTACATTTATAGTAGAAAACTTGCCCAGAAATGTCCATTAGCCGTGCTCTCTTAAAGAGGACCTTTCACCTGTATAAACTATGTGAACTGACTATGCTGCCATATAGAGCGGCGCCCGGGGATCTCACTACACTTACTATTATCCCCGGGCGCCGCTCGGTTCTCCCGTTATAGGCTCCGGTACCTTTGCTTCTTAAGTTATAGTAGGCGGGTCTTCTCTTGTCCTGTGGGCGTCTCCTTCTCCTAGGCTGCAGCGCTGGCCAATCACAGCGCACAGCTCACAGCCTGGGAGGTTTTTTTCTCCCAGGCTGTGAGCTGTGCGCTGTGATTGGCCAGCACTGCAGCCCAGGAGAAGGAGACGCCCACAGGACAAGAGAAGACCCGCCTACTATAACTTAAGAAGCAAAGGTACCGGAGCCTATAACGGGAGAACCGAGCGGCGCCCGGGGATAATAGTAAGTGTAGTGAGATCCCCGGGCGCCGCTCTATATGGCAGCATAGTCAGTTCACATAGTTTACACAGGTGAAAGGTCCTCTTTAAATGAACATTACTAAGGCATATCTGTCTTCCTAGTACAGAGCAGTACTGACTGAGAAGATTGTCTGGGCTGGGAGCTGCTGTCCTCACTGCTCTTTCATATATTGTACAGGATATTAATATGTGTAACATATTGTACAGGAATTACAGAGTAATAGACAGTCTGGTTAGACTAAAAAGTCAGAGATATCAAAATTCCTCTAATGCCACAGCGCAAATGGCACTTCATAGTGCTGCGCCTGCCACAACATGTACTGTACTACTTTGTACCTGCACTGCATGTACTGTATTGTCATTTACAGTACCTGTGTTACAAGCACTGTACTACATGTACTGTACTGCTCTACACATGTGCTACATGTACTCTACTACTCTGTACCTGCACTGCATGTACTGTATTGTCATTTACAGTACCTGTGTTACAAGCACTGTACTACATGTACTGTACTGCTCTACACATGTGCTACATGTACTCTACTACTCTGTACCTGCACTGCATTTACTGTATTGTCATTTACCTGTGTTACAAGCACTGTACTACATGTACTGTACTGCTCTACACATGTGCTACATGTACTCTACTGCTCTGTACCTGCACTGCATGTACTGTATTGTCATTTACCTGTGTTACAAGCACTGTGCTACATGTACTGTACTGCTCTACACATGTGCTACATGTACTCTACTGCTCTGTACCTGCACTGCATGTACTGTATTGTCATTTACCTGTGTTACAAGCACTGTACTACATGTACTGTACTGCTCTACACATGTGCTACATGTACTCTACTGCTCTATACCTGCACTGCATGTACTGTATTGTCATTTACCTGTGTTACAAGCACTGTGCTACATGTACTGTACTGCTCTACACATGTGCTACATGTACTCTACTGCTCTGTACCTGCACTGCATGTACTGTATTGTCATTTACCTGTGTTACAAGCACTGTGCTACATGTACTGTACTGCTCTACACATGTGCTACATGTACTCTACTGCTCTGTACCTGCACTGCATGTACTGTATTGTCATTTACCTGTGTTACAAGCACTGTGCTACATGTACTGTACTGCTCTACACATGTGCTACATGTACTCTACTGCTCTGTACCTGCACTGCATGTACTGTATTGTCATTTACCTGTGTTACAAGCACTGTACTACATGTACTGTACTGCTCTACACATGTGCTACATGTACTCTACTGCTCTGTACCTGCACTGCATGTACTGTATTGTCATTTACCTGTGTTACAAGCACTGTACTACATGTACTGTACTGCTCTACACATGTGCTACATGTACTCTACTGCTCTGTACCTGCACTGCATGTACTGTATTGTCATTTACCTGTGTTACAAGCACTGTACTACATGTACTGTACTGCTCTACACATGTGCTACATGTACGCTACTGCTCTGTACCTGCACTGCATGTACTGTATTGTCATTTACCTGTGTTACAAGCACTGTACTACATGTACTGTACTGCTCTACACATGTGCTACATGTACTCTACTGCTCTGTACCTGCACTGCATGTACTGTATTGTCATTTACCTGTGTTACAAGCACTGTACTACATGTACTGTACTGCTCTACACATGTGCTACATGTACTCTACTGCTCTGTACCTGCACTGCATGTACTGTATTGTCATTTACCTGTGTTACAAGCACTGTACTACATGTACTGTACTGCTCTACACATGTGCTACATGTACGCTACTGCTCTGTACCTGCACTGCATGTACTGTATTGTCATTTACCTGTGTTACAAGCACTGTACTACATGTACTGTACTGCTCTACACATGTGCTACATGTACTCTACTGCTCTGTACCTGCACTGCATGTACTGTATTGTCATTTACCTGTGTTACAAGCACTGTACTACATGTACTGTACTGCTCTACACATGTGCTACATGTACTCTACTGCTCTGTTCCTGCACTGCATGTACTGTATTGTCATTTACCGGTGTTACAAGCACTGTACTACTCTCTACCTGTACCAAATTTGTCATTGGCCTTACAGTTGTAAATACCATTGCTGACAATAATACACATGATGGGTTCGACAGTTTCTATCATTTTTAAATGTTATAGATCAGGCATGCTCAACCTGCGGCCCTCCAGCTGTTGCAAAACTACATGCTTGTTATAGATGGATGTCGAAATCTATGTATGCATTATATTTGTTCACGAAATTCCCAGTATCTTGGGATACAATATAAATTGCAATGGGTTTTGACAGTACATCATAAAAAGTACATAACTAATGTAAATTATTTGTCATAATTCATTATGGTATGTAACAGCAAACAAATCTAATCAGGCACATAATGCTAATTCAATGGAATTATACACTGCTCAAAAAAATAAAGGGAACACTTAAACAACACAATGTAACTCCAAGTGAATCACACTTCTGTGAAATCAAACTGTCCACTTAGGAAGCAACACTGAGTGACAATCAATTTCAAATGCTGTTGTGCAAATGGGATAGACAACAGGTGGAAATTATAGGCAATTAGCAAGACACCCCCAATAAAGGAGTGGTTCTGCAGGTGGTAACCACAGACACTTCTCAGTTCCTATGCTTCCTGGCTGATGTTTTGGTCACTTTTGAATGCTGGCGGTGCTTTCACTCTAGTGGTAGCATGAGACGGAGTCTACAACCCACACAAGTGGCTCAGGTAGTGCAGCTTATCCAGGATGGCACATCAATGCGAGCTGTGGCAAGAAGGTTTGCTGTGTCTGTCAGCGTAGTGTCCAGAGCATGGAGGCGCTACCAGGAGACAGGCCAGTACATCAGGAGACGTGGAGGAGGCCGTAGGAGGGCAACAACCCAAAAGCAGGACCGCTACCTCCGCCTTTGTGCAAGGAGGAACAGGAGGAGCACTGCCAGAGCCCTGCAAAATTACCTTCAGCAGGCCACAAATGTGCATGTGTCTGCTCAAACGGTCAGAAACAGACTCCATGAGGGTGATATGAGGGCCCGACGTCCACAGGTGGGGGTTGTGCTTACAGCCCAACACCGTGCAGAACGTTTGGCATTTGTCAGAGAACACCAAGATTGGCAAATTCGCCACTGGCGCCCTGTGCTCTTCACAGATGAAAGCAGGTTCACACTGAGCACATGTGACAGAAGTGACAGAGTCTGGAGATGCCGTGGAGAACGTTCTGCTGCCTGTAACATCCTCCAGCATGACCGGTTTGGCATTGGGTTAGTAATGGTGTGGGGTGGCATTTCTTTGGAGGGCCGCACAGCCCTCCATGTGCTCGTCAGAGGTAGCCTGACTGCCATTAGGTACCGAGATGAGATCCTCAGACCCCTTGTGAGACCATAGGCTGGTGCAGTTGGCCCTGGGCTCCTCCTAATGCAAGACAATGCTAGACCTCATGTGGCTGGAGTGTGTCAGCAGTTCCTGCAAGACGAAGGCATTGATGCTATGGACTGGCCCTCCCGTTCCCCAGACCTGAATCCAATTGAGCACATCTGGGACATCATGTCTCGCTCTATCCACCAATGTCACATTGCACCACAGACTGTCCAGGAGTTGGCAGATGCTTTAGTCCAGGTCTGGGAGGAGATCCCTCAGGAGACCGTCCGCCACCTCATCAGAAGCATGCACAGGCGTTGTAGGGAGGTCATACAGGCACGTGGAGGCCACACACACTACTGAGCCTCATTTTGACTTGTTTTAAGGACATTACATCAAAGTTAGATCAGCCTGTAGTGTGTTTTTCCACTTTAATTTTGAGTGTGACTCCAAATCCAGACCTCCATGGGTTAAAAAAATTGATTTCCATTTTTTTATTTTTGTGTGATTTTGTGTGATTTTGTTGTCAGCACATTCAACTATGTAAAGAACAAAGTATTTCAGAAGAATATTTAATTAATTCAGATCTAGGATGTTCCCTTTATTTTTTTGAGCAGTGTATATTAAAGCTATTTCAGTGAGAAGGTATTCTTGTTGTCAATTGCAACCAATCAGAAATACTTTATATACTGTATTTTTCAGACTATAAGACACACCGGACTATAACACGCACAGAATATATAGGAAGACCACAGATCAGATGCTCAATCTTCATCAGACCTCAGTTCAGACCTCCAAATTAGATCCTCACTCTTCATAAGATCTCAGATCAGAAGCAAAAATCAGACCCCCAAGCTCCATTAGCCTCATACCAGACCCCCCAACATCCATCAGCCTCAGATTACACCCCCATCTGACCACTCCATCCCCATCACATCAGACCCCTCCATCAGCCTCAGATCGGACCCCTTTATCAGCTTCAGATCATATACCTCTATCAATCTCAGATTGGACCCCCATCAGACCTCAGATCAGACTAGGGCTGCAACTATTAATCAAAGTTATTGATAATATTCGATAACGGGATTAGTTGTCAATGAATCCCGTTATCAAATAGTCGGCCGATTCATTGTTATGCGGGGCGGGAGCGGGCGGTCAGGGTCCTTAACCAGCAGTAACTTTTACTTCAACTTTAAATCAGTGCATCTTTACTAACTTACAATGAAGCTCCGGTAACAGGCAGAGCGGGCGGCGGCGTTACGTCACTTACTCACATGATGCGCTTGCTCCGCCTGCTTCATTCATAAAGTGGGCAGAGCAGGCACGTCACATGAGTGAGTGACGTTACGCCGCCGCCTGCTCAGCCTGTTACTGGAGCTTCATTGTATTTGTAAGGTAATAAAGATCATAGAGCTGATTTAAAGTTCAAGTGAAAGTTACTGCCAGTTAAGGAATAGTCTGAATACTGATGTGGCCGGTGTATTGGAAGATCCGTGGATGGCACTGTTATGGAGGGGATCTGTGGATGGCACTGTTATGGAGGGGATCTGTGGGTGGCACTGTTATGGGGAGGGGGATCTGTGCACTGCTATGGGGAGGGGGATCTGTGCACTGCTATGGGGAGGGGGATCTGTGGATGGCACTGCTATGAGGAGGGGGATCTCTGGATGGTACTGTTATGGGAGGGGGATCTGTGGATGGTACTGTTATGGGGAGGGGATCTGTGGATGGCACTGTTATGGTGGATATCTGTGGATGACACATATAGCATACGATGCTATATAGTGTCATCCATAGATCCCCCCCATAGCAGTGTCATCCACTGATCCCCCTCCCTATAACAGTGCCATCCACAGATCCCCCTCCCCATAACAGTACCATCCACAGATTCCCCTCCTCATATCATTGCAATCCACAGATCCTCCTCCCCATAACAGTACCATCCACAGATCCCCCTCCCCATAACAGTACCATCCACAGACCCCCCTCCCCATAACAGTGCCATCCACAGATCCCCCTCCCCATAACAGTGCCATCCACAGATCCCCTCGATAACAGTGCCATCCACAGATCCCCCCCATAATAGTGCCACCCACAGATACCCTCCATAACAGTGCCATCCACAGATCCCCCCATAACAGTGTCATCCACAGATCCCCCATAAGTGTGTCATCCACAGATCCCCCATAACAGTGTGTCATCCGCAGAGCCCCCATAACAGTGTGTCATCCACAGATCCCCCATAACAGTGCCATCTACAGATCACCCCATAACAGCGCCATCCACAGATTCCCCCATAATAGTTTCATCCACAGATCCTCATAACAGTGCCATCCACAGATCCCCATAACTTGTCTTTTTTACATTGTAATGCAAAATTTCAATAATTATGTAACTCCTAAATTTGCTTTAATATGGCCTTTGAACATAATTTTTCAAGTAAAATCATCCCTTTTTTTTTGTCATTTTGGTGTTTTTCCCCGATTAATAGATGAAATTATCGACAACTAATTGATTATTCAAATAATCGTTAGCTGCAGCCCTAGATCACTAAAATAAATAAACTTACCTTTCCTGCTCCAGACAGATCTATTAACCCTCCCTAGTCTCCTTATGGCCTGTGCTCCAATGCATTGCACAGCGTCAGGTCATAGTGCACACCTACGTGCACTACGTCCTGACGCTGTATGCAGTGAGAACAGAGTCCAGAGCGGGGTCCGGAAGAAAACCAGGGAGGGTGAGTACAGCTGCACAGTGCTTCTCTCACCACTCTCCGCGCCTCCAGCATGCTGATGACCACTTTCATTAGGACTCAGACTATAAGACTCACTGCCATCCCCCCCCCCCCCACACACACACTTTTGGGGGAAAAGTGTGTCTCATAGTCCAAAAAAGGGTTATTAATCATCTAAATGTGGCATTTATAATGTATATATACACAATATGGGCATAAGTCTTTTCCCTGGGCACAAAGCTTGATGGTTGCAGGAACAACTTAAATGCTTTACAGTCCTTCTCCAATGTAGTGGGTCTATGCCCAACAATTATTTCTTTATGGGCATACGTGGTTGGGCTGGAATAGGTGACTCTTGCTCTCCAGGTTCTGCTTAATTGCTGGAATTTCTTCCGGAACAGTTTCTTTCAGGCACAATAGTGTTCTCTTTAGTAATCTCATAGACATGTTACAGGATATGGAATAACTGTTACAATGTATGGATCTTTTTCCCATTTCAGCCCAATAGAATCTTCAGTATATGGTGGCTTCTTTGTACATCAAAGTGCCCTGACCTATCTCGATACACCTCCAGGACAATTCTGGCATCTCGGCAGGATACAACAATTTGATGTAGAGTATCACTGATGAAGGGGTCTAGTATTCTTTGTTAAATTAGCTATTATTGCATGAAGAGCTGCCTAATCTGTCACCATAACTTGAGTAGCTCAGGGTCTCTATTCTTTCTGCGGATTCTCTAAGGTATTCTTCCACTAATGAAGAAGTATTTTAGTTCGCCTAACACTCGGCTTGCATATTGAAGTTTGATCCAGCTCTCTTCCTCCACTTGTGGTTCTGGAAGTTTCTGTTGTTGGGAGTTGAGTGTTTCTTGACTTTTGTCTTTGATAGTTATTCTGCTGGGTAAATTGTTTGTAAAAAAAACTGTATTTCTACGTCTTCCAAGATTTAATCGTTTTGAGTAGGTTCTTCTTCAGTGGGCAGATGGGATAAGGCATCTGCATTCCAGTTGGCCTAGCCTGTTCTGTACTTGACCACAAAATCATAGTTCTCAAGATGTGAGGCCCACCTTTGTTCTAGGGCTCCTAATCTGGCAGTGTTCAGATACACCAGAGGATTGTTGTTGGTATAGGCCACAAATGGTGTTGCTGCAAGATAGTCTTTAAATATCTGTGTGACAACCCATACGAGTGCAAGGAATTCTAGTTTGAATGGACTGTAGTTTCCTTCAGCTCCTCTGAGAGCTCGACTGGCCTAGACATTCTTTCCTTCGCATCTTGCACTTGAGACAGGACAGCTCCTGGGCCTTTCTTGCTAGTGTCCATCTAAAGACAGAGCGCTTGATTGTAGTCTGGGTAGTCTGGGATGGGGCGGGGGGGGGGGGCGGGGGGGGTTGAGTTAGGAACTGGAACTGTGCTTGCCCCATTCTATGAGTATTTGGATTTTTTGGTCATTTTTGCCATGTCCTCTGAGAAGTCCTTGCAATGGTTTGGCAATCTGAGCAAATTGAGAGATGAAGCGCCTATAATAGCCTGCAAAACCAGTGACCTTCTTTTACTATAGTAGTGGGAGGCCAATTCTGGATTGCAGCTATTTTCCCTGGATTCACACCTTTAGAGGTCATGACATGTCCCAGGTATTTGACTTTAGACTTAAGCAGCTGAAACTTGGAAGCCTTGACCTTGAGACCATACATGATGAGGACATGGAAGATGGCCTTCAAAGGACTTGGAGTATATGATGACATCATCCAAGTGCAGCAGAACAGTTTCAAAATCCTTGTGGCCCAAGAAGTGTACCATCAATCTTTGAAAAAGTTCCTGGGGCATTACAAAGTCCAAATGGCATATAGCTGAATTCAAATAAGCCTATGGATGTAGTGGACACTTGCCAGTATCTACTTGTTAAGTCTATAGTGTAGAAGAATGTTGACGATCGTAATGTTGTTAAGGATTCTTCTATGTGTCGCAGAGGATAAGCATCTTTGCGAGTTATGTTGTTAATTTTTCTGTAGTCCACACAGAATCAGACTTGTGTAGAGCTTCAAGCATTTCTCCATTGCAGTTTCTGAGGACATTCATCCTCATGCACAGGCACTGGTTTGCCATTACTGGCCATAATTTTCAGCCAGGATTCAGCAGGTGGCTATCCCTGTATTTCTCAAATGCATCCTGCTGAATGGTTGTGACTTGAGAACTTGCATCCAGCAGAGCAACAAATGGAACTACATTAATTTGGAGGACCACTTCAGGATGGGGTCCCACATACCTGGGCATCCATCCGGGATCTTCTGAACCTACTGTTTTTCCACCTGAGAGGTGGTCCTTAACCTCGGAGGCTGCTAGCACATCTTCTCTGTATGGCTACATTTGTGGCAGTACCTGCAAATAGGTTGCTTTTGTTCATCAAAGCGGTTAGTAAGCAGTCTGCCATTGCTCTTGTAGAAGGTTTCCTTAGGGTCAGAAGGTACCCATCTTCTGGGAGGTGGAGTCTTGTACCCCAGCAGTAGGGGCTATTCCTTTTGTTTACGTTTTTGCCACATTACTTCCATGCTTTTGGTCAGGAGAGTGACTTGGTCTGTTAGAACGGCAACAGCACATGGAACTGGAGCTTGAGCTTCTTGCTGGCCATGAGACTAACCTATGGAAACATAGGGTACTTATTTCTGGATAGTACAGCAGGTTTGTCAGGTTCTGGTTGGTGGGCTCTCCCCGCAATGCTGAAAACTAGCTCTCTAAAGTCCATCTTCAATTGACTCTTTAAAGTCTAAATACTGGCACCCTCAATAAATTATTCTCTGAGAGTTTTGTCTCGATTCACAGGGCTCTATCTGTACAATAGCCTTCAAGGCCTCTTATAGATCTCTGTACATCTGAGTGATTCACCAGTGGAATACAGTTTTTAAAATATCTGTTACACAGTTTTTTTCTCTGAACTTGGCCAGAATATCACTCCTCTCAGTGCAGCACCCTCTAGCTGGCCAATGTGTATTTCTACCTGTTGTCTGTAGACACAGGATACAACTTGAATATAGCAAGGATTTTTCTCTTTAAAGTTCATCAAAGTGTGGACATCCCCTTTATTGTAGGGGAACCATGGTGTTCCTAAGTAGTACGACATAGTTAATGGCATCATGCAAAGTACTGCAGTGGTAGGGGACCCACCAGAATTAGGTGCTGCAGTTATAGGGGACCTGCTAGGGTTAGGCTGTCCAATATCTCAGTTATCAGACATGGCTGCTATAATCTCTCATAGTTATAAAGGCTAAATGCAGCAATTTCACAAGTCTGCCTTGCATTGCTATGGGCAACGCTATATGGGTGTAGGCCCCTTTAAGAAACTTGCTTGTAGCAATTCTGAGCAGCCTATATCACACTGTGATGCTCCTAGATAAGTTAAACAATGTGATTTCCACAACAGTACTTACTTTTCTGAGAGCTCTTTTCTTTGTGCTTCGGTGCTGGGTGCAAAGCAGTGCTTGAGCGTGGGATCCGCAGACACTTTTAAGATGGCGGCACTCTTTAACTTCCAGCAGGGTATGGATGACTTTCTCGTCACCTAGGGACCTATTGGTTCTCCTGTCTGATGATGGTTAATGCTCCCTTGGTGTTGGTCGTTTTGAGGTGCATGGCAGGGTCCCGGTTGTCGTGATGCCAACACTTTGCAGTGTAGAAGTAATATTGCAGGGAGGAATGATGAGGCCAGGTTAGTTGCAACAACTTCACTGTACTTTACTGCAGCAATTAATAGATAAGTCACACAGGCACTGTACAAGTCACATGCAATTTCCACAGTTAATGTATGAAATTCCCAAGGCTGGGTATGAAGGACTACTTGCTTTTCCTTGCAATCTTTCCTTTGCACAGCCCAGAAGTGCAATATCTCTTTCTCTTACATAGGTACACCAGTATCTTCAGTGAAATACAGACTATGAACAGAGGGAGCTTTTTGTCGTTTAGGTATGATGGAAAACCTGAGGTTTGTTTTCTCCCACCACATGTAGAGATGTCTGAAGCCTCAATATGAGGGCTTTTACCCTTCTCTGGAAAATTAGTTCTCAATTTCATTTAATATAGTTGCTTAACCTTCTTTATTTCAAAGGGCTGGCACGTAGATTGACCGTTTTTACTTTTGTAATCTACAGGGGAAAAGACAACCGCCCTGGGACTCTACTCCACACTGCCTTGTAGCTCCTTACCGGTCTGCAGCTAACTCTTGACTGAACTTCACTTCCTCATAGAAAGGGAGGGGTTGTGGCACCCCTGTCTAGTCACTAAGGAAACTCTGACTCCATACACAGCCTATAGGACATGTAGTACATGAACATAATGCATGAACTACAGTGACTTTCACTGTCATGGCCTATGGTGTACGCTGTGACACTGTTGCCACACTTGCGGTTGCCCGCGGCAACGTGTTAGAGCATGCGGTGGCAGTGTCTCGGCCTTCTGGGTGATTGCCGTGACATCGTTGCCACGCATGTTGTTGCCGGCGGCAACGTGTAGCTTCCTATGCTTGTGTGTGCACTTCCCCTTTAAGTGGCTTCCTTCCCTTGTCTGGTGTTGGAAGGGTTAACTCCCTTCCTAGTGTTTTGTTAACACTGGGTTTATGTGTGTGTGGCTGCTTGGGCTATTTAGCCTCTGCTGGATGCCTGAAGTTGGTGGGTACTCCAGCCATGGTGTATGCTGGAGCTATCCTCCTGGTCTTCATATTCCATCTGTCCAGTGAGGGCCACCCTTGTGGTCATTGATGTTCTTATGGTGTCCTGGGTCCCTGTGTGGTTTGTGGTGTGTGCTGTGTCCTTTAATGTTGGTGTGGACACCAGCACTTGTGCACGGGTTCCAGTCAGTGTGTCTGTAGCAGGTAAGTGTGTTACTGGTCTCACTTACCTGCCATCTCTATAGCTGTATGTGTCCCCTCTCCTTGCAGCCTGGCCTCAGATGAAGACTCCTGTTCCTCCATTACTGGGATGAACAGGTCGTCTCTTCCCTGCTCCTAAGTGAGGGATTACCAGGGCGACTTAGGGTCTTTAGGTATCCTGAGTATGAGTCGTCCTACCATCGGGGTCCGCTCATACGGTGAGGAGTCAGGGAGAGGATTAGGGACGCGGTAGGAGGTGACCTGCTCCCTTATTACTCTTTTTGGCCAGGCTGATCCCCTTTACCCTCTGACACTGCACGGTGGGGGGTTTCCCCTACTTCCCGTTGTGTCATTCACACTAGAAAAGATTTGCAGTGAGCTCCGGGACACTGCATCCCTCCATATACATGTGGAAGAAATTTGCATTATTCAATTCAGTCAAGACTGTGGGTTTTATTTAGTATGACTCCCTATGCCAGTTTGTGCCATAAAAAAGTTGCACGGCCCTGTTTTGTATAATTTTAAATGTTGTGCACCTAGATTTAGGTGCATTCTGAATTTTGTCACTGCCCTCAACATTGGGAAGTGGTAGGGGCATGGTGGGGAGGGACCATCAGCCCTTGAAAATTCACTAACATTTACGCCAGTTTCCTGCCATAAATGAAGATTGAAATCTAACAAAGTCAGGGGCTGGAGTGGATTTCAATCTAGTTGCACAGAATAGAGAAGGATGTGCTTAATTTATGATGAGGCCTGCGCCTCATTATAAATTAAGCACATATTTCCACAGTGCAGGGGACTCAAAGACAAGTCTAAAATTTGACTCTTTATACATCAGCACCAGCAATACCAAGGGCACCCCACCTTCCATGAGGCAGGGGACCTAACCAGGGGGTTGTCCCGGGGAAATAATAGCACCAGGTACATCTCCACTTTGCTGTGCACAGCCCAGGGAGTGCAGGAGCAGGACGGTCGCCACCATGAGTACTAATACTCCTGTCCTCTCCCCTCATGTGTCCCATCCAGGTAGCTACACATAGAATGTCCATAGCTTTCAGGGGACTGGGGACAGTATTTGCTTACATTGTCTTGTCAATGGCGTAGATATGTCTACTGTAGCTTTAGCTTATGTATATTATATGCCATTTTGGCTAAGTTTACACGCTTCAATGGCAGCAATTACAGCATCCAAGATCACTGAGCAAAAGTTATTGAGGGTGGTGACTGAAAACAGCTGCCAGCATAGCAGCATGGTGATATTTTCTCATACCGGCTCCTATTCTAGTAAGCACATAGCAACATTTGTTCAGTAGCCTGAGGTGTGCAGCTCACTAATTTCAGGAGGAGGAGAAACCTTTTTAAGAAGTGATTACTCATTTGAATGTTGGGACAAAATTATTGCAGAAGAAACGTACAGAAGAAAGTGTTAGACTAGATCTAGTCCTCTTTAAGAAGACCGAAGCCTTGTGTGATTACTTGATGAAGCACTTCTTTTTATAAGGAAGTTGAAGCCCTCCAGATGCATCCTATTTCCACTGTTATCACTAGGCTCTTTTTCCTTTCCAACACATTTTAGTCACACAGATTAGCGAGTGGGAAACTGTTAGGAGGGATGTCACTTATTAGATTGGATTTAACTCCACCAAAATCACATATTTTTACTATAATTTGAATAGTTTACCTTTAATTAAAGAGAAGCTGACACCATGAAAATGCAGTGTAATCTGCAAGCAGCATGTTATAGAGCAGGAGGAGCTGAGCAGATTGATATATAGTTTTGTTTAATAAAAGATTCAGTAAAACTTGTAATTTATCTCTGCTCCATCTATTCTTGGAGTGCTACTGTGACTGGCAGGCTTCCTTTTACGACTGAGTACACAGACACTGCTTTTAAACAAAAAATTATACTGAATCTTTTTTCTTAAAACTATATATTAATCTGCTCAGCTCCTTCTGCTCTATAATATATATTTTTTAGATAATTTAAAAAAACATCTGGAGCTGCTTTTTTCAGCAAAAAAAATGAATGTGCAAAAGATTTGTCAGAAATGTCAGAAAAATATCACAAAAAACCTGTGTGTGAACACATGCCTACTGTGCTATAAACCCAAATAGAAAACCCCCAAAACAATAGTCCCGAAGCACAGGATAACACAACTAGTGATGAGCGGCAGGGGCAATATTCGAATTCGTGATATTTCGTGAATATTTGGGCGAATATTCGCCATATATTCGCGAATTCGGTATCTCCAGTCATTATTTTCTTGATTGCGGAAATCGGCAATTGAAAAATCTGCGATAAAGATTTGCATTATGAAAATTTGCAATCAACACTACTCCTAAAGTCAAAGATATTGCAGCCTTCTTATTGGCCCAGGGAGGGATCATGTGTACTGATTTAAAAAAAATCTCGAATATTCAAAATTACTTATATATATCACTATATTCTAAATATTTGTGGATTCTCGAAGTGCCGATATTCGAGATAAAAATTTGCAATTCGAATATTCGTGATCAACACTAAACACAACTGCTTGATTGCTGGAGACGTACAGATGTGATTAATGTTAACTGGTAAGAGAGAACAAAAGTGGTCAACCCATTTACCTTCTATTTAGACATTTCTGAAGATGACATCTCCTTAAAGGGCTTCTGTCACCCCACGAAAGTCGTATTTTTTTTTTTGGGCTAGTTAAATTACTTATATTGCGATATATGAAAATATAATTGTCTTACTTACTTTGATTCAGCAGTTTCTTCTAAAAACGAAGTTTTATAATATGTAAATTAGGTCTCTACCAGCAAGTAGGGCGTCTACTTGCTGGTAGCAGCTGCAGAAAACCGCCCCCTCGTCGTGTTGATTGACAGGGCCAGCCGGGATCTCCTCCTCCGGCAAGCCCTGTCGGCATTTCAAAAATTGCGCGCCTGTGTTCATTCGGCGCAGGCGCTCTGAGATGAGGAGGCTCGCCTCCTCAGAACTCCCTCAGTGCGCCTGCGCCGATGACGTCTTCTATTTCGGTGATGTCATCGGCGCAGGCGCACTGAGGGAGTGCTGAGGAGGTGAGCCTCCTCATCTCAGAGCGCCTGCGCCGAATGAACACAGGCGCGCGATTTTTGAAATGCCGACAGGGCTGGCCGGAGGAGGAGATCCCGGCTGGCCCTGTCAATCAACACGACGAGGGGGCGGTTTTCTGCAGCTGCTACCAGCAAGTAGCCGCCCTACTTGCTGGTAGAGACCTAATTTACATATTATAAAACTTCGTTTTTAGAAGAAACTGCTGAATCAAAGTAAGTAAGACCATTATATTTTCATATATCGCAGTATAAGTAATTTAACTAGCCCAAAAAAAAAAAAATGACTTTAGTGGGGTGACAGAAGACCTTTAAAGGATTATTGACCTAACTCTAAAAAAATGGAGCCTCCTACATACGATACAATGCACAGTATATGAAAATGGAGAGCGCTTGGAAGCTGCCTTTGTTCTTGGAATGACTATGTAATGACACCGGGGAGATAATCTTACAGCACAATTCGCTGGAATGATTGCTGTTAGTGTGTGCACTGCTGTCTAACATAAACCCTACTATTACAATTTTTTGCCTTAAAATAAGATGTAAATTGTGCATCCTCGCAAGTTGTTACTTAACTATGATGCGGACTCCAATCTCTTACAATACTAAACAAATGATAGGTTTCCATTCACTTTCACTTATGATCAGAAACCGCTGAAACACTAAAAGACAAAGGATCAATGTGTTTGTACAATATAAGCTTGCTTCACTGGGTATAGAGAAGGCTTCCTTCAAGAAAATGAAGCATTTGTATGCAAAGTGATTTGCCTGTTCCATATTAGAGGTGTTCTTCATTATTGCCCAATCATGTTGTAATCCAACTGTCTTAGGGCTCATTCAGACGACCGTATATTTGTATCCGCATCCGTTGCACAATTTTGGTGAACGGATGTGGACTTATTTACTTAAATGGGGCCACAAAAGATGCCGACAGCATCCGCACTTCCGTTCCTCAGCCCTGCAAAAAAGATAGAACATGTCCTATTCTTGTCCACAAATGCAGACAAGAATAGGCATTTCCATCATAGGGCTGATCATTCCGTACCGCAAAACGCAGTATGCGTATCTGCACTCTGTGGACCACAAAACAGATATGGTCGTCTGAATGAGCCCTTAAAGAGGACCTTTCACTTGTATACAAACTAAAAACCATCTATATCAGTGGGCAGAGCGGCGCCCAGGGGTCCCCCTGCACTTACTAGTATGTCTGGGCGCCGCTCCGTTCGCCCGGTATAGGCTCCGGTGTCTGCGCTCACTGGACTGATTTTTTGTATGAGGCGTGTCCCTTGCTGCAGCGCTGGCCAATCGCAGCGCACAGCTCATAGCCAGGTTATGAGCTGTGCGCTGCGATTGGCCAGCGCTGCAGCAAGGGACAAGCCTCATACAAAAAATCAGTCCAGTGAGCGCAGACACCGGAGCCTATACCGGGCGAACGGAGCGGCGCCCAGACATACTAGTAAGTGCAGGGGGACCACTGGGCGCCGCTCTGCCCACTGATATAGATGGTTTTTAGTTTGTATACAAGTGAAAGGTCCTCTTTAATGAGAATTTTTTTTCATCTAGGCCTCATGCACACGGCCGTTGTGTGGCTGTTCCGTGCATTGGGGACCGCAATTGCGGGCCGGACCAATTCAACTTGAATGGGCCCATGGTATGTCCGCACCGCAAAAAAATATGACATGTCATATTTTTTAGCAGTGCAGAACCACAGAAAGAAACACCACGGAAGCACTCTGTAGTGCTTCCGGTGTTCCGTTCCGTGACTCCGTTCCGCATCTCCGGAATTGCGGAGCCATTCAAGGGGTCCGCATCCGTGAGGCCTTACAGTAACAACTGCAAATAATGTTTACAATGTAAAATATCTTTCCGATTTAGAGCAAGAAAATCCAACTAAATAACACAACATCTGAAAAAAGACAATTATCCTAATTTTCTTAGAAAATCTAACTAAAAAACACATTTGCAGGAGTTTAGCGTATTGTATTCATTAATAATGTCTATTAGAGTGCTGAATGAGGAGGATGAGCAGTATCATAGGCTCTGCCGAGAATGGCATTATTAGAGTACCAACTTAGACTTTTAAGATGATTGCAATATTCGGTACAGTCTTAGGGCTCTTTCACACCTGCGTTCTTTTCTTCCGGCATAGAGTTCCGTCGTCGGGGCTCTATGCTGGAAGAATCCTTTTCAGGATTATCCCAATGCATTCTGAATGGAGAGAAATCCGTTCAGGATGCACCAGGATGCCTTGAGTTCCGGAACGGAAAGTTTTTTGGCCGGAGAAAATACCGCAGAATGCTGCGCTTTTTTCTCCGGCTAAAAATCCTGAAGACTTGCCGCAAGGCCGGATCCGGAATTAATGCCCATTGAAAGGCATTGATCCGGATCCGGCCTTAAGCTAAACGTTGTTTCGGCGCATTGCCGGATCCGACGTTTAGCTTTTTCTGAATGGTTACCATGGCTGCCGGGACGCTAAAGTCCTGGCAGCCATGGTAAAGTGTAGCGGGGAGCAGCATACTTACCGTCCGTGCGGCTCCCGGGGCGCTCCAGAATGACGTCAGGGCGCCCCAAGCGCATGGATCACGTGATCGCATGGCACATCATCCATACGCATGGGGCGCTCTGACGTCATTCTGGAGCGCCCCGGGAGCCGCGCGGACTGTAAGTATACCGCTCCCCCGCTCCTACTATGGCAACCAGGACTTTAATAGCGTCCTGGCTGCCATAGTAACACTGAAAGCATTTTGAAGACGGATCCGTCTTCAAATGCTTTCAGTACACTTGCGTTTTTCCGGATCCGGCGTGTAATTCCGGCAAGTGGAGTACACGCCGGATCTGGACAACGCAAGTGTGAAAGAGGCCTTAAATTGCAGCTCTCGTCATATGTGTTTAAAGGGCTTGTTCATCCCCCAAAGGCCTTTTGTGCAGAATACCCAGTATGTCCAGACCTGCAGGCAGTGGTGTGCCTCCAATAGAGGCAGACCACGCAGCTGCTATGGGGCCCCTGGGGGAAGGGGGCCCGCAGTGGAGGATAGGCCCCGCCCACTAATTACACTTGTATGGCTACCTTAGAATGTAAGAGGTGGAGAAGGACCTTTGGTGATGTCATCAACCATGTGACCAGTGCAGGAAGCCAAGGAATAACAGAGCATCAGAAGTCTAAAGGACCTTTGGTGATGTCATCATCATGTGACCAGTGCAGTGGACTGGTGAAAGACCTGTGGCATATCCATGTAAGGGGGCGGAGCTTCTGTGTGGTGCCTGGAGGAGAGGTTAGGGCTCTTTCACACTTGCGTTCTTGTCTTCCGGCATAGAGTTCCGTCGTCGGGGCTCTATGCCGGAAGAATCCTGATCAGGATTATCCTAATGCATTCTGAATGGAGAGAAATCCGTTCAGGATGCATCAGGATGTCTTCAGTTCCGGAACGGAACGTTTTTTGGCCGGAGAAAATACCGCAGCATGCTGCGCTTTTTGCTCCGGCCAAAAATCCGGAACACTTGCCGCAAGGCCGGATCCGGAATTAATGCCCATTGAAAGGCATTGATCCGGATCCGGCCTTAAGCTAAACGTCGTTTCGGCGCATTACCGGATCCGACGTTTAGCTTTTTCAGAGTGGTTACCATGGCTGCCGGGACGCTAAAGTCCTGGCAGCCATGGTAAAGTGTAGTGGGGAGCGGGGGAGCAGTATACTTACCGTCCGTGCGGCTCCCGGGGCGCTCCAGAGTGACGTCAGGGCGCCCCAAGCGCATGGATCATGTGATCGTATTGGACACGTCATTCATGCACGTGGGGCGCCCTGACGTCACTCTGGAGCGCCCCGGGAGCCGCACGGACTGTAAGTATACCGCTCCCCCGCTCCCCGCTCCTACTATGGCAACCAGGACTTTAATAGCGTCCTGGGTGCCATAGTAACACTGAAAGCATTTGGAAGACGGTTCCGTCTTCAAATGCTTTCAGTACACTTGCGTTTTTCCGGATCCGGCGTGTAATTCCGGCAAGTGGAGTACACGCCGGATCCGGACAACGCAAGTGTGAAAGAGGCCTTAGTGGTGTTCTGGGATAACCCATAACATCCTAGAAAAGCTGGGAGTTGTAGTTCTTCTGTCCTATTGTATCGCTCTCCATGTAATTTAAACGTATGCCCTAGTACAGTCTGGTAATGCTGGGAGTTGTAGTTCTTCTGTCCTATTGTATCCCTCTCCATGTAATTTCAATTTATGCCCTTGTACAGTTTGGCAATGCTGGGAGTTGTAGTTCTTCTTATACCCCCTCTCTGTAATGTATACTGACGCCCCATAATAAGTCTGGCCATATGGGAGTTATAGTTATTTCTTTTTAAAGCTCTCACCTAGTACAGCTAGATGCTGTCCTATTATAATCTGGACATGCTGGGAGTTGTAGTTCTCTCTTCTTAGGCTGGGTTCACATCACCGTTTAGTTTTCCGTTTTGCGTGCAGGACTTTTTTCCGTCTAAAATAACGGATCTCTGACAGAAATGGCATAAACGGATGCCAAATGTGCAGAACTGATGCTTGAAATACAAGATCCGTTTTTTCTTTATTTTTCTGTTCATCTGACGAATCAGAAGAACAGAAAACTAAACAGTGATGTGAACCCTACCTTATACTCTCTCTGTGTATTATCCACTTGTATCCAATAATAACAACCTGGACATGCTGGGAGTTGTAGTTCTCTCCATTTTACCTCTCCCTGTGTTGCTCCCTAATTTCCAATAATAACAATCTGGTGATGATGAGACTTATAGTTCCCTTGTCACTATTATAATGTTCTGCAGCCGTGTGTATTAGGCTTTATTCACATCTGTGCTGGTAACGTTCACTGTTCTGCCATCATAGGAGCAATGAAAATCACTGCAGTTCCGGATCTAGCACTTCATGGACGACAACACCCGACGGATCCCGCTGACTATGATGAGATCTGACGGGTTTCCATTTGCCAGGCTATAAAATTGTGTCCAGCATTTATGATCTGATCTGCGAATAAGGCCCCAACACAGATGTGATCAAAGCCTTTTATGTTCTCTAGCATCAGATTATGATGTTCTGCAGCAGCTGAAGTATGTATTAGGAGGTTCTGCAGCAGCTGAGGTGTTTATTATGAAGTTCTGCAGCAGCTGAGGTGTGTATTATGAGGTTCTGCAGCAGCTGAGGTGTGTATTATGAGGTTATACAGCAGCTGAGGTGTGTATTATGAGGTTATGCAGCAGCTGAAGTGTGTATTAGGAGGTTCTGCAGCAGTTGAGGTGTGTATTAGGAGGTTCTGCAGCAGCTGATGTATGTATTAGGAGGTTCTGTAGCAGCTGAGCTGTGTATTATGAGGTTCTGCAGCAGCTGAGGTGTGTATTATGAAGTTCTGCAGCAGCTGAGGTGTGTATTATGAGATTCTGCAGCAGCTGAGATGTGTATTATGAGGTTCTGTAGCAGCTGAGCTGTGTATTATGAGGTTCTGCAGCAGCTGAGGTGTGTATTATGAAGTTCTGCAGCAGCTGAGATGTGTATTAGGAGGTTCTGCAGCAGCTGAGATGTGTATTATGAGGTTCTGCAGCAGCTGAGGTGTGTATTATGAGGTTCTGCAGCAGCTGAGGTGTGTATTATGAGGTTCTGAAGCAGCTGAGCTGTGTATTAGAAGGTTCTGCAACAGCTGAGCTGTGTATTATGAGGTTCTGCAGCAGCTGAGGTATGTATTAGGAGTTTCTGCAGCAGCTGAGGTGTGTATTATGAGGTTCTGAAGCAGCTGAGGTATGTATTATGAAGTTCTGCAGCAGCTGAAGTATATATTAGGAGGTTCCGCAGCAGCTGAGGTGTGTATTATGAGGTTCTGCAGAAGCTGAGCTGTGTATGAGAAGGTTCCGCAGCAGCTGAGGTGTGTATTATGAGGTTCTGCAGAAGCTGAGCTGTGTATTATGAGGTTCTGCAGCAGCTGAGATGTGTATTATGAGGTTCTGTAGCAGCTGAGCTGTGTATTATGAGGTTCTGCAGCAGCTGAGGTGTGTATTATGAAGTTCTGCAGCAGCTGAGTTGTGTATTAGGAGGTTCTGCAGCAGCTGAGATGTGTATTGTGAGGTTCTGCAGCAGCTGAGGTGTGTATTATGAAGTTCTGCAGCAGCTGAGGTGTGTATTATGAGGTTCTGAAGCAGCTTAGTTGTGTATTAGAAGGTTCTGCAACAGCTGAGCTGTGTATTAGGAGGTTCTGCAGCAGCTGAGGTATGTATTAGGAGTTTATGCAGCAGCTGAGGTGTGTATTATGAGGTTCTGAAGCAGCTGAGGTATGTATTATGAAGTTCTGCAGCAGCTGAAGTATATATTAGGAGGTTCCGCAGCAGCTGAGGTGTGTATTATGAGGTTCTGCAGAAGCTGAGCTGTGTATGAGAAGGTTCCGCAGCAGCTGAGGTGTGTATTATGAGGTTCTGCAGCAGTTGAGATGTGTATTATGAGGTTCTGCAGCAGCTGAGGTGTGTATTATGAGGTTCTGCAGCAGCTGAGGTGTGTATTAGGAGGTTCTGCAGCAGCTGAGGTGTGTACTATGATGTTCTGTAGTGGCTAAGGTGTGTATTAAGAAGTTCTGCATCAGCTGAGGTGTGTATGAGGAGGTTCTGCAGCAGTCAGAAAAACATCAGTTGTGACTGGATAAAATCCTTTAGATTTCCTTTAGGTTTCTGCACTTTGTAAAATGTCCCTGTCCTGTTCCTCTGCCAGCACGCGTCGCACTGTGACCTGACTGACCAGTCCAGACCTGACCTGATCCCGCACCGTCACCAGACTTCAGACTAGTGCTGTGAAGATCTGCTCCAGGCCCGCAGCACATTCGGTAAGTCAGCATCGGGGAGGAGGTGAAGCAGGAGCAGGGACAGTCCATGGGAGAAGGATGACACTCTATATAAAAAGTAGCAGCAGCGGGCACAATTCATCGGGTGATGCCAGGTAATCACTTGCCATCAGATTTTGGTATTCTATTCAATCATGCCAGCAGAATACCATAATCGCCAGATCCAGCATATGCCAAACATTGCTGGCACCTGCCGGATCCCATTCACAATAATGCGGTCATTCAAGATTGTTTAGCCCTTTGTTTTGCCAGAATCTACAACGCTTCTGCTCTCTGCAGTAGATGTGCAAATACCCTAGGGGGTGCTATGCGTCACTCACAAGGTGGCCCAATTCAGATTCTTGCCATGGGGCCCAGTGATTTCTATGTATGGCCCTGCCTGCAGGAGAAGACCCCCATCTAGGGAAGTGGGTGTTGGGAAGGGGCAATATTTCCTCCTTGTTCTTTACATATAATAGAGATCATGGGGGTCTCTAGTAACAATATGGCCCCACCTCCCATCAAAAGCATTGAGAATTTTCCTGGAGGGAGGCAGTTTGTATTTTATATGGCTAGTGTCACGCATAGCTTTTTACTTGGCATTTTTATGGCGTTTTGTGATTTCAGGTTCCTTTTTTGCAGGTATTTTTGCCACTTTTTTAAGCCAAAAATGCCAGTTGTAGATGTTGCATGGAGGTCGATGAGAAATATTAAACACATGGCAAACAGGAATTTTTGTAGTGGTGTTTTTTCACAATTGAGTCTATGGTGTGTCTATAGTGTTTTTGTGTCTATGGTGGTTTTAAAATTGTAGCAACCACTGAGTCTGGCGTTTTTTTCTCTCATTGCCTGTTGTTTTTCTTCCACAGACATTGGTTTGTTCTCCTGCTTCAAACAAGTACATGTGCAATGTATAGTCGTGTTTTTAATGGCTTTTTATCAATGCTATTTTTCTTATACAGCATTCCAGCGAAAGGGATATCACAGGGAGGTACATTCTTTACTTTAACAAATCACTACATTTCTAAAACACACTTTTTGAGGCATTTTTTGCCAAAATAAAACTCTAAGGTCAAAATTGTTTGTAAATGAACCCTAAATGTGAAACACAACATGATCAGCTGTAACCCACTAGCGCACAAACGTATTTAACATTTGCCAGACAGTAAGTGAGCCTGTGCTTTCAAATGCCAGGACTGAATTACAGCCTGAGTCCAGATCTCCCAGGTCACAGTTGTCTCCTTTCAGAAAATCCTCTGCTGTTTCAAATATTATATTTTTATGTTACAGAGTGATTTAGAACAATATACACTCAACTATGATATAGAATTTGGACCACCTATAGCTTTTATATTTTAATATGTTAACTTAAGGTAATATGTTATCTTAAGCACGTCCACCGCTGCTGGATTGCAGGGTTTCTGTAACCATGGAAATGAGCAGTGTAAAATGTGATGAAAAAATGAATCAAAGCTAGCAAAGGAGGCAATATGGACAATGCCAACACATTAGTAACTCCCTTCTATTAACTTTATCTGTAGGATGTGGCTCCCTCTGCCTTCCAATCAGAGCCACCGCAGTAAAATCACGGGCCTCCGATCAGTCTGGACCTTCTGAAGCCTTCCAGGCCTTCCATGGTAAACTCCCTGCTGCTGTGTGCACAAAACACAGTGCAGACGGGAGCATGTGAAAATCCTATTCACCCTGAATATACCTAATAAAGCCTGGCTCCTATGTTGTAATGCTTCCTGTCATTGAGGCACTTGGCTCTACAATATTAAGGGCATATTAGCCTATTTTGCTCGACGCGTTTCTTAGTTGCAAAGATATGCAACTTAGTCATCAGGAGCATATAAAGATAATCGGGAAGCCACAGCAACAAACAAACAGTGGATGTAGCACGCTCTCGTATACAGCGTGCAGACCCGTAGCCTATGGCACTGCTCCTAAAGAAGAAGAAGCCACACTCCCTGGGCCAAACAGAACAGGGACACTGCCGGAGACCGGCACACCCCTACCCCGCCTCTTCATAACGCTACAGGGAGAGCAGGAGGTAAGTAAGGTATAAGGAGTGACTAACGGCGGTGACTCTGGTTCCAGGACAAATAATGGTTCATACACATAACGGGTGGGCCCCACACTGGGAGGGTAAATACAGAAACTGAACAAGGTGCCCCATGTAGTTGGATGTATCACAGAATAACCAAGAATGTTGTTAATCACTAGAGCAAGAGACATTCTTTTATCAAGGAAATGGACCAAAATGTGGGCACACTGCCATCACATTTGTGACAAATGAGGCAGAACAATAAAGTACCCCATTCTGACCCTATATGGGATGCCTGCACAATATTTGCAGGCAATCCAAGTGTGACAGATGGAAGCGTCACTAGATGTGAAATGATAGCAAAGAGGGAATCAAAAATAGAAAATACCTGTAGATATTGGGGGTACGTAAGAGACGATGAATGATGTGGGAAGACATAAGAGCATCGCAGACCCCAAATAATGATCATATGTATCAATGAATTAAGCTTATATATGAAATTAGATCATTCAGCCCATGGAGTTTAGTGGTCTGCAGAGTGAAAGTCCATTGAGCCTCTTTGCGAAGAAGGAGGTTATTGATATCACCCCCTCGTACAGAGGTTCTCACATGCTTGATACCCTGAAATTTGATACAATCGGTCTTATCAGGGTGATATTGCAGCATGTTCTGGACAATTGGAGTATCGGCTTGATTCACAATATCTCACAGATGTTCACCGATACGGCGCCTGAATTCGCGCTTTGTTTTGCCTACGTATTGCATGGTGCATATGCAGGTTGCCACATACACAACACAACACCAACGGTTCTGCAATTGATAAATGACCGAATCATGTTTTTCCTCTTGGTATTGCACTATCTTACTTTTTTTAATGGCCCCTTAAGGGCAGACCTATAGTGTTTGAGGTCAGGAGCCTCACAGAAAGGATCAGTAATTATGTTGATATGATCCTCCGTCCCTTCGTGTTGAGCTTACCCTCATACATAAGGGACTCAACGGATGTGCTTAGACATCTGAATGACATTGTCTGTGAAAGTGGGACCCTTCTAGCCAGCTTAGGATCTGGGTTGAGTAGTCTTTACCAAACTCATACCCAGTGCTAAAAAATATAATCCAGGACACTATATTTTTAATTTCTAGTTAAGCACTTAAGGTGAATTATCCACATTTTAATTATCTGAAATAAAAGTAATATTTTAGTGACAATTGTTCCAGTAGTGAAACCAAAATCCGCCGAAACCTTGGCGGAATTGTGTTTTTTTTCAATTAGACCCCACAAATATTTTTTTTCCCATTTTCCAATAACAGACATGGTAAATTAAATGGTTTCCTTAGAAAATACAACTTATCTAGCAAAAAATAAGCCCTCATATGGCCATATGAAATGAAAATTAAAAAAGTTATGGCTATTGGAACATGGGGAAGAAAAAATGAAAATGCCAAACTAAAAATGGTCCCGGTACTTATGGGGTTAAGGGCCAAAATGCAAAGATATTGAAACCAACTTAATTAGGAGTTAAAACTAGATCACTGATCTTCACAAAACATGAGCGACGCCAAAACAGTTTCTCACTTTACTATAGAGCATCTCTCTGTCCAAGATACTACTAGTGTATGAATAGAGATGTCGCAATATAAAATTTTCCGTTCGCGAACGGCGAACCGGGCGAACTGCCATAGACTTCAATAGACAGGCGAATTTTAAAACCCACAGGGACTCTTTCTGGCCATAATAGTGATGGAAAAGTTGTTTCAAGGGGACTAACACCTGGCCAGAGGGGAATCCATGGCAAAACACCCATGGAAAATTACGTAGTTGACGCAGAGTGTGGTAAGTTAAATTCACAATGCGATTAATATAACCTGCATTAATCGCATTGCGAATTCAACTTAGAGCTAAGTTCCTAATGGTTGTATTGCTAGAATTGACGAATATAACGAATATAGCACTATATTCTCAATCTTCGTTATATTCTAGCAATACAACCATTAGGAACCCAGCTCTAAGTTGAATTCGCAATGCGATTAATATAATCTGTATTAGGCTGAGTTCACACAAGCGTGTCCGGATAAGGTCCTGATGCGTTGCGGCAAACCCGCGCGAGTAGGTACCCAATTGCAATCAGTTTTGACTGCGATTGCGTTCCGTTGTTCAGTTTTATCGCGCGGGTGCATTGCGCTTTGCACGCGCTTGATAAAAAACTGACTGTGGTGCCCATACCCGAACTTCTTCACAGAAGTTCAGGTTCGGGTTCGGTGTTGTGTAGATGTTATTATTTTCCCTTATAATAATAACATTCTAAATAATAGCATTCTTTAATACAGAATGCTTAGTAGGTGGTCGATTGAGGGTTAAAAAAAATAAATAACAAACTTACCTTCTCCTCTTGATCGCGTAGCTGCCGGTCTCTTCTTACTTCTTTAATCATGAGCTGCCGGCTAAAGGACCTGTGGTGACGTCAGATCACATGGTCCAATCACATGGTCCATCACCGTGTCCGAGCTGTGTCCGAGCTGAAACGTTGCCTCACTGGAAGTGCTGTCCATTTTCTACTATATGTTTGGGTAAGAAGTTACACCCTGGGACATAGCACCCGGCGTACTTTTTGATAATTGGTGCTGCCATCCCTTCCATATATACATATATACATATATATATATATATATATATATATTTGTGTGTGTGTCTGTGTATATGTGTGTGTGAATCTGTATATGTATGTGTGTGTGTTTATCTGTTTGTATATATGTGTGTATGTGTTTATTTGTGTGTATATATTGTGGGGTTTTGCTCTGGTAGATAGAGTAAGCGGACACAGTACAGAGGCAAAATACAAGTTCTTAACTCTAAACGTCATTGTTTATTTACACTTGAGGCAATTGCACAAAACAGCACGTAACTTTGCAGTCTTGGTGTTAATACACACACAATGGAAAGTTCATATAACACAAATAACCTTGCTGGCAGTTCTGCCTTCAGTAGTCTACAGCAGGATTTAGGGGGCCTGTTTCCCCAGCATGTGGCTCTCAGTCCTCCAGCACGGCATAAAGCATCAGATCCCCAAAACAGAGAGACATCTCTGCTGAGCCCAGCTGCCTATTTAAGGACAGCCAGGTGCTGCCAAAACCTGGACTGGCATTTAAACTCCGGTCCGGTATTTGACCTCACCTGGCTGAAAACCAGCCCAGCCGCACATGCTGGGAGGAAAATACCTGCCTTGCCAGACAGAACCCCTCACTTTGTCACAAGATATATATATATATATATATATATATATATATATATACACAAATTCCACGGCACTTCCCAAAAATAAAGATGTGTTTATTCATCAAATAACAGCAACGTTTCGGTCCTCTCAATGGAACCTTTCTCAAGCAGTGGCAGCAAACATAATGGTGCTCTATACAGGAATAAATACATGCCCACATGATTATCAATTAAATTGATGATCATGTGGGCATGTATTTATACCTGTATAGAGCACCATTATGTTTGTTGCCACTGCTTCAGAAAGGTTCCATTGAGAGGACCGAAACATTGCTGTTATTTGGTGAATAAACGCATCTTTTTTTTTGGGAAGTGCCGTGGAAGTCGTTTTCTGATCGTTGGACGGTTGGTGGATCCCTGTCACCGCCAGTTCTGTGAGAAGGTCTGGCAGACATTCTTCTCTACCTCTTGCATGACCTTCTTTGTTTTGGTTTCACTTTCTCATCTCCTTTCCTTCTCCCAGGTGTCACCTATTTAGACTAATTGTCTCCCTTTATATTCCCTCCCATAGTGCCTCACTTTGCGGTTTATACTATGCGGTTTATGCTCAGATAAGTCCTTTATTTTATTTGTGTTTCCTTGCTGGCTTGATTCTAGGTGACCCTGACTCCGTCCGTATTAAGTGCAGGGAGCCGGTGGTGTTGTCCCCTCACTATTATAGGGTTTTCAGGTGTCACACAGTCTTAGGTACGTGGGCATGCAATCGTCTACCATCGAGACCCTTGCATGAGCATAGCAGTCAGGGAGAGCTGTTAGGGTTTTATAGGGCTCACCCATATGCTCCTTAGTTTGGGATCAAGCCAGTCGGAGGTTTATTTATAAATTTCAGCTATCTGCAACATCATCCGTGACAATCACCTTAACAGCCGCTGGCACCCCTCTTTACTGATTTTTGTCTGCTGTGCTGCATCTGCTTATTGTGTATATAGGAACTATCTGTATATGGGTAGTAGTGATATGTATATATATATATATATAGGTTTTTATTATTGATGACCTGTCCTCAGGATAGGTCATCAATATCAGAGGGGGGCTGTAGAAAATTTGCTGTGGGGCCTAGTCAGTTCTAGCTATGCCCCTGTTTATAGATGTTTGTATCATCATATTCAGTCTAGTTATACTGTCATATATATGCAGTGTATAAACTGAACAGTAGGATTCCTCACAATAGCTCACTTCAAAGTCAGTTCAATATTGCTGTATCAGTTTCAATCAATAAAAAGACATATGCTACATCCCCATGGACACACACATGTTCAATCTAATATTAAAGCCAGGAAGCTGAAACGCCACTTGTGCTGCTGTCAGCTGTCTGTCCCTTTAAATGCAGACGGTTAAGGGATCAGTGGAGCATTTCAGTCTTTCACATGTGAGAGCAACAGGAACATTCAAAGCGTATCACTCTATGGCCCCAGTGCTGCAAATGTGACCAGAGGAGGAACTGTGGTCTAGCTGGGACACAGCTGCTGGGATATAAAATCCTAGTAATACTATGAGTTGGCACTTTGTACATAATCCTTTCAGTGGCATTAGTATTATATGTGAAGTGGTATGGTCATGGTATAAGATTTCAAGTGTGACAGTCATAAAATATTTGCTGTCCAACATTGTGTGTTTTGGGCTTTTCCAGTATATGTGTGTCCACTCCCCACAGAGAACACATGGACTCCGCCTGTGTCAGTGGAATTAGGTTGTAGGCTTCCTGGCGGTTCTCTCTTCCTATTTGGTGTGCTTAGCATTTTCTGTCTGCACTGTAGTGAGATTTCTATTTGTCATCTCTACTAGTTTTATGTAATGTATAGTGCTACCTACATGGGATAACATTAATTATTGTTATTAGTATAGTTGTCCCCACCCCACCTTTCAGAAGCACAGGCATCCCTGTGGGTATATGTGTAGTCATCTTTCTTGAAGATTAAAAGTGTTGTCCGACAAAAAATATTCAACAGTTTTCAAACCAGCATCTGGATCTGAATATTTGTAATCCCTGTAATAAAAATGTATTATAGCTATCAGGTTATTCACTGAAATCTATCTGTATAGCGCCACCTGCTGTTTGTTCTTTTTCTAATTTCTCTGTCCTGCTCACTGAGACAGAAGCACATGCTCAGTTCCATCCTTCAACTGCCACCAGCTGCAGTAGAAAGGACACACGCCTGAGAAAGGACACACCACCTAAGCTGACAGCTTGAAATAAATCTAGCAGAACAATTGCAGCAATGAGTGGGGCCATCTCCAGATCCATGTGAGGTACAGGGCGAGTTCTAGATTTGTCAGAAAGAGCTTGTCATGTACGAGATTGGCTTGTCTATCTCCATAAATCCCATAGAGGCTAGTTACCAACTCTGCTGCATGTGTCTTCTATAAAGGGTTAGGCTACTTTCACACTTGCGTTCGGAGCAGATCCGTCTGGTGTCTGCACAGACGGATCCGCTCCTATAATGCAAACAACGGTTCCGTCTACATTATCTTTCAGAAAAAAATCTAAGTGTGAAAGTTAGTCAGACGGATCCGTCCAGACTTTGCATTGAAAGTCAATGGGGGACGGATCCGTTTGAAAATTGAGCCATATTGTGTCAACTTCAAACGGATCCGTCCCCATTGACTTACATTGTAAGTCTGGACGGATCCGTTTGCATCGCATGGCCAGGCGTACACCCGAACGCTGCAAGCTGCGTTCGGGTGTCCGCCTGCTGAGCGGAACGGAGGCCAAGCAGAGCCAGACTGAGGCATTCTGAGCGGATCCGCATCCACTCAGAATGCATTGGGGCCGTACGGATCCGTTCGGGGCCGCTTGTGAGAGCCTTCAAACGGAACTCACAAGCGGAACCCCGAACGCAAGTGTGAAAGTAGCCTAAGATGGGGTCAGGGCTCCAGAGGTGGGATGGTGGTCCCCACTAAACTATTTGCCCTGGGGACCAGAATGAGTATTTCCACACAAACATAGGGAGTGCATACAAACCCCTTGCAGATGTCATCTTCTTGTATACTGTATGTAACTGCAGCTAGACTAAATCCAGGTTATTGTACAAGTGGGACAAAAATTGCTGTTCAAATTGTATTTTTATTTGAAAACCAACAACTCAAATATAAACAAACTGACAAATTTGGACATACACTCACCTAAAGAATTATTAGGAACACCTGTTCTATTTCTCATTAATGCAATTATCTAGACAACCAATCACATGGCAGTTGCTTCAATGCATTTAGGGTTGTGCTCCTGGTCAAGACAATCTCCTGAACTCCAAACTGAATGTCAGAATGGGAAAGAAAGGTGATTTAAGCAATTTTGAGCGTGGCATGGTTGTTGGTGCCAGACGGGCCTGTCTGAGTATTTCACAATCTGCTCAGTTACTGGGATTTTCACGCACAACCATTTCTAGGGTTTACAAAGAATGGTGTGAAAAGGGAAAAACATCCAGTATGCGGCAGTCCTGTGGGCAAAAATGCCTTGTGGATGCTAGAGGTCAGAGGAGAATGGGCTGACTGATTCAAGCTGATAGAAGAGCAACGTTTACTGAAATAACCACTTGTTACAACCGAGGTATGCAGCAAAGCATTTGTGAAGCCACAACACGCACAACCTTGAGGCGGATGGGCTACAACAGCAGAAGACCCCACCGGGTACCACTCATCTCCACTACAAATAGGAAAAAGAGGCTACAATTTGCACGAGCTCACCAAAATTGGACTGTTGAAGACTAGAAAAATGGTTTCTTGAACATGACAATGAGTTCACTGTACTAAAATGGCCCCCACAGTAACCAGATCTCAACCCAATACAGCATCTTTGGGATGTGGTGGAACGGGAGCTTCGTGCCCTGGATGTGCATCCCTCAAATCTCCATCAACTGCAAGATGCTATCCTATCAATATGGGCCAACATTTCTAAAGAATGCTATCAGCACCTTGTTGAATCAATGCCACGTAGAATTAAGGCAGTTCTGAAGGCAAAAGGGGGTCCAACACCGTATTAGTATGGTGTTCCTAATAATTCTTTAGGTGGGTGTATAGTAAAGTAAAATCATATTTGATAGGCATAGCATTGTACAATTCTAGCAAAGTGGACGAGCTCTTCAGAAATCTACAGCATGTCATTTTCTACTATGGATCTCCACTGCAGATAACACCCTTTTCTGATGGAGATGGTGAAATCTACAAATATTCCCATAGCAAAAAATGCATCTAATTCATATGCAGGCTCTTAACAAGTATCTATGGGGCTCCATAGCAAAACATGACCATTTTCAGCAACATGTTCAGAAACAGGATTAGTCTCCCTAATGTACAGAGCTAAGGCAAACAGTGATTTCAGAGTGCAGGGATAATACACATAGTGATGTCACAGCACAGGTACAATGTACACAGTGATGTCACAGCACAGGTACAATGTACACTGATGTCACAGTACAGGAATATTCTAGGCAGTGATATTACAACCCTAGAATTATACAGTGATGTCACAGTACAGGGATAACGATGTGATGTCATGGCACAAGAAGGGATAATGCAATGAAGTAACCAAGAGAATTCACAGTAACATTTAGAATGGGGTTATATTACATTTTCTATGGCACCTTATAGACATTTTACCACTAACTGCACCTTATGAATGGCTGAAAATAGGAACTTTAATGGCTACTATGCCTGCTACCCTGGTAGTCACACTCATGTTCATGTGGTTTTTGTGGCTGCATTTTACATTCCATGTGGACCTACCCTTTATGTCCTTAACCACACAGTGATATCTACCCCCTTGCCCTACATAGGGTATGCAACTCGTAGCATAATTGCAGCAGATTTTATGCACCATCTGTGGAGACCATATTGAAATACATACACAACTTAATATGAATGCGGGGAAATCCGAAGCGTTTCTGCACTGAATTCCGCAATCCATGATTGTGTGTTGATTTCGCACAGGTACGCTGCAATGTGTGGTCATAGAGCAGTCAGTAATGGGGACGCGTACTTCCACAGCAAACATAACTATCTTATCCCAATAGATTGTCATCACCATGTCACACCACGTCACTGCTTTAGGATCAGTCATCCACATGTATGTCACGATTCTATGCAAGGTAATGGCTACAGCGATGACATTCAAGAGTGAAACTGTCACAAACGTTGCCTGTCATATTAACCTATCAGGAGGGCGGCACAGCATAAGACTTTCAGATACCATTGACTGGATTCTCATCGTTCACACCTAGTGATTCCGTTTCTAGAGCCATCACTCATAGTCTTAGAGCCCCATTATTTCAAAGACTATTTTTCCTGTTCCAAGCTCTCTCTCTCTCTCTCTCTCTCTCTCTCTCTGTATCCGCATGCAATGCATGGTTTATACATACAACATAGGCATAAAAAGCAAAATAAGAAATAAGCAAAAAACAATCAACTAAACTGCACTTTGGCAGAGAGACTACCTTCTAAGTCAGGGGATCTTCATCCAGGCATCACACCCTCTGTTCCATAGTCTCATCCGCTTAGGTTCTGCACTGCCATTGTTATCTGCCTGCTGATAAACTTTAGGTTTTTGAGTGATGAAAAGAGCCACAGGGATGCGAGGAGGAAGCAGCAGCTTTGCTGTGAGGCTCAGATAAACCAGCAATGGATGCCGTATGCCTCTGTTTCAACAATCGCTTTGCTTGAGGAGCAAAGTCCTTTCTAAACCTTGCATTTTGGAGACTGGAATGTTCCTATACCTTCTCTGCAGACCTCCTCCTTCTTAATCCTTATTCACACCGCATTAACAAAAGCTCAAGTTTCCCTTGTGAGGCTGAGAGCAATTTATTTCTGTAAAATGAGAGCTGCTTATTCAGTGTTACGGGGAGGAATCCAGGCATGTGGCATGGCAGTCCTCTGCGCACAAGCACAACTCTTACTATGGCAACATCAGGTGACACATCTGCCCATCAACTTCTTCCGTTGTGAACTGTGGATGCCCGTCTGTTGCCCGATGGCCCACGTCATAGTCCATTGGTGGATGATAAGTGATCATAGTCCATTGGTGGATGATAAGTGAAAGCATATATGTGATATAGAACATGAGTGGGCATTGATAGCAGTGCCGCTACTTCAGACAAACTAGTCTGATATTTAGTTTGATACATGGTAAAAAAAAAATTTCCTTTCTGGCCCTAAAATGTGCACAATTTATATAGAATACATATTCATTTGTGCTTAATGCAATCTGATAATAGAATCTGATTGATATTACAGGCTTCGACGGGGATTACTGCAAGACTGGTTCCTAGGGAAACATTCAGTGGTGCAAATTGGAAGTGGATATGTCACTATAATATTTAAGGACATCATATTACAAATGGCTAAAGCAATATTGTGCTTTTGAGCCTAGCAAAAATATAGTGGCCTAACAAAGGATAGAGAGTTCACTTTATAAATTTGCTCCTGTCAGTCTCTGTTGAGGGGGATGTGGCCGAGGTCGGGGGAGCAGTCCCAATAAGTATGATTATAATGATGAGTCTGCTATATTCTTTATTAGCTTAAGGCTACATGCACACAAACGTTAGGGCTCCGTGCCCATGCTGCGAACTGCAAATTGCGGTCCGCAATGCACGGGCACAGACCGTGGGGCAGCCGCATGAGGATAGCGTACCCATTCACTTGAATGCATGCGCTACTTTTTTGCGGTGTGGAGGCACAGCCAGAAACACCACGGAAGCACTGCGTAGTGCTTCCGTGGGGTTCCGATCCGTGCCTCCATTCCGCATCTCCGCAGTCAAGTGAATGCGTCCGAGATCCGTGATGCGGAATGCACACGGCCGGTGCCAGTGTATTGCGGACCCGCAGTATGCGGGCCTCAATACGGCCACGGGGGGCACACGGTCGTGTGCATGTAGCCTAAAGGGGATCTCCAGGAATTAAAAAAATGTATATACTTAAATATTTACCTTATTTACCTTTCATTACTTATAATGGCTTGTTTTGTCTGGGGAGCAATCTTCAGGGGAAAAAAAAAATGGATGCCGCCCAATTAGTACACACAAAACCTGTCCTAATCACACCGGAAGACAAGTTACTTCACAACACTGAGGTAAAGAGCTGTCTCATCCTGCTCACCTAGTTGTCAGGGATTATGATCCTGAATTGTCACAACCAGACAGCTGAGAAGCTCTGACAAAAGCCTTTCAGAACCTCCTCCTTGAGTTTTCTTTGTTTTGGTTTCAGTTCCTCCTCTCGTTAGCCTCTCTCAGCTGTCATGCAGTTGGACTGATTGCTTCCCTTTAAATTCCTCCCCATAATGCAGTAGTGTGCGGCTTATACAACTTCCTGGAGTGTGTGTGCATGCTGTTCCTATATCCCAGTCTTCTGCAAAATAAGTGCTGTATATTTATTTGTGATTTTCTGTTTGCTGGATCTTAGGAGACCCTGACTCCCTCCGTGTCTAGTGTAGGGAGTCGGTGGTCGTGTCCCCTCACTATTGTAGGGTCTTCAGGCGTTAGATAGTCGAGGTACGTGGATATGCGACCATCCACCTTTGGGGTGTTCGCATAGGCTGAGCAGTCAGGGAGAGTGTGCCAGGTCTCATGCAGGGGTCTCCCTTTTGTTCCTTAGTTGTGGATCCAGTGAGTCATAGATTATTTTGCATTGTCTTGTTTCCTGTACACCATCCGTGACATGAATACAATTTAATATGATCTCTGTAGGAATGGAGTTCATCAGGAGACATGAAGTACAGAGGATGGAGGTTGGGGATGGGGTTGTGGTAATACAAGCATACAAATGCTGCTGCTCATTAGCCATATTCCCACCTCCTCTCTGTATTTTATGTCTCCTCATGAACTCCATTCCTACAGAGATTCAGCTGAAGATCATTATAAACTGTATTCAGCATCATACTCCCTGACAACTAGGAGAGGAGGACGAGGCAGCGCTTTAGCTCAGTGTTCTGAAGTTACTCATCCTTCTGTGTGATTAGGACAGGTTTTGTGTGTACTAATAGGACGTGGCCATTTTATTGCCCCTGATGACTGCTCCCTAGACAAACCGAGCCATTACTAATTAAAGGTATTTGGAAATATATTTATAATAAAGTAATATTTAAGTATTTTCAGTAATTTTATTTTCTTAATTCCCAGAGAACCACAACCAAATGGCACAAATATATTATACTGTTTGGGTAATAGTTAGGAGTCCACTGTATACACCCAACCTCTCCTCCATCCTCTTCACTTCTGACTGACCGTGGAATCCACTATATTGTTTGCTAGGCTTAAGTTGCCCAAAATATAAAAAAAATCTAGGACAACCCCTACAGTGTCTTAAAGGGGTTATCCACAAGAATTTTTTTTAAAAGGACCCCCCTTCATGTGATTTATTGATAATGTTGAACATATTCCTACCAGTCCAGCTCTGCGCTCCCTGCGCCCCCCCCTCAGCAGTCAAGTTCAGTATCCTGGCATGTCACTGCTGCTGTTTGTTCACAAACAGCAGGGAGAGCACCCGAGGAGCGCTGCAGAGAATGGCACTGTAGTGAGGGGTGACTATATGATGGTGCTTTCTGTAAGACATTGTAGGTGTGTCTGAGATTTTTAATTATCTCAGACAACCCCTTTAACAGCATTTTTCTGTGCTAGCTGGACTAATAGTAGAGGGGACCTGCCCCTCTAGCATACTGTCCTTAAGGAGGATACAGCAGGATATTCAGGTGACAGATCCATATACATCCCTGTGTCCTAATGCAAAATCTGGGCGTTCCCTAACTATGAAATGCCTTCACTAGTACTGGTCTCCTAATATAGGACAGAGGACCTTTCTGTCACCTCAGGCCTCAGGACTCCAGCATGACTGCAATCTTTGCCTCTTCTTCTGCTGCAGCATTTGAAATTGGATTGTTAAGTAGTATGTACCTAGCGATCATTTAAAGGGGTTTTCTGGTTGTTAATAGTTTCTCCCTATCCTGTGGTCTATTACTGGAGCTCCCACTGATCATGAAACGGGTACCTAGTAACCCTGTGAGCAAACAAAATGAAAGGCATGGCAGGTCGAGCATGCACACTGGTGCTCCATTCATCTCCATGGGAGCGTCAGATGCTGAGTACAGAGCTCAGCTGTTTCTGGAACCCCCTTAGAGATGAATGAAGCAGCAGTTTCCATGCCTGATCTGCAAGGCCGTTCAATTTGAGGGGCTCCAATGAGTACGAGGTACCTCTTTAGATATTCAGATAAGTGACTTACTGGTACTGAGATGTGGAAAGTAGGCAATCCTCGAAACACAAAACGCTTCCTGCATATTACCCTGATTTTTGCACAAATTAGAAGAGGAATCTCTTAAAATATACCCAGAATTAATGCAAAACTCAGTGCAAGTAAAAGGGACATTTACATTTCAGTGTTATTTTATGGAGAAGGAGACTTTGTCTGCCTTGCCTCCAGGTTTGTCTGGGGCATGTTTGCTTCGGACATACAAGGTACAGTAAATATTAAAATGGTTCATGGTGTAGAAGGAATGACACAATTTTTAAAATTTTCTCCTATAGGGTTACCGGAACACTATGTTTGCCTTTTTTTGGTGTTATTGTTGTTTTTCAGAGGCTTTTTCTTTTTTGCAAATAGTATGATTAACACATGCATTCTTTATGACATTTTTCTCAAGCTCATCCTGGCATAGAGACAGGGCAGTACAAATTGTAGAAACATGTACCACATAGTACTGTGAAGAAGGGCCTCTAGACAGTTTCATCAGTGAAATGACCATATTGGATGGTTAGATTTCAGACTGAGGCATGCATTATATGTTGAGTCTAGTTTCAAATAACAGCAGCCATTTTGTGCTGCACTGTGGTATTTGGTTCTGCCGGGGCAGTATAGTGTGCTGCACAATGGTAGTTTGTATGTGGTATTGTTGGCCATGCCTATTTGTGCTTGCCCCACCTTTTGTCAAATGAACCGCCAATAACATTGTGCCACTTCCAGGGCCAATGTTTTTCTCCATTGTAGATTCATATTGAAGAAAAGAAAATGATGACAGAACATATATGGAATAAATTAGTAAACAATTCAGTGTTATCAAATCAGAATTTCTTTTATATTTTAGATTCTTCAAAGTAGCCCCCTTTTGCTTTGATGATAGCTTTGCACACTCTTTACATTCTCTCAGTCAGGTTCAGGAAGTAGTCACCTGGAATGGTCTAGAAGAAGTCCCTAGAGGTGCTGAGAACTTGTTAGCTGCGTTTTCTTCACTTTACGGTCCAAATCATCCCAAATCATCTTAATTGGGTTAATGTTGGGTGATTGTGGAGGCCATGTCATCTGACACACCTCTCCTTCTTGGTCATATATCTCATAAATAGCCTGGAGGTGTGTTCGGAGTCATGCCCCCCAGTGACGCGGCCGTTACTGGGGATGATGCTCTTTATCTTCCTGCAGCGCGCGTGTGCTGAGGGAGACAGGCAGTGAGCTGTATGACGGCCCTCTATCCTATTGTTGTTTCTGTTTTGTGACTGGCCCATGGGAGTGCCGGGTCACTAGACTAATCAGGTTCTGGTCCTGGGACCCAGTGCTGTATTTAAATTAAAATGCCTATTGCTTTGAACCCTTGCTAGTGATAGTCTTTGGGCTCACTAGCTTTGTTCTTGGTTCCTGATTGCTGTTTTAGTTCTTGTGCTTCTGACCCCGGGTTGCCTCTTGACCTTCCTTTGTCTCTTGCTTTTGGTACCTCGTTTGCTGTCTGGTTCTGACCCATTTTTGGGATCAGAACTATTATTGTGTTTGTTTATCTGTTTGTGTTTGTCCATCTCTGCACTTTAATTACAGTAGGGAATGTCGTCCAATTGTGGTTCTGCTATTTAGGGCTTATACTGCAAGTAGGTAGGGAAAGCTGTCTGGGTTCTAGTTTAGGACTCACTGGGGGAGATTTATCAAATTGGTGTAAAGTAGAACTGGCTTAGTTGCCCATAGCAACCAATTAGACTCCACCTTTAATTTTCCACAGCTCCTTTTAGAAAAGCAAAGGTTAAATCTGATTGGCTGCTATGGGCAACTAAGCCAGTTCTACTTTACACCAGTTTGATAAATCTCTCACACTGTCCTTGTCTGTCCCTAACATACAGGCGTTCACTTAGATTGTAAGCCCCAGTAGGGACATTGTGATGGTGATGTCTGTAAAGCGCTGCAAAATATGTCAGTGCTATATAAGTGAAATAAGTAAATGTCTTCAATATGAATCTATATTAAAAAAAAGCACAGAATAAAAAGGTATGCTCATACTTTTGACTGGTACTGTATGTACATACTTTTTATTAAATTTCTCAATGATTTAGGAGAAACATGACATCCATTAGAAACATATACAGTGTGAATTGTCATGATTTTGTGTCACTTCATATCTCCTCTAACTCACAGGAAAAGGAAAACACGTTACACCTAACTTTATTATATTGTATTATCTTAGTAATTCTTGGCAACATAATTTGCTCATATAAGACTTATAGGTGGGGTCACTGTACAAATGGATTCATTTTGATTTTCAGCAAAATTGTTCACATTATGTGAGAAATGTTTACACAGAGCCTTTCCAGCGCTGTAAAACCATCCCAGACCAGACATAAAGGATATCCATTAAAGGATGTGAAACACTACTGCTATGAAGCATTTTTGTTTCCTAGATTAAAAAGGAAGCTGAGAACACATATGCTACTTACTAGAAGCCAACAACCATATTTCTCAGCCTGGGACAGAACATTTCAAACTGAGGAATACTGTATGTATCAGACTTCGTGTTGGGCAAATCGAAGCTAACAAAGTGGAATTCGGTCTGAATTTCAGGAAAAATTTGATTTGCAGCAAAGCCGAATTTCATTGCGCCTCATGCTAACTAATAAATTTTTCCTAAAATGGTGGTAAAAAAAATATATACCCACCTCATCCATTTGAGAGAGAAGAGGCCATTGTGCCCATCTTGATGGAAGAAAACGTGCCAATTCTTGTGTGCACTGACATGTGACATCACCAAGTCATCATGTTGGGTGGCATCACCACGCCCGCCTAGCGTGATGATGTGGTCACGTCATCATATCAGAACGTGCCCCAATTGACCCGTTTTCTTCAATCAAGATGTCTGTGATGGCCTCTCTGCAATAAAATGCATGAGGTGAGTGTATAATTTTTTTTGTTTTAACCCCTAATTAACCCCCTGATGCCACAATCAGCGCTGAACACGGCATCTGAGGGGTTAAATGATGGGGGTGACAAGATCGAGGTTCCCTGTCATTGCGTTCACTCCATACAATGGAATGCGATTTGTTACAAAGTAATTTAGTAGCGAATTTAATTTCTTGACGAAATTCGGCAAAGCAGCCAATTAGAATTTTTTTAAACGTTGCTCAGCTCTAATCAGATTGTCTGTGCGGTATAAGAAAATGCTAAATTTTCCAGCTTCTCTAAAACTTGGAGATATGTAGATACCCCTGATAATACTTTAAACTCATCATACTGTAGGTTTGCAATAATCTAACCCAAATTATTTGCCAATAGTTTCTTAAGCGTGTTTACTGTGTAAAACAGTGACCCTAAGATGCACCAAGGTTTTAAAAAATATATTTTTCATCAGACCTCAGATCAGATCCCTGATCTTCATCAGACCCCCAGTCTTTATCACACCTCAGATCAGACCCCCAATCTTCATCAGACCCCCAAATCCGTTTTCCAGACTTGGAGATATGTGCCTTTATGTACTGTAGTTTTAAGATAACTTTTTGATTCTGGTTAAAACAGTTGTCAACAATGACCTCGATGCTGCTCATTTGTTTCACGCTTCATTTTCCAGGTTGGCATAACAGATCCAGGAGCTTCATTTTGCATGATGTCTGATATTTTTATTAGCGTACATCTATAAACTCTACATAACTTCGGTGCATCCACCACAGCTTTAAATCTACTCCATCTTCCTTGCTGGCGTAAATGATAAATGAGATGGGCCTAGTGCCACCATATCCTTCCCTGCCCATTTTTTAGACAGCTGTTTCAGGGTGCTTGATCCTCATCAGTAAGAAGTAGGATTCTGTCTGGCCGGATGCGATGCCCTGGATGCAGCTTGGACGGAGTACTTGCTTTCCTAAGTAGGACTGCCAGTACCCTTCCTAAACATTCTTTACTGTGAAAGATTATGCGAGCTAACCTTTTATGACACAGGTATGCTTAATCTTTGCCACTGCTGATGTTAGAATCTTCAGGTCAAAGGCCAGGTAGTAATCACTGACGAGGGAGGAAGACAGGATAATGGAAGGTGGAAGGGTCAGTAAAAAGTTTTTACAGAGGTAAATCGGTTAACCCTTCCATGTGTACACTACATAGGATTCTGAAGATTAGCACTGATCAATGGATGGCTTCATTCATGAATGTTGTGACAACAGAGAAATGTGTCCATTCATTAAATGACCTGGCTTCAGGACAATATTACCATTATTTTCTGCACACCTCGGCATTTCTGCCCCAGTCCTCATTTCCAAATCTCCTCCAAAAGAAATCAATAAGAATCTGACAAAAAAGTGCCATGGTATCATCAGGGTCAGAGTTAGGGAGGGAAGGCAAACTGGGCAATTGCCCTGGGCCCCCATCACCAAAGGGGCCCTCTTCAGGTGGTCTTCCTCCTATCTTTATAGAAAACTACTATGCTATGAAGCTCTGGAGTCGGGAGCAGAGGTGAACCAGAATCAGTTTGCACTAGCCAGACAGCAGCTAACTCCTTCCTTCTAGCAGAGTTTCCCCTGATAGCAGCTGACTTACAGCCTGTGCTCCCCACACATAACTCGGCCCCGTATTAGTCATAAAGGGCAGGGTTGGGACAGAGAGGGTGAGGGAGGATGTTTTCATCCACTCTTGATCCTGCCAGCTAACTCTTCCTCCAGTTCACCCAGCTATACTGCATAAAAAGTAAATGTATGTGTGTGTAAAGAGCATTTAATTATAGTATGGCCATACCTGAGTGTAAATTTATAAATGTGTATATTGTGTGTTTTTATGTGTGTGTGTGTCTATATATATATATACAGTACAGACCAAAAGTTTGGACACACCTTCTCATTCAAAGGGTTTTCTTTATTTTCATGACTATGAAGGCATCAAAACTATGAATTAACACATGTGGAATTATATACATAACAAACAAGTGTGAAACAACTGAAAATATGTCATATTCTAGGTTCTTCAAAGTAGCCACCTTTTGCTTTGATTACTGCTTTGCACACTCTTGGCATTCTCTTGATGAGCTTCAAGAGGTAGTCCCCTGAAATGGTCTTCCAACAGTCTTGAAGGAGTTCCCAGAGATGCTTAGCACTTGTTGGCCCTTTTGCCTTCACTCTGCGGTCCAGCTCACCCCAAACCATGTCGATTGGGTTCAGGTCCGGTGACTGTGGAGGCCAGGTCATCTGGCGCACCACCCCATCACTCTCCTTCATGGTCAAATAGTCCTTACTTTCAAAGTTTTCCCAATTTTTCGGCTGACTGACTGACCTTCATTTCTTAAAGTAATGATGGCCACTCGTTTTTCTTTACTTAGCTGCTTTTTTCTTGCCATAATACAAATTCTAACAGTCTATTCAGTAGGACTATCAGCTGTGTATCCACCTGACTTCTCCTCAACGCCACTGATGGTCCCAACCCCATTTACAAGGCAAGAAATCCCACTTATTAAACCTGACAGGGCACACCTGTGAAGTGAAAACCATTTCAGGGGACTACCTCTTGAAGCTCATCAAGAGAATGCCAAGAGTGTGCAAAGCAGTAATCAAAGCAAAAGGTGGCTACTGTGAAGAACCTAGAATATGACATATTTTCAGTTGTTTCACACTTGTTTGTTATGTATATAATTCCACATGTGTTAATTCATAGTTTTGATGCCTTCAGTGTGAATCTACAATTTTCAGTCATGAAAATAAAGAAAACTCTTTGAATGAGAAGGTGGTCTGTACTGTGTGTATGTATATATATATATATATATATATACACACGCACACTGTATGTATATTCCTATGTTTGAGTGTGTGTGTGTACATATATACAGTACAGACCAAAAGTTTGGACACACCTTCTCATTCAAAGAGTTTTCTTTATTTTCATGACTATGAAAATTGTAGATTCACACTGAAGGCATCAAAACTATGAATTGACACATGTGGAATTATATACATAACAAACAAGTGTGAAACAACTGAAAATATGTCATATTCTAGGTTCTTCAAAGTAGCCACCTTTTGCTTTGATTACTGCTTTGCACACTCTTGGCATTCTCTTGATGAGCTTCAAGAGGTAGTCCCCTGAAATGGTTTTCACTTCACAGGTGTGCCCTGTCAGGTTTAATAAGTGGGATTTCTTGCCTTATAAATGGGGTTGGGACCATCAGTTGCGTTGAGGAGAAGTCAGGTGGATACACAGCTGATAGTCCTACTGAATAGACTGTTAGAATTTGTATTATGGCAAGAAAATAGCAGCTAAGTAAAGAAAAACGAGTGGCCATCATTACTTTAAGAAATGAAGGTCAGTCAGTCAGCCTAAAAATTGGGAAAACTTTGAAAGTAAGGGCTATTTGACCATGAAGGAGAGTGATGGGGTGCTGCGCCAGATGACCTGGCCTCCACAGTCACCGGACCTGAACCCAATCGAGATGGTTTGGGGTGAGCTAGACCGCAAAGTGAAGACAAAAGGGCCAACAAGTGCTAAGCATCTCTGGGAACTCCTTCAAGACTGTTGGGAGACCATTTCAGGGGACTACCTCTTGAAGCTCATCAAGAGAATGCCAAGAGTGTGCAAAGCAGTAATCAAAGCAAAAGGTGGCTACTTTGAAGAACCTAGAATATGACATATTTTCAGTTGTTTCACACTTGTTTGTTATGTATATAATTCCACATGTGTTAATTCATAGTTTTGATGCCTTCATAGTCATGAAAATAAAGAAAACTCTTTGAATGAGAAGGTGTGTCCAAACTTTTGGTCTGTACTGTATATATATATATATATATATATATATATATACACTGCTCAAAAAAAATAAAGGGAACACTTAAACAACACAATGTAACTCCAAGTCAATCACACTTCTGTGAAATCAAACTGTCCACTTAGGAAGCAACACTGAGTGACAATCAATTTCACATGCTGTTGTGCAAATGGGATAGACAACAGGTGGAAATTATAGGCAATTAGCAAGACACCCCCAAAAAAGGAGTGGTTCTGCAGGTGGTAACCACAGACCACTTCTCAGTTCCTATGCTTCCTGGCTGATGTTTTGGTCACTTTTGAATGCTGGCGGTGCTTTCACTCTAGTGGTAGCATGAGACAGAGTCTACAACCCACACAAGTGGCTCAGGTAGTGCAGCTTATCCAGGATGGCACATCAATGCGAGCTGTGGCAAGAAGGTTTGCTGTGTCTCTCAGCGTAGTGTCCAGAGCATGGAGGCGCTATCAGGAGACAGGCCAGTACATCAGGAGATGTGGAGGAGGCCGTAGGAGGGCAACAACCCAGCAGCAGGACCGCTACCTCCGCCTTTGTGCAAGGAGGAACAGGAGGAGCACTGCCAGAGCCCTGCAAAATGACCTCCAGCAGGCCACAAATGTGCATGTGTCTGCTCAAACGGTCAGAAACAGACTCCATGAGGGTGATATGAGGGCCCGACGTCCACAGGTAGGGGTTGTGCTTACAGCCCAACACCGTGCAGGATGTTTGGCATTTGCCAGAGAACACCAAGATTGGCAAATTCGCCACTGGCGCCCTGTGCTCTTCACAGATGAAAGCAGGTTCACACTGAGCATATGTGACAGACGTGACAGAGTCTGAAGACGCCGTGGAGAACGTTCTGCTGCCTGCAACATCCTCCAGCATGACCGGTTTGGCATTGGGTCAGTAATGGTGTGGGGTGGCATTCCTTTGGAGGGCCGCACAGCCCTCCATGTGCTCGCCAGAGGTAGCCTGACTGCCATTAGGTACCGAGATGAGATCCTCAGACCCCTTGTGAGACCATATGCTGGTGCGGTTGGCCCTGGGTTCCTCCTAATGCAAGACAATGCTAGACCTCATGTGGCTGGAGTGTGTCAGCAGTTCCTGCAAGACGAAGGCATTGATGCTATGGACTGGCCCGCCCGTTCCCCAGACCTGAATCCAATTGAGCATATCTGGGACATCATGTCTCGCTCTATCCACCAACGTCACATTGCACCACAGACTGTCCAGGAGTTGGCAGATGCTTTAGTCCAGGTCTGGGAGGAGATCCCGCAGGAGACCGTCCGCCACCTCATCAGGAGCATGCACAGGCGTTGTAGGGAGGTCATACAGGCACGTGGAGGCCACACACACTACTGAGCCTCATTTTGACTTGTTTTAAGGACTTTACATCAAAGTTGGATCAGCCTGTAGTGTGTTTTTCCACTTTAATTTTGAGTGTGACTCCAAATCCAGACCTCCATGGGTTGAAAAATTTGATTTCCATTTTTTAATTTTTGTGTGATTTTGTTGTCAGCACATTCAACTATCTAAAGAACAAAGTATTTCAGAGGAATATTTAATTCAGATCTAGGATGTGTTATTTTTTTGTTCCCTTTATTTTTTTGAGCAGTGTATATTGATGTCAGTATATATGTGAATAAAATAATATATATACTGTATGTGTGTGTGTGTATATATGTGTGTGTGTATATATGTGTGTGTGTATGTATGTATGTATCTATCTATATATATATATATATATATATATAGTGACACAGTGACAGGTAGAGTGAATGATGGCAGGTTTTTTCCCCCCAGAATCCTGTCATATGCAGATTAAGCTCCAGGGAGTGCCCAGCATGTAGCAGAAAGCCCAAGCTTTCCTGAGGTGGTTTTGTAAAAAGCCAACATAGGGCCTGGAGTTTTGGATTGGGGAAGAGTTGGGCGTGTTCCCCAATCCGCAGTCCTGCACAGGCACAGCTATATATAACTGTGTGTTTGTGAAATATTTAATTTAGGACCCCACTTAAAATTTTGTCCAGGGCCACATTTTGTTAACATAAATTGTACTAAAAAAGTGGAGTACATAGCCTGCACCAAATTTATATATGATTTAGACACTTCACGCCTCACGGGAGGGTTTAGAAACGTGTTTATAAAATGAACTGTGGCTAAGAGTCATAAAAGGTGACAGATATATAAATGGTGTGCACCACTATGTTGACGCAAAATATTGATGTCAAGTAATCCAGCCAAAACAAGGTGTAAGAAACAGAAAAATAACTTTCATGGCTAGCAAAATGTGCTAAATGCGTCGTGTGGATTTTGATGTGGAATTTGTCATGGAAATGCAGTGGGGTTTGCTGTGGATTTCAACCAAAAACTAACATCCTTTAAATTTAAAATCTATAATGCCAGGGGTGGACTGAGAACTTAAAGTAGCCCTGGAAAAAACCTAAATGAGGCCACATGCTGCAGGCAGCTCCAAATTGACAGAAGGCAGGGTAACACAAGTAGGCAAGGACAACATAAGTAGATGGGACCAGCAATACTGTAGTACTGCTCAAAACCACCCCAGCAGAACAAAATATCACAGTGCATAAAATACTGCTGCCCCCACTGCAGTGTTCAACTGTATCACAGTCCTGAGGACAACAATACAGCTAAATTGGTCAGGTGCATAAGTACCTGATGGTCCTAGCAATAATTACTACTGAGAGAATGAGATCATTATGTATCCAGTTGGTGGCCATGAGGAGGGCTCGGGTGGCACTCTAGGCATCAGCCTACTGGGAAATTTCCCTGTAGGATTTATGAACAGTCTGCCCCTGTATAACACATGTTAAGTAACATATTTACATAGTTTATAAGGCTTAAAAAAAATACATCTGTCCATCCAGTTCAGCCTGTTATCCTGCAAGTGATCCAGAGGAAGGGGGAAAAAACTGTGAGGTAGAAGCCAATTTTCCCCACTTTAGGGAAAAAAAACTCCTTCCCGACTCCAATAAGTTATGTGTGGATGTTGCTAAAATTTTCCGCTGCATATGGATGACATTTGGTAAAGTCTGCTGCTGTAAGTGCTGTGAAATTTGGTCATGCAATTCCACCGTGGAAAATCTGCAGCTTGTAGTCCACATATGGCTGTACCCCTATAGTTTAAGATGCACTGGTTTATATCATTCAAAGATGGACTACACCAGTTTGAGTAAGTCATGCATTATCTGACAAGGAGACTTATGCTATCTACAGTAAATGTATTATTAATGGACCATATGAAATCTGAATTAATAATTTGCTTTACTCAACAAATAAAAGCTCTGATTTGCTCACATTTTTCATACTAGTGTATGTAGTCAAACCGGAAAATATAATGCCTCGCTGTCAGCATCTCATCAGAAATTGTGACAGTCTTCTTTGTCATTCAGAAAAACAGCTGACTAATTAGGAGACTCTATGTCTAATAGAAGACTAACAGTCTTTAGTCAGAAATAATAATTTGTCTCAAATGTACAATACATGATGTACTATGTTGTTTACTAGAGACATCAATGTTGTTGTTTTTTTTATTGCAATTTTTAAGTGTCTTCACATATTCTCGAAGCTGTCTTTAGAAATCAATTTAGCAATTTTCCAATGTATGCATGTTACTTGCGTACTGCAATTTATCAACAAAGCAGAAAAATCACACAATAAATTAGAGAGAACCCATATCTCTAAAATCTTTTCTTAATTATCTCTTGGTAAAATGTGATTTTTGTTCCCAAAGAAATAGTTTTAATAAGTGCATAGAACAAACTCCTGAAGGATGAAGGACAGTAAAATCGACAACAAAAAAGTACGAGCTTATAATACAATTTAGAGCTTAAAATACAAATCAGAATGTACAGTCATAAGAAAAAAAAAGTACATGCCTTATGAATTCTATGATTTAATGGAGATATCAGGACATCATTTAAAAAATCTGGTCGTTAGAAGTCTTAAAATTAGGTAAATGCAACCTCAAATGAACAACAGTACATGATAAATGATAAAGTTTCTGTATTTATTTAATAAAAACTAGGCAAAAATGCAGAAACTGTATGTGAAAAATTAAGTACATCCTTTATTGTAAGTAGCAGTTACGTGCTGCTAATAAATTACTCCTGAATAATTGCTAATAAGAATGTGTGTCCACCCCTATAAAAGCTGAAGTATTGTCAGTTTGCTGTGTTTACAAGTGCAGCTAATCATATGTTCATCATGTTTTGTCAGTTCACTGGTCTGAAGCATTCAGAAAATACATCAGCAGTAATCTGGGAGAAAATTTTTTTCTTTCCTGTCAATCTGGGAAGGACTATAAAGCCATATAAATGCAAGTTAAAGTCCATTATTCTACAGTGGGAAAGATGATTCACAACTGGAAAACATTCAAGACAACTGACAATCTTCCCAGGACTAGAGACTGTGCTGATGTGTTTAATTTTTGCTAAATGTGGATTATGGCCAAACATCTCAAACTTGCTCTCGTCTCTCCAAAGAACATTGTTCGAGAGGTCTTGTGATGTGTTCAGATGTAACTTTGCAAACTTAAACCATGCTGTCATGTTCTTTTTAGAAAGAATAGTCTTTGTCCTTCCAAACCAATCTATATTTGTTCAGTCTAAAAGTAATTTCATGAAGGTAAACATTTAGGGGGAGATTTATTAAACTGGTGTAAAGTAGAACTGGCTTAGTTGCCCATAGCAACCAATAAGATTCTACCTTTCATTTTTCACTGTTCCTTTGGAAAATGAAAAGTGGGATCTGGTTGCTATGGGCAACTAAGCCAGTTCTACTTTACACTAGTTTGATAAATCTCCCCTTTAATATTCTAACTGAGGCACGTGGAGTCTTAGATGTCGTTTTTGTTTTTTTTTCCAATTTATTTGAGCACTGCATGGTTTGATCTTGGGGGGAATTTGCTGGGTCGTCCACTCCGGGGAAGATTGTCCACTGTCTTGAAAGTTTCCACTTGTGAATTTTCTTTCTTACTGTAGAATAATGGACTTCAAATTATTTGGAAATGGCTTTATAACCCTAGATTAATGGACAGCAACAATTGCTGATGTATTTTCTCTTTGACATTGTGGTAACACACATCTGAATACTCTACTCTAGACCAACAAACTGCCAACATTTCTTCTTTTATAGGGGTGGTCACATCAATCAATCAATCAATCATTAATTCCTATGCAAGCAGTGTTTTTGATCATATGCAGTTATATTTATCTAAATTTAAGACCTTCTAGTTAAGGATGAGAGAATCGATTCTACCAGTTCAGGAGAGAGAGAGCGAAATAGGGAGAGAGAGAGAGAGAGAGAGAGAGAGAGAGAGAGAGAGAGAGAGAGAGATTAGCATTCTTTTCTGCTTTGGAAGAAAAGTTAATTTGAATATATTTCCTAGAAAGTCAAAGGTATGCAAATTAGGTTGCATGACAAAAGTGAAAAGATGGGATATCTTTTCTAATGCCAGAGTAATTAATATATTCAAATTTGAACATACTCTTCCTAGAAACCAAGAGTAGTGTCGCTTGGTATACAATATTCATGCATATTTGTTGGTCTCCCAAATGATAAAGAGCACTGCAAAGAGTATCCCACAAGGCCAGTCAGCCATGCAAGGCACATTTCTTTTTAGACATTCTAGTTCTCTTGTCCTTCTAGAAACTAGCTTGCATGTTTCATTGACAAAAGTGTTTCATTGACAAAAGTGTTCTAGTTCACTTGTCTCGCTTTCAGTTGAATATTACTTTGGGGGTATCTCTCCAATTCATCTGAAATTAATAGTAAAATGGAATTGCTGATTTTTAAAGGGGTTGACTGCTTTTGCTATATTGTTGAATAGGAAGGAGCTGTCACATTAAAGTCAATGGGGACAGCAGAGCTGTAATTATGCCTGTTCATTGCTGCACTGCAAGCAGGTACGCAGTGAGGAGAATAAGCACTTGTATGAGTGCTACGTTATCTTCACATAGCTTATCGGCAAGGTTGCCTTCAAGCCTTTTAAAATTACTTATGTAGTAAAAGTAGGAAAATAGCTCTATTAGAGCACAGCTCTAGTGGCAAGAACGGGTATGTAAAATCATAGAATTCAAAGACAGCGTACATTGTTTTTCTCATGACTGTATCAACTCTCTCTGCTACATAGGCAGAAAGTTACATCTTTATACTGTTATTTTTAAATATTGATGAGGAGCTATTGGGTTCCTAAAACTGGTGTCATATAAAAGGTGGCCCCAAAACTTATCAGTCTTTTTCTGTACTTCAATTAGTAGTGGAGTTTTGGCATACGACGATGTTTTTAGTTATATATCATTCTGGTATGCGGGGATGGGTATGGGATGTCTAGGTTCAATTTCTAACTGTAATGCCCTTGCCTGTAGGATTAAAAAATTTAACCAGTTCAAATGCTTAATTTTTCCATGAGGGGACAAAAATGATGGGTAGAATGCTATCGGTCATCATGGACAAGAAAACATATTCCAGACATTCACAATGAAACGTCTTGGTATTTGAGAATTTAGCGATACACATGCAGCCAGTTTTAGTTTGCCTTATGCTGTTTTGAAATTTTAGAAATTTGCACTCAACTGTTTATTTAATTTGCCACTGTTAAGTACAAGCTATTGAAACATTTGGTTTGGAAAGAGGAGAAAACCAGAATACAAATATATGCAATGGGGCAGTTTTAATAACTCTGTAAAAGGCATCCTACTAAGTCACACCTCTTTCTCATTAAGCCACAACCACTTATCAAGCTAGGTTACCAAATTGTATCTGAAATGAAACAAACTTTTGTATAATTTACAAAATGTCTAGGGGCACTCACATTAGTAAATGTTGGACAACATGTTGGAATGTTTGAGAAATATACCATATTTTTTTATTTATAAGACACACTTTTTAGCAAGAAAAAAAATCTTGCTAAAAAGTGCCTGCATCTTATAAACAGCAATCAGGGAGATAGATTCAGCATAGCCAGACCCATTTAGCTCTTTGCCTGATCAGTCAAAGAGCTGTGCATCTGCACACACCTCTCTCTCCCTGCCGACACTGATCTGTGTAATCAGCGGCAGCAGGGGGGGGGGGGAGTCATGGGGAGGAAGGTCCTGCAGCTGTACAGAAAGGAAATGAAAACTCCAAGTACAGCTTAAGGACCTTTGATGTCATCAATGGGAGGAACCAGAACAGAACTATACAGCCGGCACTAGTGCGCTAAAATGTGGGCTTTTATTAAAGATAATGTGTATGTGTGTAGGCGTGTAGCAAAGTTGTATGTGTATAATAGAACTGTATAGGTATAGCAGTGCTGTATGTATATCGTAGAGCTGTGTGTGTAGCAGGGATGTATGCAGTGGTGTATCTTGGTTTTGTGCTGCCCTAGGCGAGATTAAACTCGGGCACCCACCTAATATAAATTTGACCCACCCTTCCTGTCAAGGCTAAACCCCTTCCTCTGTAAACCCCACCCCTTCCTCTTTACAATACATTTGTGTTAGAAGTTGCGCTTTTTTAATTTTTCCACAGTGGATTTAATAATCCACGGTGATGGACCATGTGATTGGAGCATGTGATCTGACGTCACCAAAGGTACTTTTGCCCACAGCTTATCATTAAAGAAGTAAAGAAGAGACCAGAACTACGCGAACAAGAGGAGAAGGTGAGTTATTTTTTTTAATTTTTTTTAACCCTCAATTGATCACCTACTTAGCATTCTGTATTCAGAATGCTATTATTTTCCCTTATAACCATGTTATAAGGGAAAATAATACAATCTACAGAACACCAATCCCAAGCCCGAACTTATGTGAAGAAGTTCGGGTTTGGGTACCAAACATGCGCGATTTTTCTCACGCGAGTGCAAAACGCATTACAATGTTTTACACTCGCGCGGAAAAATCGCGGGTGTTCCCGCAACGCACCCGGACCTTTTCCCGCAACGCCCGTGTGAAAGAGGCCTTAGGGCAGATGACAGCCTGTATTGTTGCAGTTCCATGGTGTCAGGTCAACTACAGAACCCTCTAGGCTTGGCTTCTGAAAAAGTGGGACAAGCGCCAGTCTTCACTAGACCAAAGCATTCGGATCCCAGGACACGTAAAAAGCTCCACACTCTGGTGGTTGGATTAAAAAAATCTAAGGAAAGGCATATAATGGCAGAAAACACCAGCAATAATTATCCACACCGACGCAAGTGGCACGGGATGGGGAGCAAAGGTCAACACAAACCTCTATCAGGGAATCTGGACTACGGAAATAGCAATGCGATCCTCTAACTATCGGGAACTCAGAGCAGTGTGGGAGACCTTGAAGGCAGTCTCTGCAGAAATAGTAAACAACCACATAAAGATCTTCTCAGACAACGTGACAACAGTATCCTACCTAAAACATCAAGGGGGTAGATCAGTAAAACTACAGGAGCTATCTGCAAAAAATATTCTCCTGGGCAGAGAAAAAAGTAAAATGTGTCTCGGCCATTAACCTAAAAGGAGAACAGAACTTAGTAGCAGATTTCCTGAGCAGGACCACCATAGATCAGGGAGAATGGTTCTTAAACAGCGAGATATTCAACCTGTTGGTAGAAAAGTGGGGTCTCCCATCTATAGACCTGTTTGCATCCAAACTAAATGCAAAAGTCCCATTATTTTGCTCCCTGAACCCAAGGGACAATCCTTGGGCAATAGATGCGTTTTCCCAAAAGTGGAATTGGGACCTCGCATATGCCTTTCCCCCAATCCAGCTAATACCCAGGGTTCTACAGAAAGCCATACAAGAGTCGGCAAAACTAATCTTAATAACTCCGTTCTGGCCCAAGAGCAGTTGGTTTTCCCTACTAATGAAACTATCTCCACAGGAACCATTAACTCTTCTACACAGGGAGGATACCTTGGTCCAGGGCCCGATCTCACATCCACATCCGGAGCTCTTCAAGCTAACAGCATGGATCCTGAATCCGACATCCTAAGACGCAAAGGCCTTTCTGAGAAGGCAATATCTACTCTCAAGGCAAGTAGATAGAAAGTAACCACTGCTATTTATCTCAAAATATGGAAAAAAAATTGTATCTGGAGTGGAGAGGACACACCTAACCACTCAGAGCCCAATATCCAGAAGATTCTAGACTTTATTCAAAAGGGTCTAGAACTAGGCCTCAGACCCTCTACCCTGAGCGTTCAGATTTCAGCCCGAAGTGCCTTTTTTGACATTGAACTGGCCAGTCATAGATGGATCAGGAGATTTATTAGATCCGCATCTAGACTAAGACCTTCAATCAGACCCCGGGTGCCTTCCTGGGACTTAAATACGGTTCTTAAATGACTGACAGGGGCTCCATTTGAACCATTAGAAGACATCTCTTTAAAGAACCTTTCACAGAAAACAGCTTTCCTGATAGCTATATCATCAGCTAAGAGGTTAAAGTGAAATCCAAGCCCTTTCAATTTGTGAACCATACCTCACTATACAAGAAGACAAGAAACCAATAAATAGTATTACTTTCCTTCTGTACCAACCCCAAACATCCTGGGGAGGAGCAATTCCACTGCCTGGATGTCAGAAGAACTGTCCTCAAATACCTGGAAAACACCAAGGATTTACTCCAAGTGGATAATCTACTTATCCAAATCCGAGGAAGAAAGTGCAAAACAGTATCAAAAGCAACCATCGCTAGATGGATCAGACTGACGATTTCAGATTGTTACTAAATTCAGGGTATTAGTTGCCCCGTAGGAGTTAAAGTCCATTCTATCAGGGCAATTTCCTCATCATATGCAGAAAGAGCAGGGGCTTCCCTGGAACAAATATGTAGAGCAGCCACATGGTCTAGTATGAATACTTTTGGAAGACACTATAGATTGGACTTATCCAGATCCTCGGATCTTTCTTTCGGGAGGAAGTTTTTACAATCCATAGCCCCCCCTTAATGTTGGTAATCTGGTAGGTCTCATGTGTGCCGTCATGGTGGTGAAATGGAAAACCAGAATTAGACTTACCGGTAATTCAGTTTCCATGAATCCACCATGACGGCACAATATCCCACCCCAAAAAAAATAAAAAATAAATATATATATATATATATATAAATATATATATTGGTATGAGGAAATACTAATAAAAAAAGAAAAAAGATCTAAGGAAATACCAAAAAAAGAAAGAAAAGAAAATGCATGTTACACTTATAGTGGGTCGGAGCACTGTAATCTGGAACTCACTGGTGTATGGTGGTGGGAGGGGTCAATTTAACCTTTTTCTGTTCCTGCCCCTACAGAGGTCAGGGGTCAATCTCTCATGTGTGCCGTCATGGTGGATTCATGGAAACTGAATTACCGGTAAGTCTAATTCCGGTTTTCTGTCATCTATGGTGCCAAAATGGCCTCCATTATATCCAAGGAATGCAGGTACCAACATGCATGCCGAGCCCAATCCACACCCAAATGGCCACCAAAGAATGCAATGAGAGTCCACACTATACCTCTCCTGGTGCCAAATGGCTTCCAGTGAATGAGGGAGAGCAGGCTAAGCTATATACTCACACTAATTAAAATCAGCCTCTAATTTATAAGTATAACACTCATTATGCATTGTTGTACTTTATTTGGTTTGCAGAGAGCTGATGCATTGCATGTTTTGTTTTACAGTGTTGTTTTCAGCCATAGCAACATGCACCTGCGCATTGGAATGTGCTGACTGAACCCCATTTTCTTTGCAGTTTGTACTGGAGGTGTGGCTGACACCTCAGTCGTGCACTCCTGATCAGCTCGTCTGCCCCATAGGCTGATTTTAATTAGTGTGAGTATATAGCTTAGCCTGCTCTCCCTCATTCACTGCAAGCCTTTGGCACCAGGAGAGGTATAGTGTGGACTCTTATTGCATTCTTTAGTGTCCATTTGGCACCAGGGGAGGTGTGGAGTGGGCTCGGCATGCATGTTGGTACCTGCATTCCTTGGATATAATGGAGGCCATTTTGGCACCATAGATGACAGAAATTAAAGCAGGCCCAGTATGCATGTGGGACCTACACTCCCTGAATTGTATGGTATGGTAGCCGTCATGGCACATAAAGGGTAGTATTTAGTGTTAGGACCCATCTTACAGAGATCGCCTTGACGTGCGGCAGACGGTCTCAAATAATTTTGTACAAAATGTATTTGCCAAGCATCTCTAATTTAGAAGTATAGCAATAGCAATTATTATGCATTTTTGTATTTTATTTGGTTTCCAGAGAGCTGTTGCATTGCATGTTTTGTTTTACAGTGTTGTTTTCAGCCATAGCAACGTGCCCCTGCGCATTGGGATGTGCTGACTGAACCCCTTTTTCTTTGCAGTTATCACCACTCTGTGGTCTTCTTATGCTGCTGCCACATCACCACTCTGTGGTCTCCTTATGCTGCTGCCACATCACCACTCTGTGGTTTCCTCATGTTGCTGCCATCTCCCCACTATGTCACTGGGCCACTCTGTGGTCCCCTCATGCTGTTGCCACTTCAACACTCTGTGGTCTCCTCATTCTGCTACCACATTACTACTTTGTGGACTCCTCATGCAGCTGCCACATCACCACTCTGTGGTCTCCTCATGTTGCTGCCACATCACCACTCTGTGGTCTCCTTATGCTGCTGACACATCACCACTCTGTGGTATCCTCATGCTGCTTCTACCTCAACACTATGTCACTGGGCCATTCTGTGGTTTCCTCATGTTGCTGCCACTTCACCACTCTGAGGTAATCTCATTCTACTGCCACCTCAACACTATGTCACTGGGCCACTTTGTGGTCTCCTCATGCTGCTGCCATTTCACCACCCTGGGGTCTCCTCATGCTGCTGCCACATCACCCCTCTGTGGTCTCCTCATGCTGCTGCCAACTCCCCACTATGTCACTGGACCGCTCTGTGATCTCCTCATGCTGATGCCACATCACTACTCTGTGGTCTCCTCATACTGCTGCTACCTCAACACTATGTCACTGGGCCACTTTGCTGCTGTCACTTCACCACTCTGTGGTCTCCTCATGCTACTGCCATATCTCAGCTCTGTGGTCTCCTCATGCTGCTTCTACCTCAACACTATGTCACTGGGGCACTCTGTGGACTCTTCATGCTGCTGCCACATCACTACTCTGTGGTCTCCTCATGCTTTTGCCACCTCAACACTATGCCACTGGGCCACTTTGTGGTCTTCTCATTCTGATGCCACTTCATCACCCTGTGGTCTCCTTATGCTGCTGCCACATCACCACTCTGTGGTCTCCTCATGCTGTTGCCACTTCAACAATCTGTGGTCTCCTCATTCTGCTGCCACATTACTACTCTGTGGACTCCTCATTCTACTGCCACCTCAACACTATGTCACTGGTCCACTTTGTGGTCTCTTCATGCTGCTGCCACATCACTACTCTGTGAACTCCTCATGCTGCTGCTGTCACATCACCACTTTGGAGTATCCTTATGCTGCTGTCACATCACCACTCAGGGGTCTCCTTATGCTGCTGCCACATCACCACTCTGTGGTCTTCTCATGCTGCTGCCACATCACCACTCCTTGGTCTCCTCATGCTACTGCCACATCTCTACTCTGTGGTCTCCTCATGCTGCTTCTACCTCAACACTATGTCACTGGGCCATTCTGTGGGCTCCTCATGCTGCTGCCACATCACCACTCTGTGGTCTCCTCATTCTGCTGTAACCTCCCCACTATGTCACTGGGCTGCTCTGTGGTCTCCTCATGCTGCTGCTACCTCAACACTATGTCACTGGACCACTCTGTGGTCTCTTCATGCTGCTGCCACATCACCACTAACCCGATGTAGTTGGACACCTGTCGGTCTAGGCGTTCCCTCAGGCTGGTTCCGGAGGGCGGCTCTCGATGGGTTGGCTGCAAGAATGATCTTATATCCAAAGTGACCAAGACATCTTCAAACCGCCCTCTTATTGCAGGTGCGGTAGGATTTGTTCCCGCACCTGTTTCACTGTGGGTGGAAATGACTCTGCCAGCGCCCACAACAGCAGAATGCAGCATCTCTCGCAGTAAGGCCTGGATATGCTGCATTCTTACAGGCCTCTGTGATGCTGGTAACATGTCTGCCATTTTTTGTTTGTACCGGGGGTTTAAGTACGTTGCCACCCAGTTCTGGTCCTTGTACTTTATGCTTTTTATACGGGGGTCCCACTTCAAACACTGGAGCATGAATGCCCCAATTTGCCCTAAATTGGAAGCGGTGGAGCGCCCTGGCTCCTGCTCATCGCCCAGGAGATTGTAGTCCTTGGTCCCCCCCCCACCCACCCACGGACAACACCAGGGATCCCCGAAAAGTTTAAAGTCTCTCTCAAAGCCTGCTCTTCTTGCTCCTCCTCCTCCCCCCAGCCACCATCCTCCTCTGACTCCTCTTCAGACTCCTGCTGACTTGTCTCAGATGGAGTAGCCCCCCTGGGAATTCATTCAGCATTGCGACTTCCTCATCTTCCAGCTCCTGCTCCTCGATGGATTTATCAATGACAGGACGCAATGCAATGCACGCTTCAGAAAGAAGGCGTAAGGTACGATGTCACTGATGGTGCCCTGGCTGTGACTGACCAGTTTGGTGATCTCATCAAATGGCCGCAGAAGTCTGCATGCGTCGCCCATGAGCAACCACTGGCGTGGTGAAAAGAAACCAAGCTCCCCAGAACCTGTCCTGCTGCAGAGTTTGTACAGGTAGTCGTTAACGGCATGTTGCTGCTGGAGCAGCCTATCAAGCATATACAAGGTGGAGTTCCAGCGTGTCGGGCTGTCACAAATCAGACATCTGATGGGCAAGTGGTGTCGCTGCTGAACGTCAGCAAGGCGAGCCATGGCTGTGTAAGATCTTCTAAAATGGGCAGAGATTTTCCTGGCCTGCCGCAAGACCCCGGGGTATTTGGCAACCAATCGCTGAATGACTATGTTCAGGACAGTGGAGTCGGTAGCAGTGGAAAAGGAGGAGTCAGCCGAGGAGGAGACTGAGGATGGAGTAGGAGGAGGAGAAGAAGAGGCAGGCCTGCATGCAATCCGTGACGATAACACCAAATCCACACGGGTGCCACGGGTTACATATTTGACAGCTGTCAGAAGATTCACCCAGTGGGCAGTAAAAGTTATGTAACTTCCCTGCCCGTGTTTGCTAGACCACGTGTATGTGGTCAGATGTATCTTGGCACCAACACTGTGTGCCAGAGATATATTCAATTGCCACGGAACGTGGCCATATACCTCTGGGATGCCCTACTGGGAGAATTATTTCCTTCCGTGGATCTTCCATTGCGGTGTGCCAATGGCCACAAATTTTCTAAAGGCCTCCGAGTCCACCAGTTTATATGGCAGTAGTTGGCGGGCTAGCAGTTCCGAAAAGCCAGCGGTCAGCCGTTGGGCAAGACGGTTATCCGGTGTCAAACTTTTTACACTCGAACATGCGACTACGGCACTGTGGAAGATGGAGTGGAGGACAAATGGGAGGAGAGATAAGAAGAAGAAGAAGCATGTGGGTTCTGACAGCGTTGCTCCCACTGGGCTTGGTGATGGGAGGCCAGGTGCCTCCTTAAGGCGGTCGTCCCTAGGTGAGTGTTGGGCTTACCGCGAGTTATGCGTTGATAGCACAGGCTGCAAATGGCAACACTATTGTCAGCAGCTGACACGTTAAAAAAAGCCCACACTGCGGAGCCATGTGCCGGCATCCTGGGAACACAAGATGTGACCGTGCATGGTGGATGGTTCGCTCCAGATACATTTGCAGTCTGCTTTTTGCCTCCTGTGAACTGCGAGTTCTGCCTACTTCTCCTCCTTCTCCTCCCTATCTGCTGCTCCGTCTCTCCCTCTGAACTCCCCTCTCTTGTGGGCACCCATGTGAGGTCCATCGACACGTCATCATCGTCACCTTCACCACCACTGACATTAGAGATCTCGGAATAGGCAGCAACAGCTGGGACCACCATCCTTGGGCTGATCTGGGTACTGTCGTCAGACAGCTGGGTGGCGGCCATTGCTACCTCCTCTTCCTCATCCGATGCCAAGAATGGCTGCGCATCGGTAAGGTCTGGGAATGGATGGGAAAATAATTCCTCTGACTCGAGTGGAGGGGCTATGGTGGTGGTGGTGTCTTTGGGGGTGCACACAGCAGAGCGTGAGGAAGGTGCAGATACAAAGGATGAGGAGGGTGCAGAAGCAGAAGGCTGAGTGAGCCATTCAACCAACTCTGGTGCGTCCTTTGACGTAATCACACGCACCTTCTTCAACTTCCCACTTAGGCTCCGGCCTGGTGCACCTGCCCGACCCCTACCACCCCTGCGGAACAGCCTGACTCTTCCTCTGCCTGCCATTTTCAAAATGACCCTGGTCCAAAGTCCCTAGAGAAGAGCAGTATTTGTGGAAGCAGGTATATCGCAGGCCTCAATCAGTATTTGATGGAAGCCGGTATATTGCACACCTCAATCAGTATTTTGTGGAAGCAGGTATATAGAACCCCTCAATCAGTATTTTGTGGAAGAAGGTATATCAAACCCCTCAATCAGTATTTTGTGGAAGCAGGTATATCGCACACCTCAATCAGTATTTTGTGGAAACAGGTATATAGAACACCTGAATCAATATTTATTGGAAGCAGGTATATCGTACCCCTCAATCTGTATTTTGTGGATACAGGTATATCAAACCCCTTAATCAGTATTTTGTGGAAGCAGGTATATCGCACCCCTCAATCAGTATTTTGTGGAAGTAGGTATATAGAACCCCTTAATCAGTATTTTGTAGAAGCAGGTATATCGTACCCCTCAATCAGTATTTTGTGAAAACAGGTATATAGAACCCCTGAATTAATATTTGGTGGAAGCAGTATATTGCACCCCTCAATCAGTATTTTGTGGAAACAGGTATATAGAACCCCTGAATCAATATTTGGTGGAAGCATATATATCGCACCCCTCAATCAGTATTTTGTGGAATCAGGTATATCAAACCCCTTAATCAGTATTTTGTGGAAGCAGGTATATCAGACCCCTCAATCATTTTTTTTTTTGGGGCAACAGGCATCACACTAGTTGCAATTAGTTATTCCAATAGCGTCTGTCCCTCTATATAGCTGCGGTATCGCAGCAGAACTGCACACAACTGCTGCACAATGCAAATGCACTATAATATACTTTCTATGTTAGAAAGTATATTATAAGTATATCACACCTATCGATAGCACACTTATACTAGTCCTTAAAATGACTTTTGTGGCCCTATAAGCTAGCGTCCACAAAGCAACCTCTCCTTACACTGGCAAAACACAGAATATAAAATGGCTTCCAGATCGGGTTCTGTTAAAGGGTGGGGGTTTGTCCATGTGCTGAAACTTCTCAATTAGCTGTCCTGTCCCTCCTGATGGATGTGTAATGGGTCAAAGTTCAGCGCAATGCAAAAGAATATGGCGTTGAATCGCGAACGAGCAAAGTTTGCTGCGAAACGACCTCCGGGCGAACCGCAAGGCCATCTCTAGTAAAGCCATAATTGCAATCCTGGTAAACATAGAGTCTTTCTGTAACCCATGGATTCACTAATCCTTATGTAGTAATAGAATCATTTTAAGTACTATTTTATTGATCATTTGCAGTATATAAATTCCATGTGATTTCATATAAATTATACAAGCATATTACTGAATTATTGGGAAATACCACATAATCTGTGGGTTTTAAAAGTTCAATAAAGATGTTTACAATACTGACTCAAAAATGTGTTTAATATTTTACCATCACGTTCTAAACAAATGTATATATTTAATCATCATTTAATCACTCATCTCCTCTACCTTAATTTTAGAGTACTGGCAGCATGACACAGTGCTCTGCTGGCCTTGGGGTACATTTTCTCAAACACTTTAATAGGTGTTCTTAAAAAGTTAATTTTCTTGGCACTAAGAATAAATGACAGGGCAGCCTGGAGCAGTGTAAAAGTCATTGACTCGTATAACCGCGACATGTTCATTTCATGCTCATCAATTTTTTTTTCATGATGGCCCATGACTTAATTATTTTTTACATACAGGGTATATAACCACTACTGATGTCACTCATTGTAAATTCTATCAATTGATTGCTCCCTCGACCTCTTGCTTTGGTACCGCTGGTGAATAATATTTGCCATGGTATAAGTGGAGAAAATGTTTCCTTTCTTCTTCTTCTTCAATCGTGGTTACAGATGCTTATTTTTTAATTACAGTGGTGCTTGATGTATGTAAACCTTCAGAATTTGCTATATTTCTACATAAATTTTTACTAAAAACTACACCAGATTTTCACACAAGATCTAAAAGTAGATAAAGATAACCAAATTAAACAAATGAGTCAAAATATTAGATCTGGTTATTTATTAAGGAAAATGATCCAAAATCACGTTTGTGAGTGGCAAAAGTACTTGAACCTTTAGCATTAGCAGATAATTTGAAGGTGAAATTAGAGTCAAGTGCTTTCTATCAATGGGATGAAAATCAGGTGGGAGTGGATGACCTGTTTTATTTAAAGAACAGGGATCTATCAAAGTCTGATCTTCACAACACATGTTTGTGGAACTATATCATGGCACAAAGAAAGGAGATTTCTGAGGACCTCAGAAGAGTTGTTGATGCTCATCAGGCTGGAAAAAGGTACAAAACCATTTCTAAAGAGTTTTTACTCTACCAATCCACAGTCAGGCAGATTGTATACAAATGGAGGAAATTCACAATTATTATTACCCTCCCTAGGAATGGTTGACCAACAACGATAACTCCAAGAGCAAGGCGTGTAATAGCCCATGAGGTCACAAAAGAAACCAAGCTAACCTCTTATCAACTAAGGGCCTTTTTCACATTACTTAATATTCATTAGTCCAAGATCAGGAAGACACTGAACAACAATGGTACGCATAGCAGGATTGCAAGAAGAAAACCTCTACGCTCCAAAAAGTAAATTGCTGCCCGTCATTGCTACAGTTTTTGAAGATCACCAGGACAAGCCAGAAGGCTAATGGAACAATGTTTTGTGGATGGATGAGACCAAAATACAACATTTTGGTTTAAATGAGAAGCCTTATATTTGCAGAAAGGAAACAAAGTCATTCAGTTTTGTCTGCGATCGGGTTCAGTTGTTTAGTTTTTATCGCGCAGATGCAATGTGATTTAATGTGTTTTGCACGCGCGCAAGTAAAAAACTGAAGGTATACAAACATTACTTAGCTACTATCCATGAAAAACGCATCAATTTTCACGCACCTCCATTCACTTCTATGATGATGCGATTTTCACGCAACGCACAAGTGATGCGTGAAAACCAACGCACATGTACACAGCCCCATTGAAATTAATGGGTCTGGATTCTATGCGGGCGCAATGCGTTCGCATCACGCATTGCACCCACACGGAATAGTCGCTCGTATGAAAGGGGCCTAAGTCTAATATTTTTGACTCATTTATTTTTTTATTTGATTATTTTCTACTTTTAGGACTTAGGTGAATATATGATATAGTTTTAGGTCAACGTTATGCAGAAATATAGAAAATTCTACAGGCTGCACAAACTTTCAATCATTATTTACATATTGATATATAGCAAGACTGCAAGAACTCTTTGTCCTTTTAACATGACATCTTTATCTAATCAAAGTATATGATATCTACTGTATATTAGAACATCTTCCTTGATATCGTCCACTAGCTTTATAAATTTGTGAAAAGAATGTCAAGACTTAGACACATCAAAATTCAAGTTGTAAAGAGGAGTATATTTTGGCTTTGGCAAATCCAAACCAAATGAGCTGCATTGGAGGCTTTTGTTCATCCTGAATACCAGTACACAATACAGTACACAGTTCTCCTCAATACGGCTTAAACCTTAGGACATTGTTCTACATATTGATGACTCACAAGATGCCTTCATACCGCGCCCACAAGGAAAGACATATAAAACTGAGCTCTGTTCTCTATTTGTGACTGCTATAAAAACAATGTGACAATAGAAAACATTTAGTCATCACAAAACACCAATGTCTACCAAACAAGAGCAGAACAAAGAAGATAATTACTAAGAGAAGACCTCTATGGTTTTAAGCCGACATACTGACATTCTGTTTGGACTGGATTATTTTCCTGCTTTTTGTTAGTATAGTATGTCAGTTTAATTGATACCGGTTATATACAAAGTTTTCTACCCACAAAAATAGCATCTCCATTGGCTAATGGTAGCAGAAGTGTAAAAATCGATAGGCATGTAACTTTGTGCCCCGTACAAATAATTGCAAAATCTGTGCTTCAATCTTTTTCCTTCATGGGGACCAACTCAAACCATCTTAAGTTTCTTGCCCTGTACACATTGGATGAAAATTAGTAACTCTGTCACCTTCTAATGTGTATGGGGGGTGTCCTAATATTACCTCAATGGCAGATGTTGGTGTAAAGAAGGATTGTGAATACTGAATGTCTACATGCCCAATTCTTTTATTTTGCAATAGATAAATTGCTGCCAGAATACTCTGGGAATTCCCTTCTCCCAAGCCAAGCATCATTGTGAATGGTGGAACTGGGAGGAAAAGATATCAGATGAACCATCATTCGGCTGACAACTATTGTAAGCATATAGCAGCTTTATAACTTCCAGTCCAATCATGCAAACTTTCAACAGAACATAGTATTTTTGGGGTTGCAAATCTATTAAATATACAGTTGCAAGAAAAAGTATGTGAACCCTTTGGAATGATATGGATTTCTGCACATATTGGTCATAAAATGTGATCTGATCTTCATCTAAGTCACAACAATAGACAATCACAGTCTGCTTAAACTAATAACACACAAAGAATTAAATGTTACCATGTTTTTATTGAACACACCATGCAAACATTCACAGTGCAGGTGGAAAAAGTATGTGAACCCCTAGACTAATGACATCTCCAAGAGCTAATTGGAGGGAGGTGTCAGCCAACTGGAGTCCAATCAATGAGATGAGATTGGAGGTGTTGGTTACATCTGCCCTGCCCTATAAAAAACACACACCAGTTCTGGGTTTGCCTTTCACAAGAAGCATTGCCTGATGTGAATGATGCCTCGCACAAAAGAGCTCTCAGAAGACCTACGATTAAGAATTGTTGACTTGCATAAAGCTGGAAAGGGTTATAAAATTATCTCCAAAAGCCTTGCTGTTCATCAGTCCACGGTAAGACAAATTGTCTATAAATGGAGAAAGTTCAGCACTGCTGCTACTCTCCCTAGGAGTGGCCGTCCTGTAAAGATGACTGCAAGAGCACAGCGCAGACTGCTCAATGAGGTGAAGAAGAATCCTAGAGTGTCAGCTAAAGACTTACAAAAGTCTCTGGCATATGCTAACATCCCTGCTAGCGAATCTACAATACATAAAACACTAAACAAGAATGGAAGGATATCACAGAGGAAGCCACTGCTGTCCAAAAAAAACATTGCTGCATGTTTACAGTTTGCACAAGATCACCTGGATGTTCCACAGCAGTACTGGCAAAATATTCTGTGGACAGATGAAACCAAAGTTCAGTTGTTTGGAATAAACACACAACACTATGTGTGGAGAAAAAGAGGCAACGCACACCAACATCAAAACCTCATCCCAACTGTGAAATATGGTGGTGGGGGCATCATGGTTTGGGGCTGCTTTGCTGCGTCAGGGCCTGGACAGATTGCTATCAGCGAAGGAAAAATGAATTCCCAAGTTTTTTAAGACATTTTGCAGGAGAACTTAAGGCCATCTGTCCACCAGCTGAAGCTCAACAGAAGATGGGTGTTGCAACGGGACAACGACCCAAAGCATAGAAGTAAATCAACAACAGAATGGTATAAACAGAAGAAAATACGCCTTCTGGAGTGGCCCAGTCAGAGTCCTGACCTCAACCCGATTGAGATGCTGTGGCATGACCTCAAGAAAGCGATTCACACCAGACATCCCAAGAATATTGCTGAACTGAAACAGTTCTGTAAAGAGGAATGGTCAAGAATTACTCCTGACCATTGTGCACGTCTGATCTGCAACTACAGGAAACGTTTGGTTGAAGTTATTGCTGCCAAAGGAGGTTCAACCAGTTATTAAATGCAAGGGTTCACATACTTTTTCCACCTGCACTGTCAATGTTTACATGGTGTGTTCAATAAAAACATGGTAACATTTAATTATTTGCGTGTTTATTAGTTTAAGCAGACTGTGATTGTCTATTGTTGTGACTTAGATGAAGATCAGATCACATTTTATGACCAATTTGTGCAGAAATCCATATCATTCCAAAGGGTTCACATATTTTTTCTTGCAACTGTAAGCTTATATAAAACAGGATTGGATGCCATCCCACTCGACAATCAAGTACCCTCCCATGCCCACAAAAAACAAACCCCCCGCCTTAATTTGGGATATAAAGTCTTTTGATATAAATAGTCCAAACATGTGTGAATAAAATAAAATATATTTTTTCCATGAAGGAATATCCTCTATAATGAATTACCACTAATGTTGCTATTATGTTTATGGGGGAAAAATCCTCTCTGTGACTAATTACTATCAATGTTACTATAACCTGTTACTATAACGGTTTATGTATAAAAAATATATTTTTAATGTATTTTTTAACTATTTATTAAGTATTTTAGCATGATGTCTATATAGTATTATATATAGTGTCCTCTAAGGAGATGGAATAAGAAGCTATGTGATAGAGGAAAGTACACTGCCAAGGGTTCCAGTCCGGACTTTGGATATGAACTACCAGCGTGGAAGATTGACAGGCAATAGCCTATAAAAAACCGGAACTAATGTTTACTACTGATATCCACTGAAGAAGGGGGTTGTCCCCGAAACGCGTTTGGTCCCAGCTAGTGAGTTAAATCTACAGATGTACACCTAAAGATCATGATATACAATATAAAACGACAGGCCTGTTCGTGAACAACTACAGTATAACCCGGACACCAGGACCCCTACCAACAGCAACGCTATCAACAGATTGGCGAGTAACTCCCCTTCCGGGTCACGTGAGACGCCGCGCTGATGCCCGTAACACCACGTGGGACGACACGTGTATGGTGAGGCGCAGGGCAGCGGGGAACATTGTGCATCAGGAGGCCGGCAAGAGACGCTGTGTATCGGGGGGCTAGTAAGAGACGCAGTACATCAAGAGTCCGGTAAGAGACGCTTCACTTACCTTTCAGGTCCGGAGAACCAACACATTATACGGCCGTCAGGTTGGTGTAAACATAATAGTACCCAGCGCTTTGGAACTGAGCAGTTTATTTTAGCAATTAGTAACTAAGGCCGGACTGTTTATCTAAATCTGCTTGGATTGCACATTGCACAAATTGCACTATTGCACTTTATCAATCAAGTTGGTACCAAAAATACAGAAAATATCATAAATTACAGGGTTAGTGATTTCTTAGTTGCATTAAAACATAAGTTTTACTTTGGAATATAAGAAAAATAGGCCTATTTTTCTTAAATTCCAAAGTAAAAGTTATGTTTTAATGCAACTAAGAAATCACTAACCCTGTAATTTATGATATTTGATAGATAGTGATCATACCATAGGACTTAGTCCACATACCTGTATAACCAAAAATACTGAACAGTACATTGTGGAACTTTATTTTGGAATTGTATTGCAACATCCAACCCAAAGGAGTAGATAGATACAGTGGATGTTTTGTTCTCTAGTGAATATATTTTATGATAAGTTCATTTTATTCTATTTTATGTCATTTATGGGATTGTATTTTAGAGCTTATAGTACTTGTTAATAAAATGGTTTTCCCTCCTATTGGGTCATATCAACCCTTTATGTGATCCCATATGTAGAGAGTGCCCCTCCCATCTCTTTACCTTCATAAAACAGGATTTACTTCTGCAAATTGATTACTGCTTCTCTGTGAAGCTGCACCAGACCAAATTTTGACAGCGTTGCATTAACTCAACCTTATGCACTTCGAAATGCCTACAACAAATCTGTGTTCACTGACCTTGTACATTGGCCCACAGAGTGTCTTTGGAGATGTAGTACAGTTCATAGGCACTTCTTGAGTCACTGAATGGCACCTGGAATTAACTTCTGCAATCCATTAAATATTCTTTGGGGCTGGGGTACATGGAAACAGAAGCAGCAGCAGTAATGGATGCAGCGCCCATGTGATGTCTTTTATTGTGTCTTTCTGAATATAGAATTTAAAGCTGCATTTTACCTTAATATTATAATTTGTGTTATAACCAAGCAGCAGAACTAGTATTACTGGTTTAATATACAATAAATATGTGGCAGAGACCAATTTGCAGTATTTACACTTGTCACACATGTTGCAGAGCAGATTACACCCCACAAATGTCAAACAATTTTTTGTTGTGCTTTCTGCTAATGACAGCAGCCATACCAGATTTCACGATGGAACCAGATATGTTTGTATTGTGTAGAGGTGGGTGGAAGCTAGTATAGCGTGTCACGTCATGATGTCACCATCATTGTAGGTGTTAAACCTGTTAATATTTCCTGAGGTGTTGTCAGGTATGAATTTTTTCTGTTTCAAAGAATTAGCAACCACATTTACAAGAAGTGTAGAGTGCATCATGTTTTGCAGGTCAGGTATATCAGAAAACAGAAACACACCAGCACTGGAACCCTCAGAGCAAACATTCTTACAGTCAGTGTTTATTGTCTTGCATTGAGACATTACTGGTAGTGATGGACGAACATTGGCCGGGACGATTCGCAAACGCGCGTTTGCAATCAAATGTTCGCGAACCACGCGTTCGCATCGCGCCCATTGACTTTAATAGCAGGCGAACCTGAAAAACCTTCAGGTCATATTTGCAGCCACCAAATACAAACTATGAGTGCACAAATAGTCCCACAACATGGACAGTGATATACCAGAGGGGGATCATTGGCAAAAATTCCCACAAAAATATGTAATTTAATCAGGGGCCATTTTTATGCGTCTTAAAAGGGAAACTCTCAAAAATGTGCCCTGCTGGATCCTAGAATTTTTTTTATTTCCTATCGGTTTGTATACAAATGTGCAGCACCCCACATTTTTGTATCCTGCAGATTCCATAAAAAAAATGCATACGTTAACGTAAATTTTTTTCTAACCATGGAACTGTATGGTGAACGGACGCCACTGTACGGCATCAGTCTGAGGCATCTGTTAACGCATACATTTTTGGTATGCATTAAATGGATGGCAAAAATAGGATATGAACCCAGCCCTAGTGTCAGAATAAGCACCAGTACACAGCGGAGCAGCGTGGCGGAGAGGGGAGGCCTCCATGTACTGACAGAGTGCTACCTGGTCCTGGTGGTCAGGGATGAGGACAGTGTTTCCCAAGGATCATTTTCTACTGGGAAATACAGGGCACAGTATAATACACTAGACTCTATATAATATAATGATATTAGCCCTACCCCTGAATAATAAAACAATTAGGTGGTCATTTATTATATAGAAATACATCTATGTTAGGCGTATTTCTGACACAGATTGTGTTGCAAAGGTCCTTAGCACCACAATCTGCATATTTTTCCTGCTCTTGCCAGGTCTAAAAAAGGATGGTGTGGGCAGGGAAAGGGATACATTTATGGCCATCCAGTTATTGGATAACACCGCCGTACATTGACCGGATAACACCGCCATACTGTGACCTGATAAAAGGATATAAGAGGGCACAGTACAGAGAATGACTATGGGCACTGCACAGGGTGTGGTAAGAGGGCACAATGCAGGGTATAAGGGGGCACAGTCACATGACCCTATGACATTAAAAGATCCTTATGGTGAATGCGGTTCATACGCCACCATAATGAGAGGCAGGGGTGTGAATAGGTGGCTAGAGATAAAAAATGGAACTGTCGGCCAGTACAGTCCCCAAAAATTAGGCAATAGGCATTCACCTGACAGCAAATAACTTTGGATTATGTGGCTGGAGGTACATTAGGCGGTCACAGGATAAATATGTAACTGTCGGCCAGTACAGGCCCCAAAAATTAGGCATTCAGCTGATAGAAAAGGCCTTTTATGCCGCTGTTTATACATAAGGCAAGGACCATTCTTTGTTCTCTGTGGTGGCTGTTATGTGTGGGCTGGCATGAGGAAATTCAAATTCAATTACACGTGGTCATCACAGGTGTTGAATTCCTCCGAGATCCATGCCTCATTCATTTTTAGGTAGTCCACACTGTCATGAGCTAGGCGAGTGTGCTTATCGGTCACGATCCCCCCTGATGCGCTGAACGTCCTTTCGGACAGGACACTCGAGAAGGCGCAAGCCAAGAGTTCCATGTCAAATTGTGCCAGGTCTGGCCACAGGTCAAGTCTGCACACCCAGTAGTCAAGGGGTTCCTTGCTTCTCAGAGCGTCCACATCGACCGTTAACTCGATGTAGTCGGACACCTGTCGGTCTAGTCATTCACTGAGGCTGGATCTGGATGGCGGCTGTCGATGGGTTGGCTGCAAGAATGATCTCATATCCGAAGTGACCAACACAACTTCAAACCGCCCTCTTTTTGCAGGTGCGGTAGGATTGGTACCCGCATCTGTTTCGCTGTGGATGGAAAATCGCTGTGGATGGAAATTCCTCTGCCAGCGCCCACAACAGCAGAATGCAGCATATCTCGCAGCAAACCTGGAAATGCTGCATTCTGACAGCACTCTGTGATGCTGGTAACATGTCCTCCACTTTGTGTTTGTACCAGGGGTCTAAGTACGTTGCCACCCAGTACAGGTCCTTGACCTTTATGCTTTTTATACGGGGGTCCCTCTTGAAATACTGGAGCATGAAGGTCCCCATTTGCACTAAATTTGGAGCGTTTGAGCGCCCTGGCTCCTGCTCATCGCCCAGGAGAATGTCGTCCTCAGTTTCCTCCCCCCAGCCACGGACAACACCAGGGATCCCCGAAAAGTTTAAAGCCTGCTCTTCTTGCTCCTCCTTCCCCCAGCCACCATCCTCCTCTGACTCCTCTTCAGACTCCTGCTGACTTGTCTCAGATGGAGTAGCCCCCCCTGGGAATTCATTCAGCATTGCGACTTCCTCATCTTCCAGCTCCTGCTCCTCGATGGCTTGATCAATGACACAACGCAATGCACACTCCAGAAAGAATGCGTAAGGTACGATGTCACTGATGGTGCCCTGGCTGTGACTGACCAGTTTGTAGAGATGGCCTTGCGGTTTGCCCGGCGGTCGTTTCGCAGTTCACCGAACAGGCGAACATATGGCGATGTCCGCCAGCGCCATATTCTTTTGCATTGTGCAGAACTTTGACCCATGACACATCCATCAGGTGGGACAGGACAGCTAACTGAGACATTGCAGCACATGGACACACCCCCTACCCTATAAATAAACCCAATCTGGCTGCCATTTTACATTCAGTCTTTTGCCAGAGTAGGGAGAGGTTTCTGTGTGGAGCAGGGACAGACTGTTGGGGACACGAAACGCTAGCTAATAGGGCCACAAAAGTCCTTTTAAGGCCTGGTATAGGTGTGCTATCGATAGGTGTGACATACTGAGGGGTGTGATATACTTATAATATACTTTCTAACATAGAAAGTATATTATAGTGCATTTGTATTGTGCAGCAGTTGTGTGCGGTTCTGCAGCGATACCGCAGCTATACAGAGGGACAAGCGCTATTTGGAACAACTAATTGCAACTGGTGTGATATACCAGTTGCCCCCCAAATAAACTGATTGAGGCAGGGGTGTGATATCGTTGTATAGGAAGACCGTGCTGCTGCTCACTCCTCTGAGCCTCCTCTTTTTTCGGTACAGAGCAAATATCTGGCATGGAAACGGACTATCAAGCTCCACAGATAGGTATCTCTCCTCTACCCAACCTTCCTGTAGGTAATCAGGGAATCGCAACAATAGTATAGCACTGACTTCCTCCGTACATTCAAAATGTTTTATTATACTCACAAGCAGAAACTTGATTAAAACGTATGTATAAAATCACAAAGGTGCACAATGACAGGTATCGCCCGACCCGGGTTTTGCTTACGTGCTTCTTCAGAAGCTCCTGTGGGTAGAGGAGAGCTACCTATCTGTGGAGCTTGATGGTCCCTTTCCATGCTAGATATTTGTTCTGTACCAAAAAAAGAGAAGGCTCAGAGGAGTGAGCAGCAGCGGGGTCTTCTTATACAACGATTTACTGGATTCTGTGATTTTAACCCACATCACACCGAGGACCTGCAGCGCGATAAGTACAGCTACGTATCTTAGTGATTTTTTTTTATTGTGAGGGGTGTGATATACCTACTGTATAATATCATTTCTATATAGTGCATCCTCTGTATCTTCACCCTCCTCATTCTCTGCTGTGTGCACCCCCAAAGACACCACCACCACTATAGCCCCTCCACTTGAGTCAGAGAATTTATTTTCCCATCCATTCCCAGACCTTACCGATGCGCAGCCATTCTTGGAATCGGATGAGGAAGAGGAGGTAGCAACGGCCGCCACCCAGCGGTCTGATGACAGTACCCAGATAAGCCCAAGAAGGGTGATCCCAGCTGTTGCTGCCTATTCCGAGATCTATAATGTCAGTGGTGGTGAAGGTGACGATGATGACATGTCGATGGACGTCCGGTGGGTGCCCAAAAGAGAGGAAGAGAAGGGGAGTTCAGAGAGGAGATGGAGCAGCAGATAGGGAGGAGAAGGAGGAGAAGCAGGCAGAACTCGCAGTGCTCAGGAGGCAAAAAGCAGACTGCAAATGTATCTGGAGCGAGCTATCCACAATGCACGGTCACATATTGCGCTCCCAGGACACCGACACATGGCTCCGCAGTGTGGGCTTTTTTTAACGTGTCAGCTGCTGACAATAATGTTGCCATCTGTAGCCTGTGCTGTCAACGCATAAGTCGTGGTAAGCCCAACACTCACCTAGGGAAGACCGCCATAAGAAGGCACCTGGCCTCCCATCACAGAGCCCAGTGGGGGCAACACCGTCAGAACCCACAAAGCCACACTCCCGGCGCTCCACGTCCTGCCTCTTCTCCTTTTCCTTTCTCCTCCTATTTGTCCTCCACTCCACCTTCCACCGTGATGTAGTTGCATTCATCTGGCAAAAGGCAGGCTTCCGTGGCCCAAATGTTTGAACGTAAAAAGTTGATGACGCCGTATAACCTTCTTGCCTAACGGCTGACCGCCGGCTTGTCGGAACTGCTAGCTCACCAACTACTGTCATATAAACTGGAGGACTCGGAGGCTTTTAGAAAATTTTTGGCTATTGGCACACCGCAATGGAAGGTCCACGGAAGGAAATATTTCTTCCAGAAGGGCATCCCAGAGCTATATGGCCATGTTCAGCGGAAATTTAATGTATCTCTAGCACACAGTGTCGGTGCAAAGATACATCTGACCACATACACGTGGTCTAGCAAACACAAGCAGGGAAGGTACATAACTTTTACTGCCCACTGGGTGAACCTTTAGACGGCTGTCAAGCATGCAACCCGTGGCACCCGTGTGTATTTGGTGTTATCGCCACGGATTGCATGCAGGCCTGCCACTTCTTCTCCTCCTCCTACTCCATCCTCCGTCTCCTCCTCGGCTGACTCCTCCTTTTCTGCTGCTACCGCCTCTTCCGCTGCACCCCCCCATCTCCCAGAACCTATTTGCCGTGACAAGTGAGACGTTGCCATGCTGTGCCGCGGCTGCTCTGCCTGGAAGCCAAGAGCCACACTGGTCCTGCACTGCTTTCAGCTCTGCGGTCACAGGCCGATCATTGGTTAACCCCGCTTAATTTGACAGTTGGTAAAGTTGTGTGCGACAACGGTGCCAATCTGCTGAGCACACTGAAGCAGGGCAAAATGACACACGTGCCGTTCATGGCACACGTCCTGAACTTAGTTGTGCAGCAATTCAATGCCAAATACCCCGGGGACCAGGACGTCTTGCGGCAGGTCAGGAAAATCTCTGGCTATTTTAGAAGCTCTTACACGGCCATGGCTCTCCTTGCTGATGTTCAGTAGCGACACCACTTGCCCGTCAGACATCTGATTTGTGACTGCCTGACGCGCTGGAACTCCACCTTGTATATATTTGATAGGCTGCTAACGTGCCGTTAATGACTGCCTGTACGAACTATGTGGCAGGACAGGTTCTGGGGAGCTTGTTTTTTTTTCACCGTGCCAGTAGCTGCTCATGCGCAACGCATGCAGACTTCTGCCGCCATTTGATGAGATCACCAAACTGGTCAGTTGCAGCCAGGGTTCCATCAGTGACATCATACCTTATGCTTTCTTTGTGGAGCGTGCATTGCGTCGTGTTATTGATCAAGCCGTCAAAGAGCAGAAGAAGTAAGATGAGGAAGTTGCAATGCTGAATGAATTCCCAAGGGGGGCTACTCCATCTGAGACAAGTCAGCAGAAGTCTGAAGATGAGTCAGAGGAGGATGGTGCCTGGGGGGAGGAGGAGGAGGATCAAGAAGAGCAGGCTTTAATCTATCCTGGGATCCCTGGTGTTGTCCGTGGATGGAGGGAGAAGACCGAGAACGACATTCTCCTGGGCGATGAGCAGGAGCCATGCCGCTCCACCACTTCCAATTTAGTACAAATGGGGGCCTTCATGCTCCAGTGTTTGAAGAGGGACCCCCATATAAAAAGCATAAAGGGCAAGGACCAGTACTGGGTGGCAACGTACTTAGACCCCCAGTACAAACACAAAAGGGTGGACATGATACCAGCATCACAGAGGGCTGTCAGAATGCAACATTTCCAGGCCTTGCTTCGAGAGATGCTGCATTCTGCTGTTGCAGGTGCTGGCAGAGGAATTTCCAACAACAGAGAAGTTCCAGGTACCAATCCTACCGCGCATGCAAGAAGAGGGAGTTTTGAAGATGTGTTTGTCACTTCGGATATGAGATCATTCTTGCAGCCAACCCATCGACAGTCGTCCTCCAGATCCAGCCTCATGGAACACCGAGACCGCCAAGTGTCCGACTACATCGAGTTAACGGCCGATGTGAACGCTCTGAGAAGCGAGGAACCCCTTGACTACTGGGTGTGCAGGCTTGACCTGTGGCCAGACCTGGCACAATTTGACATATAACTCTTGGCTTGCCCCTCCGTCGAGTGTCCTGTCCGAAAGGACGTTCAACGCAGAAGGGGGGTTGATCGTGACCGATGTCGCCTAGCTAACGACAGTGTGGACTACCTCACATTTTAAAAAATTAACCCCCCCAACATATATATTTTTTTCTGTTGCTTCACTATTACGCAGGAATGCGTTTATGAGGTGTTTATGCCTCTACCTTCTGTTGATATTTGTATATGGTTTACTTCTATTTCTTAGGTCGGCTGGGGTCTTTAATCTATTGTTAGCCTCTAATTTCAAACAATTCTCATACCAAAATGGCTAAAGTCACAGTAGTGACACTCAATGTGAATGGGATGAACATACCGCAGAAACGTAGTCAGATATACCACATGCTTAGAAAGGAGAAAGCAGATATAGCCTTTCTTCAAGAAACTCACTTCAGACATCTTCATGTACCCAACTTACTAAACAAACATTTCCCTGACTGGCACCATGCTACATACTCGTCAGCAGGGAGGGGTGTGTCAATAGGGGTAGGTAAAAATATCCCTTTAGTGGTTTCAGCAAAACTAGTAGATCCAGATGGCAGATACGTCTTTATCAAGGGTAAGATTCTAAACACGGCTGTTACACTTGCCAATCTGTACACCCCTAACACTAAGCAGGTCATGTGGCTGATCCATACAATGAATATCTTGAAATCATTCACTGAGGGAACACTTATCGTAGGTGGGGACTTTAATCTGGCCTTAGACTATTCAAAGGATTCCACACCTTTAAAAGAAATCCGCAGACTCCCGATAGCTTTAACAGATTTAGGAGTTTCAGATGTATGGAGAATTTTTAACCCAGAGGACACGGATTATACATACCATTCTCGGGTCCATAGATCCTACCAACGGCTGGACTATTTATTTCTCTCAAATAATGCTCTCCCATCGGTCATAAGCAGTACAATAGGTTCTATAACTGTATCAGACAATGCCCCAGTAAGTCTGCAGAGACACTACAAAATATACCACCTAAAGCCTGGGCTTGGAGGTTAAACACCACACTAATTGAAGACGGACTTAACAAGGAACACATAAAGGAGAGGATTTTAGAGTACTTTAGAACTAATGATACCCCCAACATCTCCAGGACAATATTATGGGAAGTCCAAAAAACGGTAATCAGGGGGGAAATGATTAGCTTGGGCACCAAGGTAAAAAGACAAAGGACAAAAAAAATAGATTCCCTACTTCTACAGATTTCCATACTAGAAATAAAACACAAGACAACTTTGACAGAAGACACACAGAATACACTTAATCTTCTACGCTCCCAACTTAAAGACACGCTAAATGTCAAATCGGCAAGGACTCTACAGTTACTGCCCTTCAAATACTATTCACATGGGGACAAAGGTTCTAAATTAATGTCCTCCCTTCTGAGGGCTCAGAGAAATAAAACCTTTATTAGTGCAATTAAGTCCAAGGAAGGCAATATATTGACCACGACCCCTGCCATAGCAGAGGAATTTTGCAGATTTTATAAGTCACTTTACAATCTTGATGAGCACACTAACAAAATTGGTAATAACCACCTCCTATTACAAAACCATATTAATTCCTTCATTCAATCTATCAAGATTCCAACTATTTCTAAAGAAGGGAAGAATAACCTTTTATCACCCTTCACGGAGACGGAAGTAGAAAAAATACTAAATACTATACCGTCTGGGAAAAGTCCTGGCCCTGATGGGTACCCTATCACTTATTATAAAAAGTTCAGAGATGTCTTGATTCCACACTTTACTAAAATGTGCAACTCTCTGATGCTAGGCTCCACCCTCACCCCACAAGCTCAGTCAGCACACATTACCATTATACATAAAGAAAGGAAGGATCCAAAGGCGTGCGGCAGTTACTGCCCCATTTCGCTTCTCAACACAGATTTGAAATGGTGGGCGAAGCTGTTGAGTCAACGCATTTCTAAATTGCTCCCTGATCTGATAGGGGAAGAACAAGTGGGATTTGTACCTGGTAGGGAGTGGAGACATAACATCAGCAGAGTATTACATGCAGTATATTTAGCCAAAGAGAAGAACACCATTAGTATTATTAGGAACGGATGCTAAAAAGGCGTTCGATAGAGTTAGCTGGCCGTATATGAGATCCAGTTTAGAAGCTTTTGGCTTTCCTAATCAACTCATTGATGCCATCTTTTTTCTCTACTCAGCTCCTTCTGCTCGGGTACTAGTAAACCGAACTCTATCGGACGCCTTTTAGATTAGAAACAGAACTAGACAGGGTTGCCCCCTTTCTCCTACCCTTTTTATATTAACCCTGGAAACTCTTCTCCTAAAATTTAGACAATCCCCTAACATTAGAGGGGTGCTGGTGGGAGGAGTCTCACATAAAATGGCGGCGTTTGCCGATGATCTTTTGCTAATGATCACTAACCCCAAGGAAGCGATGCTTCATGTGCTGGAGTTTTTCAATTCATTTGGAACAGTCTCTAATTTTAAGATAAATATGGAGAAGTCCGAAGCACTTGGAGTATCGCTTAAACATACTCAAAAGAGACACATTTTAGAGTCAACCCCTTTTAAATGGCCCCCTAATGCTATTAAATATTTAGGAATCTTAGTCCCAGCAAACCCAAAGCTCCTCTTTCGACTTAATTACGCACCCATAGTAAGTAAGATACAATCCTTCCTTTCCAGGGCCACAATACCTAATATTTATTGGCTGGGAAGAAAGAATGTTCTAACCACATACAGTACAGACCAAAAGTTTGGACACACCTTCTCATTCAAAGAGTTTTCTTTATTTATATGACAATGAAGGCATCAAAACTATGAATTAACACATGTGGAATTATATACATAACAAACAAGTGTGAAACAACTGACAATATGTCATATTCTAGGTTCTTCAAAGTAGCCACCTTTTGCTTTGATTACTGCTTTGCACACTCTTGGCGTTCTCTTGTTGAGCTTCAAGAGGTAGTCCCCTGAAATGGTCTTCCAACAGTCTTGAAGGAGTTCCCAGAGATGCTTAGCACTCGTTGGCCCTTTTGCCTTCACTCTGCGGCCCAGCTCACCCCAAACCATCTCGATTGGGTTCAGGTCCGGTGACTGTGGAGGCCAGGTCATCTGGCGCAGCACCCCATCACTCTCCTTCATAGTCAAATAGCCCTTACTTTCAAAGTTTTCCCAAATTTTTCGGCTGACTGACTGACCTTCATTTCTTAAAGTAATGATGGCCACTAGTTTTTCTTTACTTAGCTGCTTTTTTCTTGCCATAATACCAATTCTAACAGTCTATTCAGTAGGACTATCAGCTGTGTATCCACCTGACTTCTCCTCAACACAACTGATGGTCCCAACCCCATTTATAAGGCAAGAAATCCCACTTATTAAACCTGACAGGGCACACCTGTGAAGTGAAAACCATATCAGGGGACTACCTCTTGAAGCTCATCAAGAGAATGCCAAGAGTGTGCAAAGCAGTAATCAAAGCAAAAGGTGGCTACTTTGAAGAACCTAGAATATGACATATTTTCAGTTGTTTCACACTTGTTTGTTATGTATATAATTCCACATTTGTTAATTCATAGTTTTGATGCCTTCAGTGTGAATCTACAATTTTCATAGTCATAAAAATAAAGAAAACTCTTTGAATGAGAAGGTGTGTCCAAACTTTTGGTCTGTACTGTATGTACTCCCGCAAAGTATGTACACTCTTTGCTCCCTCCCTATATCTGTTCTGGGTACGTTCCTTAATAAAATAAAGGTGATCATGGGAAAGTTTCTCTGGGCTGATAGAAAGGCTAGATTTTCCTTCTCCCTCCTCAAAAGGAAGAAAAAACAAGGAGGTATTTCCCTGCCGGATTTATCAGTATATATTCAAGCCATGCACTTAGAAAGATGGGTAGCCCTGTCCAGACCACATCCAACACCCATTCATATAGCTATGGAAAAAGCTCTGCTTGGGAGGAACAAAGAACACCTTCTCTGGAGTAACAACATAACACATAATAGACAAGAAGTAGTCAGTGACCTCACAAGTTGTACTATTAAACACTGTAATGCTTCTCCAGCACTCAATATGGGTTGCAAGCGTCTATCCCCCCTAATGCCTCTTCCTTTGCTTCCACATGTGCTCTCGGCTCACCCCATTACCAGGTCGGAAGCCTGGACGGCTGTCCTAGGTTGTAGATTAGGCGATCTTGCTTGACTGTCAACAATCTCAGATTATTATGCCACCCTCACTGGAGGTCCCCTGCCTGAAAAATGTGTGATACAGAAGTGGGATTTTGAGAGCACGTGTGTCAAATTCAAAAAGTTAAAATTCCTGCCTTTACCGGACCCAACCTTGTTGGAGAATTATGTTCTACTACCTTCCACTCCCGCAAAGTGCTTATCTTTAATATACAAGGAACTCCTGACCAGCAGAGATCAGCAGACCCAGGCATATTTGAGGGAGTGGGAGAAAGAACTAAACATTACGCTAAATGAACCAAATAAGGCGTTTGTTTTATCCCATTCACATGGATTTTCTAGGTGCGTCAAGGTTCAGGAAAACTCTATGAAGATACTCATTAGGTGGTACCGTACCCCAGACTACCTTCATAGAATTAACTTAATCCCATCAAATAAATGCTGGAGATGTTCCAATGGAGTGGGCAACATCTCTCATATTTGGTGGTTTTGTCCGGCATTGAAACATTTCTGGTATGAGGTCGAGGCTGCCATTAACAAGATTTGTCACTCCCAAATGAAACTCTCGGCCTTCTTGGTACTACTGTGGCTACCCGAGAAGGATTTTAGGCGAAATAAATCCTCTCTTGCTACACATATGATTACAGCAGCAAAACTTCTTATCCCAATTAGGTGGAGGGAGACGTACCCCCCCACCTTAAATATGTGGTATGAGAAAATGAACTTCCTATGTCGTATGGAAAAATTAGCGGGATGGGAGAATAATAAAAGGAGTGAATTCCTAAAAATATGGCAGCCCTGGCTCTCTCACATGGCTGAGCGATATGCGTCAGCTTACAATTTGATAATATGATCGTGACATGATTCTCAGCGATGTCCACACCTAAACACTGAAAACAATGGCCCTGTCATCCACATTAACTAGAGAGTTTATTAAATATAAAACGTATAGAAAGAGTGAGGGGGCACACACACAAAGGAAACACTGGATAGATGAATAATTGGTATTTAATATTCTAAAAACAAACCCCTAAAATCACATAAAATGTACTTCAATTAACTACTAATGCATGTAAATATAATGCCACTAATACAATATGTCACTGATAGCTATGCAGCTGGTGCGGTACTCGGTACACTATGATGGGTATGGTGTATTAGAGTTCATCCGAACAATGTCCCAAATCATGCGGTGCTGCACCAAGTGAACCAGGTAATGGTGGTAGTATAGAAGATCCTGAAGATAGCCCCAACAGATGTATCAACTGAGGCAATAGTTATGACTGTATGTCAATGTCCAGTATTTCAATGGTAAGTACAGAGATGCGTATAAGCAATGCGCACAGGCGCTGGCCTCCAGATTACTTACAGTGTCCAGCCGCTTTAGGTCTCCCGGTCTCACCCCTCCTTGCTACCTGACTGCAGCACGATTTCCCAGGTGGCCGAACACGGCCGTCTGTGGCGTCCCACGTGACCTGGTGATCTGGGGTTCCGGGCGGACGCTTAGTTGACGTCAATGCTTTGCGGCGGTAATTTCAAATCTGGATGTAGATTCCTTGCGTTTGCAATTTGAAATCCAGTTTCTTTATTCTTTTCTTTTCCTTGAATCCACGCTCACTCCGTATGCCAGACGTGTTTCAGGGTCTTACGCCCCTTCCTCAGTGGCCCCTGAGGAAGGGGCGTAAGACCCTGAAACACGTCTGGCATACGGAGTGAGCGTGGATTCAAGGAAAAGAAAAGAATAAAGAAACTGGATTTCAAATTGCAAACGCAAGGAATCTACATCCAGATTTGAAATTACCGCCGCAAAGCATTGACGTCATCTAAGCGTCCGCCCGGAACCCCAGATCACCAGGTCACGTGGGACGCCACAGACGGCCGTGTTCGGCCACCTGGGAAATCGTGCTGCAGTCAGGTAGCAAGGAGGGGTGAGACCGGGAGACCTAAAGCGGCTGGACACTGTAAGTAATCTGGAGGCCAGCGCCTGTGCGCATTGCTTATACGCATCTCTGTACTTACCATTGAAATACTGGACATTGACATACAGTCATAACTATTGCCTCAGTTGATACATCTGTTGGGGCTATCTTCAGGATCTTCTATACTACCACCATTACCTGGTTCACTTGGTGCAGCACCGCATGATTTGGGACATTGTTCGGATGAACTCTAATACACCATACCCATCATAGTGTACCGAGTACCGCACCAGCTGCATAGCTATCAGTGACATATTGTATTAGTGGCATTATATTTACATGCATTAGTAGTTAATTGAAGTACATTTTATGTGATTTTAGGGGTTTGTTTTTAGAATATTAAATACCAATTATTCATCTATCCAGTGTTTCCTTGGTGTGTGTGCCCCCTCACTCTTTCTATACGTTTTGCATTCTTTGTGGTCCTGAGGGTAGGACTAGAGGGTGAGCACCTATCCATACGTGATAGGGGTGAGCCGCTGTACTCTATTTTACTATTTTATTAAATATAAGCAATAGCATTCTATGCTAGACAGAAGAGATCCTAGCTGACATTTGTTAGTTTGAGTTTATTATTGTTTGGTTTTTGTTTCACTATCTTGGATTTTCCTGATAAATATGGTGAAGGTCCAGCCGACCAGAGATAAACCTATTAGTCAAAGCCTAAACAGGGTAAGGCCTCATGCACATGACCGTTGTGTGCACCCGTGGCCGTTGTGCCGTTTTTTTTCGCGGACCCACTGACTTTCAATGGGTCCATGGAAAAATCGGAAAATGCACCGTTTTGCAGCCGCATCTGTGATCCGTGTTTCCTGTCCGTCAAAAAAAATCACCTGTCCTATTTTTTTGACGGACAACGGTTCACGGACCAATTCAAGTCAATGGGTCAGTGAAAGAACACGGATGCACACAAGATTGGCATCCGTGTCCGTGATCCGTGGCTGTAGGTTACTTTCATACAGACGGATCCGAAGATCCGTCTGCATAAAAGCTTTTTCAGAGCTGAGTTTTCACTTCGTAAAAACTCAGAACCGACAGTATATTCTAACACAGAGGCGTTCCCATAGTGATGGGGACGCTTCTAGTTAGAATATACTACGAACTGTGTACATGACTGCCCCCTGTTGCCTGGCAGCACCCGATCTCTTACAGGGGGCTGTGATCCGCACAATTAACCCCTCAGGTGCTGCACCTAAAGGGTTAATTGTGCATATCATAGCCCCCTATAAGAGATCAGGGGCTTCCAGGCAGGAGGGGGCAGACCCCCCTCCCTCCCCAGTTTTAATTTCATTGGTGGCCAGTGCGGCCCCCCCTCCCTCCCTCTATTGTATTAATTTCATTGGTAGCCAGTGTGCGCCCCCCCCCGGCCCCCCCTCCCTCCCTCTATTGTATTATCATTGGTGGCCAGTGTGCGGCCCCCCCGGCCCCCCCTCTATTGTTTTAATATCATTGGTGGCCAGTGTCCGCCCCCCCCGGCCCCCCCTCTATTGTTTTAATATCATTGGTGGCCAGTGTGCGGCCTCCCCTCTCCCCCTCTCCCTCCCCCCCTGATCATTGGTGGCAGCGGAGAGTTCCAATCGGAGTCCCAGTTTAATCGCTGGGGCTCCGATCGGTAACCATGGCAACCAGGACACTACTGTAGTCCTGGTTGCCATGGTTACTTAGCAATATTAGAAGCACCATACTTACCTGCTGCGCTGTCTGTGACCAGCCGGGAGCTCCTCCTACTGGTAAGTGACAGATCATTAAGCAATGCGCCGCACAGACCTGTCACTTACCAGTAGGAGGAGCTCCCGGAACCCCGTTTTTCAGACCGTGAAAAAATACTGTTGTGTGCATGAGGCCTAACAGTCAGCATTGGCGTGATTGGTAGGGTTGTGTGACTCTAGCTTGTCATAGATCTACTGTTACCTCTTAGTAGAAATGTATGCAACTTCTGAGATAGTGTCGCTGGGTTAATTGCCATATACAGTTGCAAGAAAAAGTATGTGAACCCTTTGGAATGATATGGATTTCTGCACAAATTGGTAATAAAATGTGATCTGATCTTCACCTAAGTCACAACAATAGACAATCACAGTCTGCTTAAACTAATAACACACAAAGAATTAAATGTTGCCATGTTTTTATTGAACACACCATGTAAACATTCACAGTGCAGGTGGAATAAGTATGTAAACCCCTAGACTAATGACATCTCCAAGAGCTAATTGGAGGGAGGTGTCAGCCAACTGGAGTCCAATCAATGAGATGAGATTGGAGGTGTTGGTTACATCTGCCCTGCCCTATAAAAAACACACACCAGTTCTGGGTTTGCCTTTCACAAGAAGCATTGCCTGATGTGAATGATGCCTCGCACAAAAGAGCTCTCAGAAGACCTACGATTAAGAATTGTTGACTTGCATAAAGCTGGAAAGGGTTATAAAATTATCTCCAAAATCCTTGCTGTTCATCAGTCCACGGTAAGACAAATTGTCTATAAATGGAGAAAGTTCAGCACTGCTGCTACTCTCCCTAGGAGTGGCCGTCCTGTAAAGATGACTGCAAGAGCACAGAGCAGACTGCTCAATGAGGTGAAGAAGAATCCTAAAGTGTCAGCTAAAGACTTACAAAAGTTTCTAGCATATGCTAACATCCCTGTTAGCGAATCTACGTAAAACACTAAACAAGAATGGATTTCATGGGAGGATACCACAGAGGAAGCCACTGCTGTCCAAAAAAAGCATTGCTGCACGTTTACAGTTTGCACAAGAGCACCTGGATGTTCCACAGCAGTACTGGCAAAATATTCTGTGGAAAGATGAAACCAAAGTTGAGTTGTTTGGAAGAAACACACAACACTATGTGTGGAGAAAAAGAGGCACAGCACACCAACATCAAAACCTCATCCCAACTGTGAAGTATGGTTGTGGGGGCATCATGGTTTGGGGCTGCTTTGCGGCATCAGGGCCTGGACGGATTGCTATGATCAAAGGAAAAATTAATTCCCAAGTTTATCAAGACATTTTGCAGGAGAACTTAAGGCCATCTGTCCACCAGCTGAAGCTCAACAGAAGATGGGTGTTGCAACAGGACAACGACCCAAAGCATAGAAGTAAATCAACAACAGAATGGCTTAAACAGAAGAAAATAGGCCTGACCTCAACCCAATTGAGATGCTGTGGCATGACCTCAAGAAAGCGATTCACACCAGACATCCCAAGAACATTGCTGAACTGAAACAGTTCTGTAAAGAGGAATGGTCAAGAATTACTCCTGACCGTTGTGCACGTCTGATCTGCAACTACAGGAAACGTTTGGTTGAAGTTATTGCTGCCAAAGGAGGTTCAACTAGTTATTAAATCCAAGTGTTCACATACTTTTTCCACCTGCATTGTGAATGTTTACATGGTGTGTTCAATAAAAACATGGTAATTCTTTGTGTGTTAAATTTGACGGTCATTGGATATCAATTTTACTGCAGGCCAGTGGAGTACAGGCCCTAAATATTAGGCATTCAACGGACAGAAAACATCAAGTGACTATGTGGCTGGAGGTACATTAGGCGATCACCGTATAGCAATATTACTGTTGGCCAGTTAGATTACAGGCCCCAAAAATTATGCATTCACCATATAGAAAAGAATAAGTGATTATATGGCTGGAGGTACATTAGGCGGTCATCGTATAACAATTTTACTGCAGGCCAGTTAGATTACAGGCCCTAAAAATTATGCATTCACCATACAGAAAAGATCAAGTGATTATGTGGCTGGAAGTATATTAGGCGGTTACCGTATAACAATTTTACTGTTGGCCAGTTACATTAAAGGCCCCAAAAATGATGCATTCAACGTACAGAAAAGATCAAGTCAGTATGTGGCTGGAGGTACATTAAGCGGTCACCGTATAACAATTTTACTGTTGGCCAGTTAGATTACAGGCCCCAAAAATTATGCATTCACCGTACAGAAAAGATCAAGTGATTATGTGGCTGGAGGTATAGACTGTGATTGTCTATTGTTGTGACTTAGATGAAGATCAGATCACATTTTATGACCAATTTGTTCAGAAATCCATATCATTCCAAAGGGTTCACATACTTTTTCTTGCAACTGTAGCTACAGAGTCAGAGGGGATGATTCAATTGACTTTCACTATTATTGTATACTCCGATGTAGACTGATGTGATGCATTATGTTTTTGTTAACCTCTAATTAACAAAAAGAAAGATTTTATAAAAAATTCTAATAAAAATTGTTATCCACTGACCGCCTAATATACTGTACCTTTAGCCACATAATGACTTGATCTTTTCTGTACATTGAATGCAGAATTTTTGGGGCCTTTAATGTAACTAGGCCAAAATTAAAATTGTTATACGGTGACCGCTTAATGTACCTCCAGCCACATAATCATTTGATGTTTTCTGTACGGTGAATGAATAATTTTTTGGGCCTGTAGTCCACTGGCCTGCAGTAAAATTGATATTCATTAACCGTCTAATATACCTCCAGCCACATAATCACTTGTTCTTTTCTGTACGGTGAATGAATATTTTTGGTGCCTGTAGTCCACTGGCCTGCAGTAAAATTGATATCTATTGTCCGTCTAATATACCTCCAGCCACATAATCACTTGATCTTTTCTGTACGGTGAATGCCTAATTGTTGGGGCCTCTGAGGAATTTAACACCTGTGACGACCACGCGTTATCAAATTTCACCTATTATCATTTGGGGTTTATTCAAGAGGGGGGATTTTGTTAGCCATGTTTTTAATCCAATTTTATATTTTTAGTTATTTTAAACATATATATTTGATATGTATTTGTACTGGCCTGCAGTAAAATTGATATCCAATGACCGTCTAATATACCTCCAGCCACATAATCACTTGATGTTTTCTGTCCTGTGAATTAATAATTTTTGGGGCCTTTAATGTAACTGGCCAACAGTAAAATTGTTATACGGTGACTGCCTAATATACCTCCAGCCACATAATCACTTGATCTTTTCTGTACGGTGAATGCATAATTTTTGGGGCCTGTAATCTAACTGGCCAACAGTAAAATTGTTATACGGTGACCGCTTAATGTACCTCCAGCCACATAATGACTTGATCTTTTCTGTACGTTGAATGCATCATTTTTGGGGCATTTAATGTAACTGGCCAACAGTAAAATTGTTATACGGTGACCGCCTAATATACTTCCAGCCACATAATCACTTGATCTTTTCTGTATGGTGAATGCATAATTTTTAGGGCCTGTAATCTAACTGGCCTGCAGTAAAATTGTTATACGATGACCGCCTAATGTACCTCCAGCCACATAATCACTTGTTCTTTTCTATACGGTGACCGCCTAATGTAACTGGCCTAATATTGCTATACGGTGACCGCCTAATGTACCTCCAGCCACATAGTCACTTGATGTTTTCTGTCCGTTGAATGCCTAATATTTAGGGCCTGTACTCCACTGGCCTGCAGTAAAATTGATATCCAATGACCGTCTAATATACTTCCAGCCACATAATCACTTGATCTTTTCTGTATGGTGAATGTATAATTTTTAGGGCCTGTAATCTAACTGGCCTGCAGTAAAATTGTTATACGATAACCGCCTAATGTACCTCCAGCTACATAATCACTTGTTCTTTTCTATACGGTTAATGAATAATTTTTTGGGCCTGTAGTCCACTGGCCTGCAGTAAAATTGATATACATTAACCGTATAATAAACCTCCAGTCACATAATCACTCAATCTTTTCTGTACTGTGAATGCATAATTGTTGGGGCCTCGCTCGAAGGAATTCAACACCTGTGAAGACCACGTGTTATTGATCATCTATTGTCATTTGGGATTTATTCAAGAGGGGGGATTTCGTTAGCCATGTTTTTAATCCAATTTTATATTTTTAGTTCTTTTAAACATATGTATTTGACAACCTGCACTAAAATTGATATCCAATGACCGTCTAATATACCTCCAGCCACATAATAACTTGATGTTTTCTGTCTGGTGAATGAATAATTTTTGGGGCCTGTACTTCACTGGCCTGAAGTAAAATTGTTATCCAATGACCGTCTAATATACCTCCAGCCACATAATCACTTGATGTTTTCTGTCCGGTGAATGCCTAATGTTTGGGGCCTGTACTCCTGTGGTCCAAAAAAAAAAATTTCGAGGCTCCCGTAGGGCACATTTTTGACAGTTTACCTTTAGAACGCATAAAAATGGCCCCTGATTAAAATACATGTTTTTTGTGGGAATTTTTGCTATTGATTCCCCTCTGGAATGTCACTGTCCATGTTGTGGGATGATTTGTGCACTTCTAGTAAGTATTTGGTCGCTGCAAATATGACCTGAAGGTTTTTCAGGTTCGCCTGCCATTAAAATAAATGGGGCAGGCCGCAAACTTGCGGTTTGCGAACATTCGATTGCGTATCGTCCCTGCCAATGTTCGTCCATCACTACAGGGAGTGCAGAATTATTAGGCAAGTTGTATTTTTGAGGATTAATTTTATTATTGAACAACAACCATGTTCTCAATGAACCCAAAAAACTCATTAATATCAAAGCTGAATATTTTTGGAAGTAGTTTTTAGTTTGTTTTTAGTTTTAGCTATTTTAGGGGGATATCTGTGTGTGCAGGTGACTATTACTGTGCATAATTATTAGGCAACTTAACAAAAAACAAATATATACCCATTTCAATTATTTATTTTTACCAGTGAAACCAATATAACATCTCAACATTCACAAATATACATTTCTGACATTCAAAAACAAAACAAAAACAAATCAGTGACCAATATAGCCACCTTTCTTTGCAAGGACACTCAAAAGCCTGCCATCCATGGATTCTGTCAGTGTTTTAATCTGTTCACCATCAACATTGCGTGCAGCAGCAACCACAGCCTCCCAGACACTGTTCAGAGAGGTGTACTGTTTTCCCTCCTTGTAAATCTCACATTTGATGATGGACCACAGGTTCTCAATGGGGTTCAGATCAGGTGAACAAGGAGGCCATGTCATTAGATTTTCTTCTTTTATACTCTTTCTTGTCAGCCACGCTGTGGAGTACTTGGACGCGTGTGATGGAGCATTGTCCTGCATGAAAATCATGTTTTTCTTGAAGGATGCAGACTTCTTCCTGTACCACTGCTTGAAGAAGGTGTCTTCCAGAAACTGGCAGTAGGACTGGGAGTTGAGCTTAACTCCATCCTCAACCCGAGCCCCACAAGCTCATCTTTGATGATACCAGCCCAAACCAGTACTCCACCTCCACCTTGCTGGCATCTGAGTCGGACTGGAGCTCTCTGCCCTTTACCAATCCAGCCACGGGCCCATCCATCTGGCCCATCAAGACTCACTCTCATTTCATCAGTCCATAAAACCTTAGAAAAATCAGTCTTGAGATATTTCTTGGCCCAGTCTTGACGTTTCAGCTTGTGTGTCTTGTTCAGTGGTGGTCGTCTTTCAGCCTTTCTTACCTTGGCCATGTCTCTGAGTATTGCACACCTTGTGCTTTTGGGCACTCCAGTGATGTTACAGCTCTGAAATATGGCCAAACTGGTGGCAAGTGGCATCTTGGCAGCTGCACGCTTGACTTTTCTCAGTTCATGGGCAGTTATTTTGTGCCTTGGTTTTTCCACACGCTTCTTGCGACCCTGTTGACTATTTTGAATGAAACGCTTGATTGTTCGATGATCACGCTTCAGAAGCTTTGCAATTTTAAGAGTGCTGCATCCCTCTGCAAGATATCTCACTATTTTGGACTTTTCTGAGCCTGTCAAGTCCTTCTTTTGACCCATTTTGCCAAAGGAAAGGAAGTTGCCTAATAATTATGCACACCTAATATAGGGTGTTGATGTCATTAGACCACACCCCTTCTCATTACAGAGATGCACATCACCTAATATGCTTAATTGGTAGTAGGCTTTCGAGCCTATACAGCTTGGAGTAAGACAACATGCATAAAGAGGATGATGTGGTCAAAATACTCATTTGCCTAATAATTCTGCACGCAGTGTATATACAAGTCTAATTTAGACTCTATTTTTGAAATGTTTCTGTGAGGATTTGAGCTCATAACCATCAACATTAAAGACAAGAACCTTAACGGCTATAGAGCTCAGCGCTAAGTCATTATTGAAATACCTCGTAGAGGTTTCTCTTGTGTCATGCAAGAGAAACTTCTATAAGGTTTTTAATATAAGAGTTTTTTTTAGCAATGACTTAGCACTGAGCTCTATAGCCCAGTGGTTAAGGGTCTTGCCTTTAATGTAGATGGTTGTGAGTTTAAATCCCCACAGAAACATTTTAAAAATAGAGTCTAAATAAAACTTAAATTCACAGGACTACTTCATAAAAATAAAAAATAATTCTTTTCATCACGATATTCTGACCCTCATAACTTTTTTATAGTTATGTCTACGGAGATTTATGGGGGCTCATTTATTGTGGGACGATCTGTCATTTTTGACAATACCATCTTGGGGTGTGTATGACTTGATCACTTTTTATAAAATTTTCTTGGGCGATAAAGTGATGAAAAAAACTTGAATCGGCCTTTTTTAAAATATTTTTCTGTTATGCCATTTGACATATGGGCTAACTTTTTAAAAATATTTTAATAGTATGGGTGTTTTCCCATGTGGTGATGCCCATAATGCTATTTTTTTTGTTTGTTTCTTTTTCTTTTGGGGAATGGGGGTGATTTAAATTTTATTTTATACTTTTTTATAATTTTTTTTTTTTACTTTTTGTTAGGTCCCCCAAGTGGACCACAACTTACAATCATCAGATGTCAATTGCTCCATTAGTCTGTATAGAAATCACTATATCACAGTTCAGTGCTGCCACCTAGTGGCCTAAACTGGGATATACTAACAATTAGCCTGAAAGCCTAGTACAGGCTTGTCACGGAACCATGAACCAGACGTACAACAAGGGATAAGTGAAAATAAGAAGGCTTTATTGAAAATAAAGCTGTAAAGCAAAAGTCCAAACGGATGGCGAAACCGAAGCAGAGTCTTTGCGAAGCCAGAGGTCAGGAACCAGAAGGGTAGTCAGACGAAGCCAGGATCAGGAACCAGCAGGGTAGTCAGACGAAGCCAGGATCAGGAACCAGCAGGGTAGTCGGACGAAACCAGGATCAGGAACCAGCAGGGTAGTCGGACGAAACCAGGATCAGGAACCAGAAGCAGCAGCAGCAGTCTAGAAGCATGTGAACACAGGAGGACCAAGCAAGGAACTGAAGCCACAGACCTCCTATATATATGAGCTGGGCATCCAGCTCCTCCCAGTGGGAAGGAGGAGCCGCAGGGTGGGAGGCTACAAGAAACCCAGAAACCAAGATGGCCGCCAGCACATGTCAAACGAAGGAGAACAGCAAGAAGGTAAGACCATGACAAGGCTGTGGCTTATTTTTAGAACATGGTGCTTTTCCCAATCTCCGCTGGGGGAAAGTGCGCCTGAAGAGGAATCCCACACTCTCAGATGCCGTGAGTGAACTCATTGTTGTGAAGGGAGGGGGCATGTGGCGTATTCTGGGGCTATAAGGGTGAAGAACTATTGCATTTTAAGGGGCATAATAGGGGTTGGATAACCCTTTTAACCATTAAGATACCGGAGGTGTTTTCATTTTTGCATTTTCATTTTTCTTCCCTATCTTCCTTGAGCCATAACGTTTATATTTTTCCATTCACATATCCATATGGGGGCTTATTTTTTGCGGTACAAGTTGTACATTAATATGGCATACAATGTAGTGTGAAGCAGGCAAAAAATTCCAAATGAAGTGGAATAGAAAAAATAAAAAATATTTCTCCACCATTTTACGGGTTTTGTTCCTACGGTGTTCCTTTTGCGGCAAAACTGACCTGTACCCTTCATTCTCTGAGTCAGTAGAAATACAAAGGAGGGGTGTTATGGGAGGAGCCAGTGCTGGTGGTGGGATGGGCCATGTTGGGTAGTGGGCGGAGTTAGGGTGGCCAATTCAGATTCTTGCTATGGGGCCCAATGATTTCTATGTACGCCCCTGGTACTAGGTGTTGGACCCACATCAATCAGATCCTGATTACCTATCCAGAGGATTGGTCATCAGTATGAAGGTGTCGGAGAACCTCTTTAACATAATGCAAAGTAAATGAACAAAAGAGAAATCTAAATCAAATGAATATTTTTTTTTCACTGGCCCACTGACTTGAACAGACCAGTTCTGCATTAAAAATGGATAAATATAGAACATGCTGCAATTTTTCCTGAACAGACAGATGGTCAGTGAAAATCAATGGTCATGTACACTGCGTGCAGAATTATTAGGCAAATGAGTATTTTGACCACATCATCCTCTTTATGCATGTTGTCTTACTCCAAGCTGTATAGGCTCGAAAGCCTACTACCAATTAAGCATATTAGGTGATGTGCATCTCTGTAATGAGAAGGGGTGTGGTCTAATGACATCAACACCCTATATTAGGTGTGCATAATTATTAGGCAACTTCCTTTCCTTTGGCTAAATGGGTCAAAAGAAGGACTTGACAGGCTCAGAAAAGTCAAAAATAGTGAGATATCTTGCAGAGGGATGCAGCACTCTTAAAATTGCAAAGCTTCTGAAGCGTGATCATCGAACAATCAAGCGTTTCATTCAAAATAGTCAACAGGGTCGCAAGAAGCGTGTGGAAAAACCAAGGCGCAAAATAACTGCCCATGAACTGAGAAAAGTCAAGCGTGCAGCTGCCAAGATGCCACTTGCCACCAGTTTGGCCATATTTCAGAGCTGCAACATCACTGGAGTGCCCAAAAGCACAAGGTGTGCAATACTCAGAGACATGGCCAAGGTAAGAAAGGCTGAAAGACGACCACCACTGAACAAGACACACAAGCTGAAACGTCAAGACTGGGCCAAGAAATATCTCAAGACTGATTTTTCTAAGGTTTTATGGACTGATGAAATGAGAGTGAGTCTTGATGGGCCAGATGGATGGGCCCGTGGCTGGATTGGTAAAGGGCAGAGAGCTCCAGTCCGACTCAGACGCCAGCAAGGTGGAGGTGGAGTACTGGTTTGGGCTGGTATCATCAAAGATGAGCTTGTGGGGCCTTTTCGGGTTGAGGATGGAGTCAAGCTCAACTCCCAGTCCTACTGCCAGTTTCTGGAAGACACCTTCTTCAAGCAGTGGTACAGGAAGAAGTCTGCATCCTTCAAGAAAAACATGATTTTCATGCAGGACAATGCTCCATCACACGCGTCCAAGTACTCCACAGCGTGGCTGGCAAGAAAGGGTATAAAAGAAGAAAATCTAATGACATGGCCTCCTTGTTCACCTGATCTGAACCCCATTGAGAACCTGTGGTCCATCATCAAATGTGAGATTTACAAGGAGGGAAAACAGTACACCTCTCTGAACAGTGTCTGGGAGGCTGTGGTTGCTGCTGCACGCAATGTTGATCGTGAACAGATCAAAACACTGACAGAATCCATGGATGGCAGGCTTTTGAGTGTCCTTGCAAAGAAAGGTGGCTATATTGGTCACTGATTTGTTTTTGTTTTGTTTTTGAATGTCAGAAATGTATATTTGTGAATGTTGAGATGTTATATTGGTTTCACTGGTAAAAATAAATAATTGAAATGGGTATATATTTGTTTTTTGTTAAGTTGCCTAATAATTATGCACAGTAATAGTCACCTGCACACACAGATATCCCCCTAAAATAGCTAAAACTAAAAACAAACTAAAAACTACTTCCAAAAATATTCAGCTTTGATATTAATGAGTTTTTTGGGTTCATTGAGAACATGGTTGTTGTTCAATAATAAAATGAATCCTCAAAAATACAACTTGCCTAATAATTCTGCACTCCCTGTATATATACCTATTATAATGAATGGGTCAGCGTTCAGTCCAGATGCTGTCCATTTACAATGCAGAACGCATCCGAATAGAAGTCTAACTTGTGTGAAATCAGCCTAATCAGAATGGGATGGTGTGTTACATTTTCTTGTGGAGGTGCGGTGCTTAATAACACTTGAGTCGGCTGGTATGAATTGTTAATTTTTCTTGTGGATCAGTACGAAGAGGTTGTTCCTGGTTGATTTGTACCTGACTCCTCTGTGAAGTGCAATAATTGTTTATTTACTAAAGTGTGAAAAAAACTGAACTGTGGAAGTGAAATGGTTAATGCATCTGCATCATGAAATGTTCAGTAAACATCTCTAGCTGTTCAGTAGGTCAAAAAAGGTCAGTGAGTCAAGATGTTTTGTAGATGTGAGTCATTACTACGTGTATTGTTTTGTTTTTTAGTCTTGAATTAGGTTCTTGGCGGTGCAATGGAGCTATATTTACATCAAATTGTACACAGGTGAATACAAATGTCTCAGCACAAGCACGACTGGATTCACATAAGGCTCTTTGGTGAACTGAGGCTTGTTTCACACTTGTGTCTCCGATCCGGCAGGCTGTTTCGGCCGGGAAAAGCCTGCTTGATATGGCATTGCTGGGCGCTATAATGGGGACTATATAATGGGGTCTGGCAGTGATCCTGCTGAGATCCGGTAAATATGCAGAGAAACAGCCAGACAAATACTACTGCGCGTTTTTTGTCCGGCCGATTCCCAGCATTCTATGCTTGAACAGCCTGCTGGCAGTGTGAAACGTGCCTAGATTTCATTAGAACCATATGTAGTCTTGGTATTACATACATGAGGCAGAAAAAGATATTGCATTAGATTATAAGAAAGGAGCAGTCTTTTTTTCCTCCAGAAAGTGCACAGCTCTTGCCTCCTGTGGATGGGGGATAACTTCTAGTACAGAGCTGCAATACCCAAACAATACCTAAGGACAAGATAATTGCTGTTTCTATAAACCTAACCTTTCGCAAGATCTGCTGATTTTGTCTTGCCTTTAACTTTCTTTATTCAATAAAATTGAATGTTAAAAAAAAAACTACATATATAGAAATATAGATTTGCTCAGATTGTCCTTTAGAATAATGTGCCATGATATTATGAGGTGATATCAAGGCTTTCAGGTTCCAATTGTTGCTAAAACAAAAATGTGGAGGGAGATTTATCAAACTGGTGTAAAGTAGAACTGGCTTAGGTGCCAATAGCAACCAATCAGATCCCACCTTTCATTTTTCACAGCTCCTTGAAAGGTGGAATCTGACTGGTTGCTACGGGTAACTAAGCCAGTTCTAATTTACACTAGTTTAATAAATCTTCCCCATGATGTCTAAACTGCATATTGTTGGATATATATTTTTTCCAAATGCAAGTTTCTGTAAATGCATATTTTCTCTGTCCGTACTTGCTGAGTGGACAAGATATCTTGGTGGGATGTCAGGAAAATGTGTGTTAGAAACCAATCAGATGTTTTTCTCCTGCTGCTTTTCCTCCTCTGAGCAAAATGTATGGAATCTGCACCCCCTCCTCCCATATTCTTTTTATTGTTTACACAGATTTTGGGGGGAAACTGAGCCTGTAGGCAGGAGAGGTGGAAACTGCACACTGATGGAAAGTTAGAGACACAACTTTCCCTTAATAAGATATATTACAAAGTTTCATATATTCATTATTTATAATTATATCTATTAGTAATTTAAAGTCTGCAGTGGACTTATTTATATAAAACAATAGACATTCTCATTAGTACTTCTATGTATCAAATGTAATATAATATACCAAATTAGTTCACTTACAGATTTCCAGCATCTACAACATAGACTAGGCAAACCAATTGCAGGGATGCAAAAGGCAATAAAGCTTTAGTCCATTTTGTTACGTTTCTTAATGATCTGAACAAGGCTAATCTGGTAACAAGAATTATTAGCAACTGCATAATCCTAAAGGGACCACAGTTCACAGAAATCCCTCAAACTACATGTGCAGGAATGATAGAGAAGGGCAGAATAAATGCATGATATTTCTGGAAGAAGACTGGTTTTAATCTGCTATGGGTCAGTGTTCTGTCGGAAACTTGAATTCCCTCAAGTCAGTGAGAAGAACTGCTCCATCTAAAATTCAATTAAAGGTTTCCCACCAAAAGACAAATTGTTCTTCAAAGACTGGTCCCAGTTGAAATATTTCACCAGGATTAGCTGTACCTGGATTCTTCTATAAGCACAATTCCCTATTGAGAAGTGCTGATCAGGAGCAAGACTTATGGCATCTTCTCCAGACATGCTAAATGAAAAGACTATTTCACCTTGGAACCCCCAGGTCCTAGTGGCACATTCATTACTATTATTTTGACAGAGGTTTTAAATTGTGAAATAACAGAGCTAGAAAGAAATAGCTCATGTTGTACAGTTGTGTCTACAAAGTTTTATTGCTGCCATTTCCTTCTTCCCTAAAACCACATGCTTTGCAGTGGATTGGATTACAATATACTTATTTTATTAAATACTACAAAAAGTCTTGTAAAATAATAACCTGATAAATCAATCAATCCTTAGTTATTCTTGGCATCTTCCAGTAGTCACTGATACAGATGTACCAATGCTTACTAATAGTTCAGGTTCTAGGAAAAGTACTTAACTGTTCTGCCCCAGCTGGACTCGGGCAGAAGTGGAATAGGGGTAGGGGTAGATTCTTGCTATAGGACCCAATGACTTCTATGTACGCCCCTGCCCTCGTCTGCTGTTTTGGCTTTATTGATCTCTCCTGGTTCTCACCCTGTGTGTCTACTACTCTTTTCACCCCAGTCGGTCTGCTTCTAGCAAGCTCACATAAGTTTTCTAATACCTTATTCCGCCGCCATAACTTGGGTCCCTAGCAGCCACATCCGTTAGCCCTTGTGACAGGCTCTGGTGGAGAAGCTATGAGAAGCCTAAGCTTCCTACCAACTGGAGTGGATAAAAAAAAAAAAAAGACTGGTGCCAGACTGGTTTGTAGCGTATTGTATTTTCTAAACAAGGCGATATGGCCATTTCTAATAAGATATTCTTAAGCTTTTATTTATTTTGTTAAGAAGTGGTAAAATCCCATTCAGTATTGTTCTTAAACTAGTTATATACTAGAGATGAGAGAATTTCTTGAAATTTGTTTTGTGTCTGATTCATTGAATTCTTCAAAAAATTTGATTTGTTTTACAGAAATCAAACCTCCAATTGGCCTGAAAATTGGGATATGACCCTCAAAGGCCTCCTAAGACTAAGATTTTTTATGAATGTTTGCACATTTCTCTCCTCCCCCTTCTTTGAAGCTGTATTAAGCAATGACAGTAATAGCAAATAATGTCAGAGTGACACCGACATATATGCAGGGGCAGATTAAGTGGCCCATAGGCCCCGGCCGGTTGCCAAGTCTTGGGCCCTTATTCATTTTTTACTATCGTCCTGCTACGCTGCTGCTGATGTATTGTCCTGATGGAGGCCAACAGAGGTTTCTTCTGGCCTCCATCAGGCTTGTTTTCTTTTTTTGGAGTTTTTCTACGCTGTATGGAATAGCAGTCTGCTTCACTACTCCACAAAGTGGCATTGAGTAAAAAATATATACACATATGCATACATGCATATACATTTATATATATACTCAGATGCATACACATACTTTTCTATATACACAGTTGCATACACATATACATTTATATATGCATAAGGCCTCATGCACACGACCGTATTTTTTCACGGTCCGCAAAACGGGGTTCCGTTGGTCCGTGATCCGTGACCGTTTTTTCGTCCGTGGGTCTTCCTTGATTTTTGGAGGATCCACGGAGCCAAACGGATCCGTCCTGAATTACAATGCAAGTCAATGGGGACGGATCCGTTTGACGTTGACACAATATGGTGCAATTTCAAACGGATCCGTCCCCCATTTACTTTCAATATAAAGTCAGGAGTCCCTATTATACAATCGGATCGGAGTTTTCTCCAATCCGATGGTATATTTTAACTTGAAGCGTCCCCATCACCATGGGAACGCCTCTATGTCAGAATATACTGTCGGATATGAGTTAGATCGTGAAACTCATATCCGACAGTATATTCTAACACAGAGGCGTTCCCATAGTGATGGGGACGCTTCTAGTTAGAATATACTACGAACTGTGTACATGACTGCCCCCTGCTGCCTGGCAGCACCCGATCTCTTACAGGGGGCTGTGATCCGCACAATTAACCCCTCAGGTGCTGCACCTGAGGGGTTAATTGTGCATATCATAGCCCCCTGTAAGAGATCAGGGGCTGCCAGGCAGCAGGGGGCAGACCCCCCTCCCTCCCCAGTTTGAATATCATTGGTGGCCAGTGTGCGGCCCCCACCCCCGCCCCCCCTCCCTCCCTCTATTGTATTATCATTGGTGGCCAGTGTGCTGCCTCCCCCGGCCCTCCCTCCCTCCCTCTATTGTAATATCATTGGTGGCCAGTGTGCGGCCTCCCCCGCCCCCCCCTTCCGATCATTGGTGGCAGCGGAGAGTTCCGATCGGATTCCCAGTTTAATAGCTGGGGCTCCGATCGGTAACCATGGCAACCAGGACGCTACTGCAGGCCTGGTTGCCATGGTTACTTAGCAATATTACAATATTAAAAGCATCATACTTACCTGCTGAGCTGTCTGTGACCGGCCGAGCGCTCCTCCTACTGGTAAGTGACAGGTCTGTGCGGCGCATTGCTTAATGATCTGTCACTTACCAGTAGGAGGAGCTCCCGGCCGGTCACAGACAGCGCAGCAGATAAGTATGATGCTTCTAATATTGCTAAGTAACCATGGCAACCAGGCCTGCAGTAGCGTCCTGGTTGCCATGGTTACCGATCGGAGCCACAGAGCGATTAAACTGGGACTCCGATCGGAACTCTACGCTGCCACCAATGATCGGGGAGGGGGGGGGAGAGGGGAGGCCGCACACTGGCCACCAATGATATTACAATAGAGGGAGGGGGGGCCGGGGGGAGGCTGCACTGGCCACCAATGAAATTAAAACTGGGGAGGGAGGGGGGTCTGCCCCCTGCTGCTTGGCAGCCCCTGATCACTTATAGGGGGCTATGATATGCACAATTAACCCCTCAGGTGCAGCACCTGAGGGGTTAATTGTGCGGATCACAGCCCCCTGTAAGAGATCGGGTGCTGCCAGGCAACAGGGAGCAGTCATGTACACAGTTCGTAGTATATTCTAACTAGAAGCGTCCCCATCACTATGGGAACACCTCTGTGTTAGAATATACTGTCGGATATGAGTTTTCACGAAGTGAAAACTCATCTCTGAAAAAGCTTTTATGCAGACGGATATTCGGATCCGTCTGTATGAAAGTAACCTACGGCCACGGATCAGGGACGTGGATGCAAATCTTGTGTGCATCTGTGTTCTTTCAACGACCCATTGACTTGAATGGGTCCGTGAACCGTTGTCCCTCAAAAAAATAGGACAGGTGATATTTTTTTGACGGACAGGAAACACGGATCACAGATGCGGCTGCAAAACGGTGCATTTTCCGATTTTTCCACGGACCCATTGAAATTCAATGGGTCCGCGAAAAAAAACGGAAAACGGCACAACGGCCACGGATGCACACAACGGTCGTGTGCATGAGGCCTAAATGAATACATTGATTCATATATTCATATATACACAGATGCATACATCTGTGTATACATAGACTCATGTGCATTTATATATACAGATGTATATACAGTACATATACATTTATATACACATATGCATCTATATCTACATCTAGTTATACACATATTTATACACATATGCAAACATATATACATATTTATATTCATATACATATATACACATGCACATCATCTATAAATATACACCTTAGGGATGAGTGAAGTGAGCTTTGGATCCAAGATCCAAAGTCGCTTCGCTTCAAACATTGTTTTAATGCTATAGGTAGGTCCGTCTCCATACAGAATTAAAATACACTGCTCAAAAAAATAAAGGGAACACTTAAACAACACAATGTAACTCCAAGTCAATGACACTTCTGTGAAATCAAACTGTCCACTTAGGAAGCAACACTAAGTGACAATCAATTTCACATGCTGTTGTGCAAATGGGATAGACAACAGGTGGAAATTATAGGCAATTAGCAAGACACCCCCAATAAAGGAGTGGTTCTGCAGGTGGTGACCTGACCACTTCTCAGTTCCTATGCCTCCTGGCTGATGTTTTGGTCACTTTTGAATGCTGCCGGTGCTTTCACTTTAGTGGTAGCATGAGACGGAGTCTACAACCCACACAAGTGGCTCAGGTAGTGCAGCTTATCCAGGATGGCACATCAATGCGAGCTGTGGCAAGAAGGTTTGCTGTGTCTGTCAGCGTAGTGTCCAGAGCATGGAGGCGCTACCAGGAGACAGGCCACTACATCAGGAGACGTGGAGGAGGCCATAGGAGGGCAACAACCCAGCAGCAGGACCGCTACCTCCGCCTTTGTGCAAGGAGGAACAGGAGGAGCACTGCCAGAGCCCTGCAAAATCACCTCCAGCAGGCCACAAATGTGCATGTGTCTGCTCAAACGGTCAGAAACAGACTCCATGAGGGTGATATGAGGGCCCGACGTCCACAGGTGGGGGTTATGCTTACAGCCCAACACCGTGCAGGACGTTTGGCAAATTCACCACTGGCGCCCGGTGCTCTTCACAGATGAAAGCAGGTTCACACTGAGCACGTGACAGACGTGACAGAGTCTGGAGACGCCGTGGAGAACGTTCTGCTGCCTGCAACATCCTCCATGACCGGTTTGGCATTGGGTCAGTAATGGTGTGGGGTGGCATTTTTTTGGAGGGCCGCACAGCCCTCCATGTCCTCGCCAGAGGTAGCCTGACTGCCATTAGGTACCGAGATGAGATCCTCAGACCCCTTGTGAGACCAGATGCTGGTGCGGTTGGCCCTGGGTTCCTCCTAATGCAAGACAATGCTAGACCTCATGTGGCTGGAGTGTGTCAGCAGTTCCTGCAAGACGAAGGCATTGATGCTATGGACTGGCCCGCCCATTCCCCAGACCTGAATCCAATTGAGCACATCTGGGACATCACTTCTCGCTCTATCCACCAACGTCACGTTGCACCACAGACTGTCCAGGAGTTGGCAGATGCTTTAGTCCAGGTCTGGGAGGAGATCCCTCAGGAGACCATCTGCCACCTCATCAGGAGCATGCACAGGCGTTGTAGGGAGGTCATACAGGCACCTGGAGGCCACACACACTACTGAGCCTCATTTTGACTTGTTTTAAGGACATTACATTAAAGTTGGATCAGCCTGTAGTGTGTTTTTCCATTTTAATTTTGAGGGTGACTCCAAATCCAGACCTCCATGGGTTAAAAAATGTGATTTCCATTTTTTTTTTGTGTGTGAATTTGTTGTCAGCACATTCAACTATGTAAAGAACAAAGTATTTCAGAAGAATATTTAATTAATTCAGTTCCCTTTATTTTTTTGAGCAGTGTATATAGGCTCTGGCAAGGCGAAGTGAGTTACCAATAAAGTCTGACAAGACTTCGGTGAATAACTTCAGCATTTGATTATTAAACTTGAAAAACATTTTAAAACCGGTATCCAAAGTTGGCTTTGGTACTGATTGGTACCTTGGTACCGAAGCCGACTTCGAAACCAAGTTTTAAAATGCTTTTCAAGTTGAAAAATCTAATTCCGAAGTTATCCACCAAAGTCCCGCAAGACTAAAGTGATAATGAATTTGCCTCGCCGGAGTCCATACATTTCGCTCATCCCTAATACACATATTCATCTATACTCACATATACATCTATAGTTATATACAATACATAACCATTTACATACACAAATCCATAGACACTGCAACATATACACTGCGTGCAGAATTATTAGGCAAATGAGTATTTTGACCACATCATCCTCTTTATGCATGTTGTCTTACTCCAAGCTGTATAGGCTCGAAAGCCTACTACCAATTAAGCATATTAGGTGATGTGCATCTCTGTAATGAGAAGGGGTGTGGTCTAATGACATCAACACCCTATATCAGGTGTGCATAATTATTAGGCAACTTCCTTTCCTTTGGCAAAATGGGTCAAAAGAAGGACTTGACAGGCTCAGAAAAGTCAAAAATAGTGAGATATCTTGCAGAGGGATGCAGCACTCTTAAAATTGCAAAGCTTCTGAAGCGTGATCATCGAACAATCAAGCGTTTCATTCAAAATAGTCAACAGGGTCGCAAGAAGCGTGTGGAAAAACCAAGGCACAAAATAACTGCCCATGAACTGAGAAAAGTCAAGCGTGCAGCTGCCAAGATGCCACTTGCCACCAGTTTGGCCATATTTCAGAGCTGCAACATCACTGGAGTGCCCAAAAGCACAAGGTGTGCAATACTCAGAGACATGGCCAAGGTAAGAAAGGCTGAAAGACGACCACCACTGAACAAGACACACAAGCTGAAACGTCAAGACTGGGCCAAGAAATATCTCAAGACTGATTTTTCTAAGGTTTTATGGACTGATGAAATGAGAGTGAGTCTTGATGGGCCAGATGGATGGGCCCGTGGCTGGATTGGTAAAGGGCAGAGAGCTCCAGTCCGACTCAGACGCCAGCAAGGTGGAGGTGGAGTACTGGTTTGGGCTGGTATCATCAAAGATGAGCTTGTGGGGCCTTTTCGGGTTGAGGATGGAGTCAAGCTCAACTCCCAGTCCTACTGCCAGTTTCTGGAAGACACCTTCTTCAAGCAGTGGTACAGGAAGAAGTCTGCATCCTTCAAGAAAAACATGATTTTCCTGCAGGACAATGCTCCATCACACGCGTCCAAGTACTCCACAGCGTGGCTGGCAAGAAAGGGTATAAAAGAAGAAAATCTAATGACATGGCCTCCTTGTTCACCTGATCTGAACCCCATTGAGAACCTGTGGTCCATCATCAAATGTGAGATTTACAAGGAGGGAAAACAGTACACCTCTCTGAACAGTGTCTGGGAGGCTGTGGTTGCTGTTGCACGCAATGTTGATGGTGAACAGATCAAAACACTGACAGAATCCATGGATGGCAGGCTTTTGAGTGTCCTTGCAAAGAAAGGTGGCTATATTGGTCACTGATTTGTTTTTGTTTTGTTTTTGAATGTCAGAAATGTATATTTGTGAATGTTGAGATGTTATATTGGTTTCACTGGTAAAAATAAATAATTGAAATGGGTATATATTTGTTTTTTGTTAAGTTGCCTAATAATTATGCACAGTAATAGTCACCTGCACACACAGATATCCCCCTAAAATAGCTAAAACTAAAAACAAACTAAAAACTACTTCCAAAAATATTCAGCTTCGATATTAATGAGTTTTTTGGGTTCATTGAGAAAATGGTTGTTGTTCAATAATAAAATTAATCCTCAAAAATATAACTTGCCTAATAATTCTGCACTCCCTGTATACATTTATATACACATAACCATAGACACATATACAATTTCAATTATTTTGTAGACAGGAACTCTGTGCAAGTAAAGCTGAGCTTTTCACGTAGCGGAAAGAGATAGAATCTTTACTTTTAGTCCATTCAGGAGAGGGGCGATATGTAGCCATACAGCATGGATGCTCTGTATAGCTTGCTAGCAGAGCTCAGACTTCTCTTCCCGCAGAAATGAAGCAGCTGCTGCTCCCTTCAGCAGTCTGCTCATGCAGGAAATCCCAGTCTGACACTCATATGCACTTAGGGCGGCCATGGACCCCTAGAAGCTTTTGGCCCAGCGTGGCCAACTGAAATGGCCTCATTGTAATCCCCCATTGCATATGAGGCTATGGGTAAACACATAGTTGATCGTATTAACAAACAGCCTGTTTAAAAACAAACTATGCCTTTGCATGTGTTTTTAATATTAGAAACATTCCAAAAATCATCCCTTACTGGGTCAGATGGTGTTAAACACCCATGGTGTTATGGGAAAAAAAACAGTGGCTTGTTGGAACCAAGCATCCAAAAATTATTCCTTAACGGGGCAAGAGCCTTGCCCAGTTTACACACACATGTTAATGTCATGAGAAACAGTAGCTTGTTCTGCAAAGCAAAAAGTATGCGTTAAAGGGAGCAAATGCTTACCCGTATTTATACACAAAAGAGTGGCTTGTTCTGAAGTTGAACAAGCCTGGAATTTTTTCCCCTTTTATTTGGGAGCAGCAGCAGTATAGTCTGGATGTGGAAAGGGGTAGTAGTGGCAGAAATTGTAGTGGCAGTAGTAGCAGCACAGCATGGAATAGACAAGGCAGTAGATGTGTGTGCAGCTGTGTTGGTGTAGTAGTTGTAGTAGTGGCAGCTGTGTAGGGGAAATAGTAGTGGTAGTAGGGGGATTAGAAGTGAGGAGAGTCAGCTGAGTTGATGGCTGTGGCAGCAGGCATTTGGTACAGAATATGATGGTAGGCAGGCAAACAGCGACAGTCCAGTGATGGGGACAGCAATCAGTAGCCACTGTCAGCCTCAGCTGGACGCATCTGAAAATTCTCATGGATCCATACCTGATTTATTTTGACAAAAATTATGTTTTGTACAATGGAATAGGTAAATTTTGTCATTTTGGGTATGGTGGCTCCATCTGCTGGATTGAAAACCCTTTCTGAGATGACATTGAAGGCTGTACAAGACAGTACAGAGTGTGCAAACTGGGCCACTTCTGGTCACTGTTCCAGTCTGGCTGCCCAGAAGTTCATGGGGTCAGGGAACAGTATTATGCGCTAGAAAAAGGCCAAAATCCTGGTAGGACTAAACCGGGTGTAGCACATGAATAAAAACTGCTCCATCATGTTCAAGAAACTGTAATAGCTGATTCTACTGCAGCTTCTGTTGCTTGTGGTAACGGAGACGGTGGGTGACTTGGTGGGGGTGGAAAGGGGCCTCCTAGTGAGACATGCGGGCAGCAGGTGTCTGCTGGACAAAAGATACAGCAAGCTACATACAAAATGTATCCTGGTAATAAAGCAATTTGGCCTCCCTTTTAGCAACAGGAAAACATTCCACCATTTTGCTTTGATAGCGAGGGTCTATCCACTTGACAGTAACAATACACCTACCAGATTGTAAGTAAGAAAGCATACAGCTTGCTATGCTCACCAGCGTGCCCGAGGACCCAATTCTTACCTCCACCACTCCCCACTGAGATGATTGGTCATCATGGCCAGTGTCGTCATCATCATCAGCCTCATCCACCTGCACAAGCAACTCCTCCTCCTACTGCTACTCCTCCTGCAGTGCTAGCTGCTCATCCTCATACTCTTCCATGGTATTTTCTACATGTGGATCTCCAAAAGCTGAAGGGCAGCCAGCAAGATGCATAAGCTGTCCTTCCGCCATTCCTTGTTTCATCAGTTTCAGCGTCTGTTCTAAGATAAATATCAGGGAGAAGACACCCTTGAGGCTGCAGTTATACGAAATGACAAATCTGTTGGCATCTTCAAAGGGCCTATGTATGCAACATGCATCTCTGATGAGCTGCCACTGCCTGACCTTTGCACATGATGAATCCCATTGCAGTTCCATGCAGTTCTGAGATCACTATTAGGGATGAGCAAATCGACTTCGGATGAAACATCCAAAGACGATTCACATAAAACTTTGTTAGAATACTGTACGGAGCAAGCGCTCCGTACAGTATTAGAATGTATTGGCTCCTATGAGCTGAAGTTATTACTTTGAGAAGTCTCGCGGGACTTCGGTTAATAACTTTAAAAGTTAATTTCTACTGTAAAAAATCTATTACCGAATTCGAGCTCGGTTCCAAGGTACAGTACAGTATTCTAACGTTGTTTTATGCAAATCGACTTCCGATGTTTCATCCGAAGTCAATTCGCTCACCCCTAATCACTGTGTATAAATGGCAATTATTGCAGCCATAGAAAATTATGTAATAAGTCTGTGAAATATATTTTGTAATGATGTCAGTATAATTAGATAACATCAAAACAACTTTTTTTTTATTATTATTAAAATGACAAGTTTTTATTTTATTTTTTTAAAGGTTGACTACACCATGGGGTATATGACTGAAACTAACTTATGGTCCTGGTTAGACAGTAGGAGAACAAAACCAAACCCAATTGCCAATAAGCAAAAAAAAGTTAAAGGGGTATTCTAGTTTTAATTTTTTTAATTTATTTGTTTATATGATAGGAAATTATACAATTTTCAAATATACATGTAAAATTTTTCTTACTAACCTTTGTTATATCAGGTTGTTGATCCTTATCTGCACAGTAGAAGGGTAAAGCACATAAATCAGTCAGTCCTGTGTAATGCATCCTTGGCCTAACTGAAACATGGCAACCCTTATGTGACACCCAACTGATATTTAGTAAGCAACGGTGTTAGATGACATATTGTATATGTGCTGACCCAGGACACAGCACACAGGACACTTCCATGGAATAACTACATAGCGATAATAGTGGTAACCATTGTGGCTATTAGAACAGCTGCTTCACTGTATGTGTTTACATGTCTGCCTGTTTCCAGGTGATATGCAAAATGTCTGCCTGTCTCTAGGTGATGTTGTTCTGTTGTTTATTAATAATGTCTAGAATTGAGCGAACCCGAACTGTAAAGTTCGGGTTCGTACCGAACTTTAGGGTTTTCGCCACCCGGACCCAAACCCGAACATTTACGTAAAAGTTCGGGTTCGGTGTTCGTCGATTTTTATGGCGCTTTTTGAAAGGCTGCAAAGCAGCCAATCATCAAGCGTCATACTACTTGCCCCAAAAGGCCATCACAGCCATGCCTACTATTGGCATGGCTGTGATTGGCCAACTGCAGCATGTGACCCAGCCTCTATTTAAGCTGGAGTCACATAGCGCCGCCCGTTACTCTGCTCGGATTAGTGTAGGGAGAGGCTGCAGCTGCTGTGAGGGAGAGATCAGGGAGAAATCTTATCAAGAACCGGTTTATGTACTCAGCGATCTACAGAAAAAGTGTTACTTCTGAAAACAAACTTTTTTTTCTTCAGTTAGTCAATATCAATACATGATCGGCAGCAATTTTATGCAACAATAGTGCACCAGCATAGGCTATCTGCAAGTCCAGAAATACAGCTTTGGCATACTGGGGTGAAAAAACCCTCTAATATACTGCACATCTGGGATTAGACAAGCATAAGTGACTGTCACATTTAGGACAGAAATACAGATTTTTGGTTAGGGTGAAAAAACCCTCTAATATACTGCACATCTGGGATTACACATGCATAAGTGACTGTCACATTTAGGACAGAAATACAGCTTTTTGGTTAGGGTGAAAAAAGCCTCTAATATACTGCGCATCTGGGATTACACGTGCATAAGTGACTGTCACATTTAGGCCATAAATATGGCTTTGGCATACTGGGGTGAAAATAGCCTATGATATACTGCACATCTGGGATTAGACAAGCATAAGTGACTGTCACATTTAGGACAGAATGTCACGGATGATGTTGCAGATAGCTGGAAGTTATGGATAAACATCCGACTGGCTTGATCCCAAACTAAGGTACATAAAGGTGACCCCTATAAAACCCTAAGAGCTCACCCTGACTGCTAAGCACATACAAAGGTCTCAGAGGTAGACGATTGCATGCCCTTGTACCTAGACTGTGTGACACCTGAAAACCCTATAATAGTGAGGGGACACGACCACCGGCTCCCTGCACTTAATACGGAGGGAGTCAGGGTCACCTAGAATCAAGCCAGCAAGGAAACACAATACATGAAAGGACTTATCTGAACAAGCAGTAACAGAAGTCTCCAGCAGTGAACACTTCAATCCAGGAAGTAGTATAAACTGCAAAGTGAGGCAGAATGGGAGGGAAAATAAAAGGAGGCAATTAGTGTAAAAAGGTAACAGCTGGGAGAAGGAAAGGAGATGACAAAGTGAAACCAAAACAAAGAATATCATGCAAGAGGTATAGAAAAACATCTGCCAGACCTTCTCAGAAAGCTGGCGGTGACAGTACCCCTCCCTCTACGGGTGGACTCCGGACACTCAGAGCCCACCTTCCCAGGATGGGACCTATGGAAAGCCCTGATGAGACGAGTGGCCTTAATGTCCGCCACTGGGACCATAACCCTCCCAATGAACGAGGTACTGGAGAGAACCGCGGATAATGCGAGAATCCACAATCCTAGAGACCTGAAATTCAAGATTACCATCAACAACAATCGGAGGAGGAGGCAAAGAGGAGGGTACAGTGGGTTGGACATAAGGTTTTAATAGGGACCTGTGAAAAACATTATGGATCTTCCAAGTCTGAGGAAGATCAAGACGGAAGGCAACGGGATTGATGACGGACAAGATCTTGTAAGGCCTAATAAACTTAGGACCCAACTTCCAGGAGGGAACCTTCAGTTTAATATTCTTTGTAGACAACCACACCAGATCACCCACATTCAGGTCCGGACCAGGCACACGTCTCTTATCCGCCACACGCTTATATCTCTCACTCATCCTCTTCAGATTACCCTGAATCTTTTGCCAAATAAATGACAAAGACGAGGAAAATCTCTCCTCATCAGGTAAGCCAGAAGACCCCTCTTTAGAGAATGTCCCAAACTGCGGTTGAAACCCATATGCACCAAAAAATAGTGACTTATCAGAGGACTCCTGGCGACGGTTATTTAAAGCAAACTCAGCAAGGGACAAAAAAGAACACCAATCCTCCTGATTCTCTGCCACAAAACAGCGCAGATATGTCTCCAGATTCTGATTGATGCGTTCGGTCTGACCATTCGACTGTGGGTGAAAAGCAGAAGAGAACGACACCCGAACCCCCAAGCGAGAACAGAAGGCCTTCCAGAATCTGGAAACAAATTGAGTGCCCCTATCAGAAACAATGTCTGAAGGAATGCCATGCAATTTGACAATGTGATCAACAAATGCTTGCGCCAGAGTCTTATCATTGGGTAACCAAGGAAAGGGAATGAAATGTGCCATTTTGCTAAAACGGTCCACTACTACCAGAATCACAGTCTTCCCCGAGGAATGAGGCAGGTCCGTAATAAATTGTCCATGGACAAATGCGTCCAAGGACGGGAAGGAATGGGTAACGGGAGGAGAGAACCCTATGGCCGTGAATGAGGGACTTTGGCACGAGCGCAGGTCTCGCAGGCTGCCACAAAACCCTCAACCATTTCACGAAGAGCCGGCCACCAGAATCTCTGAGCAATGAGATCCACTGTGGCTCTACTCCCCGGGTGCCCAGCAAGGACAGTATCGCGGTGCTCCTTAAAAACCTTGTGTCGTAAAGCAAGAGGCACAAACAACCTCCCAGGAGGACAAAGATCAGGAGCCTCTGCCTGGGCTGCCTGAACCTCTGCCTCCAAATCAGGATAAAGAGCAGAGACGACCACCCCTTCAGCCAAAATGGGACCCAGGTCTTCAAAGTTCCCCCCTCCCGGAAAACAACGTGACAGGGCATCAGCCTTCACATTTTTAACCCCAGGGCGGAACGTGCCAACAAAATTAAACCTAGAAAAGAATAAAGACCATCTGGCCTGTCTCGGGTTCAGATGCTTGGCTGATTCCAAGTAGGCCAGATTCTTATGGTCGGTAAACACGGTAATAGGGTGTCTGGCTCCCTGTAGCCAATGGCGCCATTCCTCAAAAGCTAATTTGATGGCCAACAACTCCCTATCTCCCACATCGTAATTTCTCTCTGCGGAGGAGAGTTTCCTTGAGAAAAAGGCACATGGTCGCCATTTGGCAGGAGAGGGACCCTGAGATAAGACCGCACCCACACCCACCTCAGAAGCGTCCACCTCAACAATAAAAGGTAGAGAGACATCAGGTTGTACCAAAATGGGTGCGGAAGCAAAACTCTCTTTGATACTAGAAAAGGCCTTAAGCGCATCTACCGACCAGGAGGAAAAAATCTACACCCTTTTTAGTCATATCACTGAGTGGCTTAACAACAGAGGAATAATTCAAAATGAACTTTCTATGATAATAGGCAAAACCCAAAAATCGCATCAGCGCCTTCTGATTCTCAGGAAGCTCCCACTCAAGCATAGCGCGGACCTTCTCAGGGTCCATGCGAAAATCTGAAGCGGAGAGAAGAAAACCAAGAAATTGAATCTCCGGAACCGCAAACACACATTTTTCCAGTTTAGCGTACAATTTATTCTTCCGCAGAATGAGCAAGACCTGACGTAGGTGGTCCCTATGAGTTTTGAAATCAGGAGAAAAAATCTAAGTGTCATCTAGATACACCAGTACAAATTTCCCCATTAAATGATAAAAAATGCTGTTCACAAAATGTTGGAAGACGGCCAGAGCATTCATCAAGCCAAAGGGCATAACCAAATTCTCAAAATGACCCTCAGGGGTATTGAAGGCCGTCTTCCATTCGTCCCCTTCCCTGACTAGGTTGTATGCCCCTCTTAAATACAACTTAGAAAAAACTTTAGCCCCTACAATCTGGTTAAACAGGTCCGGGATCAGAGGAAGCGGATATGGGTCACGAATTGTGATACAGTTAAGCTCCCTGAAATCCAGACAAGGTTTTAAAGAACCATCTTTTTTCTTAACAAAAGAAAAACTGCGGCAACAGGTGACTTCGAGGGTTGGATGTGTCCCTTTCTCAGGCTCTCAGAGATATAAGTACGCATAGCGACTCTTTTAGGTTGGGAGAGATTGTATTAACGTGATTTTGGCAGCTGGGCGCCTGGGATGAGATTAATAGGGCAATCGTACTCCCGGTGAGGGGCAGCTCCTGGACACCACTCTCGGAAAACACATCAGAGAGAAAAGATGGTACAGTCTTGGTAGAAACCTCTGAAAGAGACGCCGTGAGGCAATTCTCTCAGCAAAAGTCACTCCAACCATTTATTTGCCTTGCTTGCCAATCAATGGTGGGGTTATGTTTAGTGAGCCAGGGTAGCCCCAACACTAGAGGAGTAGGTAATCCGCTTAAGACGAAACATGACATATCCTTAACATGAGCATCACCCACAGTCAAATGGATATTGTGAACTATGCCCTTTAACGATTTTTGAGAAAGTCGAGCGGAATCGATAGCAAAAACAGGTATATCCTTTTCCAAAGTGCATACCTGGAAACCATGTGTTATAGCAAATTGATTATCAATGAGATTGACAGCTGCTCCACTATCTACAAAAATCTCACAAACAATGCTCTTGCTATCTAGCGCCACCCTGGCAGGTAGGACAAAAGGGGAACTACAAGCAAATGGCAAACCTTCAATTTCCGCATCAACCTTGCCAATAGTAGCAAATGGAAAGTTTTTAGAGGTTTTTTTCTTTTTGTTTCTTTATTACCCTCAGAAAACTCCCTGAATCTCCTAGAGGGGCAAACATTAGCCAAATGATTTATACCCCCACAACAGAAACAAACCCTCCTCTGAGAGCTGAATCCTCTACTATCAGAGGCAAGCAAACCCAGCTGCATGGCCTCCTGCTCAGAGGGGATTGAGAGAGACTGAGGCCCCTGCGCACTGAATGAGACCGCCCCACTGTCCTTGGACTGAATATGACAGGAAGGAGTGGTCTCTCCTCTCTCTCTAAGACGCCTGTCAATACGAACAGCTAGAGACATGGCAGACTCCAACGAGGCAGGTCTCTCATGAAAAGCAAATGCATCTTTCAATCCCTCCGAAAGACCATGGCAAAATTGACTTTAGAGTGCAGCATCGTTCCAACCAGTATCAGCTGCCCATCTCCGAAATTCAGAACAATATATCTCTGTGGACTGTTTACCCTGGCATAAAAGACGCAGTTTAGATTCAGCCAGAGCAATATGATCCGGGTCATCATATATCTGCCCCAGGGCTACAAAAAATGCATCCACTGATCGGAGGGGCCGTGCCCCCACCGACAGCGAAAAGGCCCAAGACTGAGCGTTATCCCTGAGCAGCGAGATGATGATCCCCACCCTCTGCTCCTCATCACCAGAGGAATGGAGAAGTAGGCGAAAATTGAGTTTGCAAGCCTCTTTAAAGCAAATAAAATTCTCACTACCCCCGGAGAACGTATCCGGAAGCGAGATCTTAGGCTCGGAACAAACTCCATGAACGCAAGCAGAACCGGTCACCTGAAACTGAGACACAGTTTTACGGAGATCTGCTACCTCCAGTGAAAGAACTTGCATGCGGTCAATCAAGGCTGAAACCGGATCCATGCTTAAGACGGTAATGTCGGTTTATAATGTCACGGATAATGTTGCAGATAGCTGGAAGTTATGGATAAACATCCGACTGGCTTGATCCCAAACTAAGGAGCATAAAGGTGACCTCTATAAAACCCAAAGAGCTCACCCTGACTGCTAAGCACATACAAGGGTCTCAGAGGTAGACGATTGCATGCCCTCATGCCTAGACTGTGTGACACCTGAAAACCCTATAATAGTGAGGGGACACGACCACCGGCTCCCTGCACTTAATACGGAGGGAGTCAGGGTCACCTAGACTCAAGCCAGAAAGGAAACACAATACATGAAAGGACTTATCTGAACAAGCAGTAACAGAAGTCTCCAGCAGTGAACACTTCAATCCAGGAAGTAGTATAAACCGCAAAGTGAGGCAGTATGGGAGGGAATATAAAGGGAGGCAATTAGTATAAATAGGTAACAGCTGGGAGAAGTAAAGGAGATGACAAAGTGAAACCAAAACAAAGAACATCATGCAAGAGGTATAGAAGAACGTCTGCCAGACCTTCTCAGAGAGCCTGCGGTGACACAGAAATACAGCTTTTTGGTTAGGGTGAAAAAACCCTTTAATATACTGCACATCTGGGATTACACGTGCATAAGTGACTGTCACATTTAGGCCATAAATATGGCTTTTTGGTTACTGGGGTGAAAAAAGCCTCTAATATATTGCACATCTGGGATTACACATGCATAAGTGACTGTCACATTTAGGCCATAAATATGGCTTTGGCATACTGGGGTAAAAAAGCCTCTAATATACTGCACATCTGGGATTACACATGCATAAGTGACTGTCACATTTAGGACAGAAATACAGCTTTTTGGTTAGTGTGAATAAACCCTCTAATATACTGCACATCTGGGAGTACACGTGCATAAGTGACTGTCACATTTAGGACAGAAATACAGCTTTTTGGTTAGGGTGAAAAAAACCTCTAATATACTGCACATCTGGTATTAGACAAGCATAAGTGACTGTCACATTTAGGCCATAAATACGGCTTTTTGGTTACTGGGGTGAAAAAAGCCTCTAATATATTGCACATCTGGGATTACACATGCATAAGTGACTGTCACATTTAGGCCATAAATACGGCTTTGGCATACTGGGGTAAAAAAGCCTCTCATATACTGCACATCTGGGATTACACATGCATAAGTGACTGTCACATTTAGGACAGAAATACAGCTTTTTGGTTAGGGTGAAATAACCCTCTAATATACTGCACATCTGGGATTACACGTGCATAAGTGACTGTCACATTTAGGCCATAAATATGGCTTTTTGGTTACTGTGGTGAAAAAAGCCTCTAATATATTGCACATCTGGGATTACACATGCATAAGTGACTGTCACATTTAGGCAATAAATATGTCTTTGGCATACTGGGGTAAAAAAAGCCTCTAATATACTGCACATCTGGGATTACACATGCATAAGTGACTGTAACATTTAGGACAGAAATACAGCTTTTTGGTTAGGGTGAATAAACCCTCTAATATACTGCACATCTGGGATTACACGTGCATAAGTGACTGTCACATTTAGGCCATAAATACGGCTTTTTGGTTAGGGTTGAAAAAACCCTCTAATATACTGCACATCTGGGATTACACGTGCATAAGTGACTGTCACATTTAGGACAGAAATACAGCTTTTTGGTTAGGGTGAAAAAACCCTCTAATATACTGCACATCTGGTATTAGACAAGCATAAGTGACTGTCACATTTAGGCCTTAAATTCGGCTTTTTGGTTACTGGGGTGAAAAAAGCCTCTAATATATTGCACATCTGGGATTACACATGCATAAGTGACTGTCACATTTAGGCCATAAATATGGCTTTGGCATACTGGGGTAAAAAAGCCTCTAATATACTGCACATCTGGGATTACACATGCATAAGTGACTGTCACATTTAGGACAGAAATACAGCTTTTTGGTTAGGGTGAAATAACCCTCTAATATACTGCACATCTGGGATTACACGTGCATAAGTGACTGTCACATTTAGGCCATAAATACGACTTTTTGGTTAGGGTGAAAAAACCCTCTAATATACTGCACATATGGGATTACACGTGCATAAGTGACTGTCACATTTAGGCCTTAGGCCATAAATATGGCTTTTTGGTTACTGGGGTGAAAAAAAGCCTCTAATATATTGCACATCTGAGATTACACATGCATAAGTGACTGTCACATTTAGGCCATAAATATGGCTTTGGCATACTGGGGTAAAAAAGCCTCTCATATACTGCACATCTGGGATTACACGTGCATAAGTGACTGTCACATTTAGGACAGAAATACAGCTTTTTGGTTAGGGTGAAAAAACCCTCTAATATACTGCACATCTGGTATTAGACAAGCATAAGTGACTGTCACATTTAGGCCTTAAATTCGGCTTTTTGGTTACTGGGGTGAAAAAAGTCTCTAATATATTGCATATCTGGGATTACACGTGCATAAGTGACTGTCACATTTAGGACAGAAATACAGCTTTTTGGTTAGGGTGAAATAACCCTCTAATATACTGCACATCTGGGATTACACGTGCATAAGTGACTGTCACATTTAGGCCATAAATACGACTTTTTGGTTAGGGTGAAAAAACCCTCTAATATACTGCACATATGGGATTACACGTGCATAAGTGACTGTCACATTTAGGCCTTAGGCCATAAATATGGCTTTTTGGTTACTGGGGTGAAAAAAAGCCTCTAATATATTGCACATCTGAGATTACACATGCATAAGTGACTGTCACATTTAGGCCATAAATATGGCTTTGATATACTGGGGTAAAAAAGCCTCTCATATACTGCACATCTGGGATTAAACATGCATAAGTGACTGTCACATTTAGGACAGAAATACAGCTTTTTGGTTAGGGTGAAAAAACCCTCTAATATACTGCACATCTGGTATTAGACAAGCATAAGTGACTGTCACATTTAGGCCTTAAATTCGGCTTTTTGGTTACTGGGGTGAAAAAAGTCTCTAATATATTGCATATCTGGGATTACACGTGCATAAGTGACTGTCACATTTAGGACAGAAATACAGCTTTTTGGTTAGGGTGAAATAACCCTCTAATATACTGCACATCTGGGATTACACGTGCATAAGTGACTGTCACATTTAGGCCATAAATACGACTTTTTGGTTAGGGTGAAAAAACCCTCTAATATACTGCACATATGGGATTACACGTGCATAAGTGACTGTCACATTTAGGCCTTAGGCCATAAATATGGCTTTTTGGTTACTGGGGTGAAAAAAGCCTCTAATATATTGCACATCTGAGATTACACATGCATAAGTGACTGTCACATTTAGGCCATAAATATGGCTTTGGCATACTGGGGTAAAAAAGCCTCTAATATACTGCACATCTGGGATTACACATGCATAAGTGACTCACATTTAGGATAGAAATACAGCTTTTTGGTTAGTGTGAATAAACCCTCTAATATACTGCACATCTGGGATTACACGTGCATAAGTGACTGTCACATTTAGGACAGAAATACAGCTTTTTGGTTAGGGTGAAAAAACCCTCTAATATACTGCATAACTGGGATTAGACAAGCATAAGTGACTGTCACATTTAGGACAGAAATACAGCTTTTTGGTTAGGGTGAAAAAACCCTCTAATATACTGCACATCTGGTATTAGACAAGCATAAGTGACTGTCACATTTAGGCCATAAATACGGCTTTTTGGTTACTGGGGTGAAAAAAGCCTCTAATATATTGCACATCTGGGATTACACATGCATAAGTGACTGTCACATTTAGGCCATAAATACGGCTTTGGCATACTGGGGTAAAAAAGCCTCTCATATACTGCACATCTGGGATTACACATGCATAAGTGACTGTCACATTTAGGACAGAAATACAGCTTTTTGGTTAGGGTGAAATAACCCTCTAATATACTGCACATCTGGGATTACACGTGCATAAGTGACTGTCACATTTAGGCCATAAATACGGCTTTGGCATACTGGGGTAAAAAAGCCTCTCATATACTGCACATCTGGGATTACACGTGTATGAGTGACTGTCACATTTAGGACAGAAATACAGCTTTTTGTTTAGGGTGAAAAAACCCTCTAATATACTGCACATCTGGGATTACACGTGCATAAGTGACTATCACATTTAGGCCATAAATACGGCTTTGGCATACTGGGGTAAAAAAGCCTCTCATATACTGCACATCTGGGATTACACGTGCATAAGTGACTGTCACATTTAGGCCATAAATACGGCTTTGGCATACTGGGGTAAAAAAGCCTCTGATATACTGCACATCTGGGTTAAGACGTGCATAAGTGAGTGTCACATTTAGGCCACAAATACCGCTGTCATATAGAGTTAAAAAAAAAATAGAGTGCAATACCCTACATCACAGAAATACAGCTTTTTGGTTAGGGTGAAAAACCCTCTAATATACTGCACATCTGGGATTACACGTGCATAAGTGACTGTCACATTTAGGCCATAAATACGGCTTTGGCATACTGGAGTAAAAAAGCCTCTAATATACTGCACATCTGGGATTACACATGCATAAGTGACTGTCACATTTAGGCCATAAATACGGCTTTGGCATACTGGGGTAAAAAAGCCTCTCATATACTGCACATCTGGGATTACACATGCATAAGTGACTGTCATATTTAGGACAGAAATACAGCTTTTTGGTTAGGGTGAAATAATCCTCTAATATACTGCACATCTGGGATTACACGTGCATAAGTGACTGTCACATTTAGGACAGACATACAGCTTTTTGGTTAGGTTGAAAAAACCCTCTAATATACTGCACATCTGGTATTAGACAAGCATAAGTGACTGTCACATTTAGGCCATAAATACGGCTTTTTGGTTACTGGGGTGAAAAAAGCTTCTAATATATTGCACATCTGGGATTACACATGCATAAGTGACTGTCACATTTAGGCCATAAATACAGCTTTTTGGTTACTGGGGTGAAAAAAGCCTCTAATATATTGCACATCTGGTATTAGACAAGCATAAGTGACTGTCACATTTAGGCCATAAATGCGGCTTTTTGGTTACTGGGGTGAAAAAACCCTCTAATATATTGCACATCTGTGATTACACGTGCATATCTGACTGTCACATTTAGGCCATAAATACGGCTTTGGCATACTGGGGTGAAAAAAGCCTTTCATATACTGCACCTCTGGGATTACACGTGCATAAGTGACTATCACATTTAGTCCATAAATAAGGCTTTGGCATACTGGGGTAAAAAAGCCTCTCATATACTGCACATCTGGGATTACACATGCATAAGTGACTCACATTTAGGATAGAAATACAGCTTTTTGGTTAGGGTGAATAAACCCTCTAATATACTGCACATCTGGGATTACACGTGCATAAGTGACTGTCACATTTAGGCCATAAATACGGCTTTTTGGTTAGGGTTGAAAAAACCCTCTAATATACTGCACATCTGGGATTACACGTGCATAAGTGACTGTCACATTTAGGACAGAAATACAGCTTTTTGGTTAGGGTGAAAAAACCCTCTAATATACTGCACATCTGGTATTAGACAAGCATAAGTGACTGTCACATTTAGGCCTTAAATTCGGCTTTTTGGTTACTGGGGTGAAAAAAGTCTCTAATATATTGCATATCTGGGATTACACGTGCATAAGTGACTGTCACATTTAGGACAGAAATACAGCTTTTTGGTTAGGGTGAAATAACCCTCTAATATACTGCACATCTGGGATTACACGTGCATAAGTGACTGTCACATTTAGGCCATAAATACGACTTTTTGGTTAGGGTGAAAAAACCCTCTAATATACTGCACATATGGGATTACACGTGCATAAGTGACTGTCACATTTAGGCCTTAGGCCATAAATATGGCTTTTTGGTTACTGGGGTGAAAAAAGCCTCTAATATATTGCACATCTGAGATTACACATGCATAAGTGACTGTCACATTTAGGCCATAAATATGGCTTTGGCATACTGGGGTAAAAAAGCCTCTAATATACTGCACATCTGGGATTACACATGCATAAGTGACTCACATTTAGGATAGAAATACAGCTTTTTGGTTAGTGTGAATAAACCCTCTAATATACTGCACATCTGGGATTACACGTGCATAAGTGACTGTCACATTTAGGACAGAAATACAGCTTTTTGGTTAGGGTGAAAAAACCCTCTAATATACTGCATAACTGGGATTAGACAAGCATAAGTGACTGTCACATTTAGGACAGAAATACAGCTTTTTGGTTAGGGTGAAAAAACCCTCTAATATACTGCACATCTGGTATTAGACAAGCATAAGTGACTGTCACATTTAGGCCATAAATACGGCTTTTTGGTTACTGGGGTGAAAAAAGCTTCTAATATATTGCACATCTGGGATTACACATGCATAAGTGACTGTCACATTTAGGCCATAAATACAGCTTTTTGGTTACTGGGGTGAAAAAAGCCTCTAATATATTGCACATCTGGTATTAGACAAGCATAAGTGACTGTCACATTTAGGCCATAAATGCGGCTTTTGGCCTCTTTCACACGACCGTTGTGTGCACCCGTGGCCGTTGTGCCGTTTTCCGTTTTTTTTCGCGGACCCCATGACTTTCAATGGGTCCGTGGAAAAAACGGAAAATGCACCGTTTTGCAGCCGCATCCGAGATCCGTGTTTCCTGGCCGTGAAAAAAATATGACCTGTCCTATTTTTTTCACGGCCAACGGTTCACGGACCCATTCAAGTCAATGGGTCCGTGAAAGAACACGGATGCACACAAGATTGGCATCCGTGTCCGTGGCCGTAGGTTAGTTTTTATACAGACGGATCCGAAGATCCGTCTGCATAAAAGCTTTTTCATAGCTGAGTTTTCACTTTGTGAAAACTCAGAACCGACAGTATATTCTAACACAGAAGCGTTCCCATGGTGATGGGGACGCTTCTAGTTAGAATACACTACAAACTGTGTACAAGACTGCCCCCTGCTGCCTGGCAGCACCCTATCTCTTACAGGGGGCCGTGATCAGCACAATTAACCCCTTCAGGTGCGGCACCTGAATGGGTTAATTGTACTCTCATATCCCCTGTAAGAGATCAGGGCTGCCAGGCAGCAGGGGGCAGACCCTCCCCCCCTCCCCAGTTTGAATATCATTGGTGGCCAGTGCGGCCCCCCCCCCCCCCTCTATTGTAATTATTCGTTGGTGGCACAGTGTGCGCCCCCCCCCCCTCCCTCTATTGTAATAATTCGTTGGTGGCACAGTGTGCGCCCCCCCCCTCTCTCCCTCTATTGTAATAAATCGTTGGTGGCACAGTGTGCGCCCCCCCCCTCTCTCCCTCTATTGTAATAATTCGTTGGTGGCACAGTGTGCGCCCCCCATCGGCCCCCCCCCCTCTATAGCATTAACAACATTGGTGGCCAGTGTGCGGCCTCCCATCTCCCCCCCCCCCCCCCATCATTGGTGGCAGCGGAGTTCCGATCGGAGTCCCAGTTTAATCGCTGGGGCTCCGATCGGTAACCATGGCAACCAGGACTGTTGCCATGGTTACTTAGCAATAGTACAATAGTAGAAGATTCATACTTACCTGCTGCTGGCTGCTGCTGCGATGTTCGTGTCCGGCCGGGAGCTCCACCTACTGGTAAGTGACAGGGTCTGTGCGGCGCATTGCTAAATGAACTGTCACTTACCAGTAGGAGGAGCTCCCGGCCGGACACGCACATCGCAGCTCCCAGGTAAGTATTAATCTTTTACTATTGTACTATTGCTAGAACTCCGCTGCCACCAATGATGGGGGGGAGATGGGAGGCCGCACACTGGCCACCAATGTTGTTAATGCTATAGAGGGAGGGGGGGCCGATGGGGGGCGCACACTGTGCCACCAACGATTTATTACAATAGAGGGAGGAAGGGGGGGGGGCGGGGTGGCGCACACTGTGCCACCAACGAATTATTACAATAGAGGGAGGAAGGGAGGGGGCCGCACTGGCCACCAATGATATTCAAACTGGGGAGGGGGGGGTCTGCCCCCTGCTGCCTGGCAGCCCTGATCTCTTACAGGGGTATATGATAGTACAATTAACCCCTTCAGGTGCGGCACCTGAGGGGTTAATTGTGCTGATCACGGCCCCCTGTAAGAGATCGGATACTGCTAGGCAGCAGGGGGCAGTCATGTAAACAGTTTGTAGTATATTCTAACTAGAAGCGTCCCCATCACCATGGGAACGCCTCTGTGTTAGAATATACTGTCGGAAATGAGGTTTCACGATCTAACTCATATCCGACAGTATATTCTAACATAGAGGCGTTCCCATGGTGATGGGGACGCTTCAAGTTAAAATATACCATCGGATTGGAGAAAACTCCGATCAGATGGTATAAAAGGGACTCCAGACTTTACATTGAAAGTCAATGGGAACGGATCCGTTTGAAATGGCACCATATTGTGTCAACATCAAACGGATCCGTCCCCATTGACTTGCATTGTAATTCAGGACGGATCCGTTTGGCTCCGCACGGCCAGGCGGACACCAAAACGACTTTTTTTTCATGTCCGTGGATCCTCCAAAAATCAAGGAAGACCCACGGACGAAAAAACGGTCACGGATCACGGAAAAACGGGACCCCGTTTTGCGGACCGTGAAAATATACTGTCGTGTGCAATAAGCCTTTTGGTTACTGGGGTGAAAAAACCCTCTAATATATTGCACATCTGTGATTACACGTGCATATCTGACTGTCACATTTAGGCCATAAATACGGCTTTGGCATACTGGGGTGAAAAAAGCCTTTCATATACTGCACCTCTGGGATTACACGTGCATAAGTGACTATCACATTTAGTCCATAAATAAGGCTTTGGCATACTGGGGTAAAAAAGCCTCTCATATACTGCACATCTGGGATTTCACGTGTATAAGTGACTGTCACATTTAGGACAGAAATACAGCTATTTGGTTAGGGTGAAAAAACCCTCTAATATACTGCACATCTGGGATTACACGTGCATAAGTGACTGTCACATTTAGGCCATAAATACGGCTTTTTGGTTACTGGGGTGAAAAAAGCCTCTAATACATTGCACATCTGGGATTACACGTGCATAAGTGACTGTCACATTTAGGCCACAAATACCGCTGTCATATAGAGTTTTAAAAAAAAATTGAGTGCAATACCCTAAATCAGGGGTGATATTTAAGGTTAATTATTTTTAACATACTTAACCACTTTTTACTTTGCTTTGTGAACGCTAACTATGAGGCAAACATCTAATAAGGGACGCGGTCATGGTCGTGGTGGTGGTGTTGGTGGAGCCTCTAGTGCAGGGAGAGGACGTGGCCGTTCTGCCACAGCTGCACGTCCTACTGAACCTACTACCTCAGGTCCCAGTAGCCGCCAGAATCTACAGCGATATTTGGTCGGGCCTAATGCCGTTCTAAGGATGGTAAGGCCTGAGCAAGTACAGGCGCTAGTCAATTGGGTGGCCGACAGTGGATCCAGCAAGTTCAAATTATCTCCCACCCAGTCTTCTGCAGAAAGCGCACAGGTGGCACCTGAAACCCATGCCCATCAGTCTGTCACATCACCCCCGTGCATATCGGGGAACCTGTCTGAGCCTCAAGTCATGCAGCAGTCTCTTATGCTGTCTGAAGACTCTGCTGGCAGGGTTTACCAAGGGCATCCACCTAGCCCTTCCACAGGGGTGGAAGACATAGAATGCACTGACGCACAACCACTTATGTTTCCTGATGAGGACATGGGAATACCACCTCAGCACGTCTCTGATGATGACGAAACACAGGTGCCAACTGCTGCGTCTTTCTGCAGTGTGCAGACCGAAAAGGAGGTCAGGGAGGAAGACTGGGTGGAATACGATGCATGGGACGATGAGGTCCTAGACCCCACATGGAATGAAGGTCGTGACACTGACTTTCAGAGTTCGGAGGAAGAGGCAGTGGTGAGACCGAGCCAACAGCGTAGCAAAAGCGGGAGCAGGGTGCAAAAGCAGAGCAGCTGTCGCCAAAACAGTTCGCCTGCTACTGGCCACCGTCACCAGGGACCGAGCACACCAAAGGCAGCTTCAAGGAGTTCCCTGGCATGGCACTTCTTCACACAATGTGCTAACGACAAGACCCCAGTGGTTTTCACGCTGTGCCATCAGAGCCTGAAGCGAGGCATTAACGTTCTGAACCTTAGCACAACCTGCATGACCAGGCATCTACATGCGAGACACGGGCTGCAGTGGAGTAAGCACCTTCAAAACCAAGAAAGGGCTCAGGCCCCTCCTGCTCCCTCTTCTGCTGCTGCCTTGGCCTCTTCCTCCGCCTCTGGAGGAACGTTGGCACCTGCCGCCCAGCAAACAGAGGATGTGCCACCAACAACACCACCTCCGTCACCAAGCATCTCCACCATGTCACACGGAAGCGTTCAGCTCTTCATCTCTCAAACATTTGAGAGAAAGCGTAAATTCCCACCTAGCTACCCTCGATACCTGGCCCTGAATGCCAGCATTTCTAAACTGCTGGCCTTTGAAATGCTGTCATTCAGGATGGTGGAGACGGACAGCTTCAAACAGCTCATGTCGCTTGCTGTCCCACAGTACGTCGTTCCCAGCCGCCACTACTTCTCCAGGAGAGCCGTGCTCTCCCTGCACAACCAGGTATCGGATAAAATCAAGTGTGCACTGCGTAACGCCATCTGTGGCAAGGTCCACCTAACCACACATACGTGGACCAGTAAGCACGGCCAGGGACGCTATATCTCCCTAACTGCACACTGGGTAAATGAAGTGGCGGCTGGGCCCCAGGCGGAGAGCTGTTTGGCGCACGTCCTTCCGCCGCCAAGGATCGCAGGGCATCATTCTTTGCCTCCTGTTGCCTCCTCTTCCTACTCGGCTTCCTCCTCCTTTTCTACCACCTCCTCATCCGGTCAGCGACAGACCTTCACCACCAACTTCAGCACAGCCAGGGGTAAACGTCAGCAGGCCATTCTGAAACTGATGTGTTTGGGGGACAGACCCCACACCGCGCAGTAGTTGTGGCGGGGTATAGAACAACAGACCGACGAGTGGTTGCTGCCAGTGGACCTCAAGCCCGGCCTGGTGGTGTGCGATAATGGGCAAAATCTTGTTGCAGCTCTGGGACTAGCCGGTTTGACGCACATCCCTTTTGCCGTGAATGAACCCCTGCTGTGCCTGGGTGACAGGGGCCTAAATCTCTTAAAATCCTCTGTTATATTGCTGGGTGACATGAATCCCCTTTTGCCGTGAATGAACCCCTGCTCTGCATTGCTGACAGGGGCCTAAATCTCTCAAAATCCTCTGTTCTATTGCTGGGTGACATGAATCCCCTTTTGCCGTGAATGAACCCCTGCTCTGCATTGCTGACAGGGGCCTAAATCTCTCAAAATCCTCTGTTCTATTGCTGGGTGACATGAACCCCCTTTTGCCGTGAATGAACCCCTGCTGTGCCTGGGTGACTGGGGCCTAAATCTCTCAAAATCCTCTGTTGTATTGCTGGGTGACTTGAACTCCCTTTTGCCGTGAATGAACCCCTGCTGTGCCTGGGTGACAGGGCCTAAATCTCTGAAAATCCTCTGTTCTATTGCTGGGTAGAGATGTCCCGAACTATTCGCCGGCGAACATCGCTTGATTGCGTTCGCTGCGGCAGGCGAACATATGCGATGTTCGGTCCGCCCCCTATATGTCATCATTGAGCAAACTTTGACACTGTACCTCACAGTCAGCAGACACATTCCAGCCAATCAGCATACCCTCCCTCCCAGACCCTCCCACCTCCTATCAAACAGCAAGGACAGCATCTATCTTAGATTCATTCGGAAGCTGGAGTGTTAGTGAGAGCAGGGACAGTGCAGCTGCTGCTGATTTAATTGAGAAATCATTAGCTAGTGTTCTGTGTCCACTCCAGTCCTCAAAGACTCATCTGATCTGCTGTAAGGACAGCGTCCTGACAGCACCCCAAAAAGCCCTTTTTAGGGCTAGTACATCAGTACTATTACATCTCTGTAATATAATTGCAGTTGCCTGTACTGTGCCCACTGCCAGTGCCCACCACTCATATCTGGTGGCACAGTAGCTTGCATTTAAAACAGTAAAACAATTTTTTCTCTGTAAAATAATTGCAGTTGCCTGCCAGTGTGTGTCAGGCCCACAGAGTGTACTGTGCCCACTGCCCACCACTCATATCAGGTGGCACAGTACCTTGCAAGCATACAGTAGTACCACTAATCTAAAAAAAAATGACAGGCAGAGGCAGGCCACCCCGCAGTGGCCATCATGGTCGTGGTGCTGTGATTTCCTTTGGCCCTAGAATAATGCCCAGTGTTCAAAGGCCACGTACCCTGAACTCGAAAAGTTTTGAGGACATAGTTGACTGGCTAACACAGGACACTCAATCTTCTACAGCTTCCGCTCTGAACCTTGACGCACCATCGTCCTCTAGCTCAGCTTCGGGCACCTCTCAAGTTACCACTCGACCGCCTGCCCCACCACCAACACTAGCTTCACTTGATCTGTCAGAGGAGTTATTTACACATCAGTTGGAAGAAATGAGTAATGCGCAACCATTATTGCCAGAGGATGTAGATAACAGCGATATGTCTCAGTCAGGCAGCATTACACACATGGACGTACGGTGTGATGATGAGGATGTTGTACCCGCTGCTGCTTCCTTTGCTGAGTTGTCAGATACAAGTGAAGCGGTTGATGATGACGATGTGTCCGTGGATGTCACGTGAGTGCCCGCTCGAAGAGAAGAAGAACAGGGGGAAAGTTCAGATGGGGAGACAGAGAGGAGGAGGAGACGAGTTGGAAGCAGGGGGAGGTCGTCACAAGGAGCTAGTGGCACAGTCAGACAGCATGTATCGGCACCCAGGGTCAGCCAGATAGCACGCCAATCAACGCATGCTGTTGCCACCACCAGAATGCCGTCATTGCAAAGCTCAGCAGTGTGGCATTTTTTTTGTGTGTCTGCCTCTGATAGCAGCGATGCCATTTGCAACCTGTGCCAAAAGAAACTGATTTGTGGGAAGTCCAACACCCACCTAGGTACAACTGCTTTGCGAAGGCACATGATCTCACATCACAAACGCCGCACACAAACGATTGAAGTGCCCTGCCAGAAAGGACCTTCAGCACAGCAGGAGGTATTGTCACTGAGAAGAGAAGTCGCCTAGGTCAAAAAAGTCTAGATTACCTCACCTTTATTAAGATGAATGAGGCATGGATCCCGAAGGGACTGACAGTGGGGGATGCATTTGACTAAAAAAGGCCTGATGAGATACCTTGGGCTAAAAATGGTCCACACTCTGCTGTATTTAATCTCTGCATGCCGGATGACTTGCGTGACTTCTCTGCCACCAACTAGGGTTCAAGCCACAATGATTTAGTGCACTTTCTGCCTGGAAAACATCAATACCTAATTTTTCAGGCATGTGTACATGCCTAATTTTTCTGTCATCTGGTGCTGCACTGTGGCTGCAAAAACAAAACAAAAAAAGGCACACACATGTGTCACTTCCCCTTCGTGATTGTTACCTTGTTGTGGTGAAGGGGCTTGCGTATCACAATGAAGCGATCACCTCTATGAGTGTGTTGGCAATGGCAATGTTGGCACACCCCAGATGATAAGGTCGTTGCTTCATTGTGAACAGACCAAAAGCGATCGGCTGGATAATTTTGCATAGAAAAAACATTAATTTTCTTTGTGATCATTTAAGGTGATCATTAAAGCCTACTAGGTCAACAATGGGCCCACACTGCAGAATCATTGTTTTCTGGGTCACTTAACTGTCACTGAACTACCTCAGCAAGACCATAGGCTTTGAAAAACCGCCATCGCCTGCAATCCCCCAAACGTGCGCACGAGCACAGTCATTACTACACCAAGATTGACGCATAGAGGAATAAAATTTATGTCATGAGTGTGTCAACTATTGACAACTCTTTGCGGTTGTTTAAACTCTATTGGATACACGTCCCCTGATAGGGGACGTAACAGGGATTAAACTGATAGGAATAGTACTACTTAACATACTACTCATATAGGGTAGCACAGTACATTGCACGGCGCACGTGCAGTGCCCCAAATTGGAATTAAGAGGACCGACCAAGCATCTTTTTCCATCTCCCGGTTCCTAAAATCTATTCCATACACCACACCGGCCCCTGATAGGGGACATAACAGGGATTAAACTGATAGGAATAGTACTACTTAACATACCACTCATATAGGGTAGCACAGTATATTGCATGGCGCACGCACAGTGCCCCAAATTGGAAGTAAGAGGACCGACCAAGCATCTTTTTCCATCTCCCGGTTCCTAAAATCTATTCCATACACCGGCCCCTGATAGGGGACAAAACAGAGATTAAACTGGTAAGAACAGATTTTTTTTATAAAAAAAAAAAGAGGAAAGCCTCTGCAGAGCTGGGTATTTTTTGGCCGCGTTACTGAACGCTCATGCACAATGGCTGTAGGCTCATGCCTCCTTTTGCAGAGGTGACAAACCTGGTCAGTCAAACCCAAGGCAACATCATCGACCTCATCCCATATGCGTTTTTTCTGGAGCGTGCCCTGTGAAGAGTGCTGGATCAGGCCGTAGATGAGCATGAAGAGGCTGTGGTCACCATCACCACTAGAAGCAGCCTTGTCATCGTCGATTGCTGGACCTGCGGCAATGCAGAGAGAGGAGTCTGAAGAAGAGGAGTCAGAGGAGGAAGGTGGCTTTGAGGAGGTGGAAGACCAACCACAGCAGGCGTCCCAGGGGCTTGTTGTCACCTTTCGGGGACCCTTGGTGTTGCACGTGGCTGGGTGGAGGAAGAGACCTTCAATGACGTCAGTGAGGACAAGGAACGGGACATGGCTAGCTTGGTATCCAACCTTGTGCAAATGGGGAGTTTGCGGTTGTGCAAATGGACTGTTTGCGGTTGTTTGCGGTGCGTTAAACGGGGAGTTTGGTCTGTCACTGTGAAGCGGGCGTAACCCTTACACTACCTGATCGATACAACATCATACCTGATGTTTTAAAGCACGTTATTCCAAATAATTTAGGAATATTAGGTGATTTATGCCCTTTATGGATTAAAACCTGACTCTGCGTCAACTACGTAATTTTCCATGGGAGTTTTGCCATGGATCCCCCTCCGGCATGCCACAGTCCAGGTGTTAGTCCCCTTGAAACAACTTTTCCATCACTATTGTGGCCAGAAAGAGTCCCTGTGGGTTTTAAGATTAGCCTGCCTATTGAAGCCTATGGCGGTTCGCTCGGTTCGCCCGTTCGCGAACATTTGCGGAAATTCTTGTTGCCGTTCGCGGACTGAAAATTTTATGCAGTGTAGACCCAGCGATCACGTGATCTCTGGGTGTCTCGGGAACAGAGGAGCGCTGCCCTGGTACAAAGCCTCCGCAGCAGGCTGGTTTCCCTGTAACTGGGGTTCCTTTGGATGCTCCAGTTACAGTGGAAATAGTACAAAAAAAGTCACTTATTGTCTCCCAAAGGTCTTTCAGTGACCTCTCATTCTGTTTACGCCAAATTCGGACTCTACCATTTGAATGTCTCAACAGAAATCGAGACTCATCAGACCAGGCAACATTTTTCCAGTCTTCAACAGTCCAATTTTGGTGAGATCGTGCAAATTGTAGCCTCTTTTTCCTATTTGTAGTGGAGATGAGTTGTACCCGGTGGGGTCTTCTGCTGTTGTAGCCCATCCGCCTCAAGGTTGTGCGTGTTGTGGCTTCACAAATGCTTTGCTGCATACCTCGGTTGTAACGAGTGGTTATTTCAGTCAACGTTGCTCTTCTATCAGCTTGAATCAGTCGGCCCATTCTCCTCTGACCCCTAGCATCCACAAGGCATTTTCGCCCACAGGACTGCCGCATACTGGATGTTTTTCCCTTTTCACACCATTCTTTGTAAACCCTGGAAATGGTTGTGCGTGAAAATCCCAGTAACTGAGCAGATTGTGAAATACTCAGACCGGCCTGTCTGGCACCAACAACCATGCCACGCTCAAAATTGCTCCATAGATCTTTATTGAAAAAATATGTGAGACCAGTGGAACCATCGCCATTGCCCCCTCCTCCTGTTCTGGTCGATGGAAATTTAGAGTTCGAGATCTCCAGGATTCTTGACTCAAGAGTTCTTCGGGGTTCCCTTCAGTACCTAGTACACTGGAGAGATACGGCCCCGAGGAGAGGATGTGGGTTCCGGCACTGGAGGTCAATGCCAGCCAACTGGTTAGGGCTTTTCACAGAGCCCACCCGGATAAGGTTGGTCCGGGGTGCCCGGAGGTCACCCGTAGAAGGGGGGGTACTGTCATGCCCTTTCCTCAAAAATGTGCCAGACTGCAGACCACCTACCCCTTGGCAAGGGAGATTTCCGCAATGGTGTGCGCTGGGGAACAGTTGCTGGCCTGTTTGGTGTGGCCCGCCTTCTCCCTTTTGCCACCCCACTGCCTCTTCCAGACTGTTGCGGTGCTGCGGATCCCTCTCCCTTTGTACTGCTATCTCGGCTTGCCACCTTTCCAGGTTGGGTCAGTGAGTTTATCGTCCACCACCTTCTCTTCCACTTCCTCACTCTGATCATCCTCCTGACTTGTTAACCTAACAACAACCTCAGTTATTGGGAACTGTCTCATCATCATCATCCACCTCGTAAAACACTAATTGCCTTTTGCCACCGTCATCTTCTTGTGACTGTGGATGCTCAAGAGTTTGGGAATCAGGGCACAAGATCTCATGTCCCTCTTCAAGCGGGCTTGTGGAGAGGCCCAAATGAAGGAATGGCGCTGAAAAGAGCTCCTCGGAATATCCGAGTGTGGGATCACTTGTTTGGTAAGACTCTCCATGATAGGAGGAAGGAGGATCAGGGTGAGGATTCTGTTGACCAGACTCTTGGTTACTGCGACTGGACTTGGTGGAAGACAGGGTGGTGCTTAACCGACTGGAAGCATTATCTGCTGCAATCCAACCGACCACCTGGTCGCACTGGTCTGACTTCGAGAGCGTTGTCCTGCGCTGCCCTGCAAACTGGGACATCAAGCTAGGTATCGTGGATGATTGTTTTTTTTTGTGCTCTGGCAGCAGGCACAGTTTCAACGGAGCCCAGGGCCACGGCCTCTGCGTGCACCATCAGCATCACGGCCACTTCCCTGTCCCTTACTGTTTTCCTTCTTCATATTAAATGTTATATATGCTTGAAAGTATGTCACATGTGCAGTAGCGTAGGATTTGTAAGTGTATGAGTAAAAAAATTAAAAAAGGTATTTGGGATGTGGAAACGTTACACAGGAGAAATAACGCAGATAATGTTGCTGATGGCAGCAGCAGCTAATAAAAAATTACAGGGAATGTCACAGGTATTTGGGATTTGGAAAAGTCACACAGGACATATACCTCAGATAATGTCAATGCTGTCACCAGCGGCTAATAAAAAATTACAGGGAATGTCATAGGTATTTGGGATGTGGAAATGTTACACAGGAGAAATACCGAAGATAATGTCGCAGATTTTAGCTGCGGCTAATATAAAATTACAGGGGATGTCACAGGTATTTGGGATGTGGAAACTTTACACAGGAGAAATTCCGCAGATAATATCGCTGATGTCACCAGCGGCTAATAAAAAATTACAGGGAATGTCACAGGTATTTGGGATGTGGAAACATTACACAGGGGATGTACCCCAGGTAATGTCACTGTCCGCAGCGGACACCGTCTACGTAAAAAGTACACTGGATGTCACAGATATTTTTGGGATGCGTACAAGTTACACAGGAGATGTAGCGCAGATATTATGCGCTGTCTGCAGCGGCCTAACTATTGCACGCTATTTAGCACAGGATGCGCTAAAAATAGATATTGCTGCCACACACAATAGTCCTTAAAAGGACTTTTGGATCTGTAAAGTTTTAGCAATTTAGCACAGGTTGCGCTGAAAATATATATATTGCTGTTGTCACACACAACAATAGTCCCTAAAAGGAGGATGTCTCAAGAGGCTTCCAAGCCATGTGCTATCCTCATGCAGTGATGACTGTGAATGAAGAAAATGGCTGCTATGTGCAGGGATGATGATGTCACTAAGATATGGAAGCTGAAGTAGACCAAACTTGTAGTGTGAAATAGCTGCAATTGTATGTAAAACGGCCACTAGATGGTGCTGTTACACAATCAACAGAGAATGATACAGAAAACATATTAACTATGTATGAAAGTTATGCATATTTTAACAATAAACTTGCTGAAGGCATGACACTCCCCGCCTGGTATCTATAGGATACCACATTAAGTCACTTCTGGAGAGAGCAACAAAATCAGTTCAGTAACAGGTCTGAGGAAGAGTTTAGGCTCATGTTGCCTACAGACTTTAACTTCCACCTTTCTGACCTTCCCATATTCACTTGGGAACACCTTGGTTATCAGTCCCAAAGGCCAGTCATTTATTTTCGACTGAGGGTCTTTGACAAGGACAACATTACCAACTTCCATGTTGGGTTTGCTGGTTTGCCATTTATTCCGGACATGTAGTATAGAGAGGTATTGTTTCCTCCATTTATTCCAGAAGGCATCTGCTAGGGTTTGCACTCATCTCCATTGACATTTGTACAAGTCTTTAGTACTAAACTCACCAGGAGGAGCTGATGCTTTACCGATCTTTTGGGTGAGAAGAGTGGAAGGAGTGAGTAAGAAAGGATCCTCTGGGTCGTTGGATATTGAGGTCAAAGGTCTGGCGTTTATGATTGCCACTACTTCGGCCATGAAGGTTGAGAGTGTCTCATGAGTGAGCGTTGAAGTTCCCAGCTCTAAAAAGATAGAATCAAGGATCCGGTGGACTAAGCCAATCATGCGCTCCCAAGAGCCTCCCATGTGGGAAGAGTGTGGGGGATTGAATGACCATTTGCAGTCTTGGTCAGCAAGATATCTCTCTACATGATCACTGTCAATGTTTGAGGGGGATATGCAGTTCTTTGCAGGCTCCAATGAAGTTGGTACCCCTATCAGAGTGGATAAGTTTAACTGGACCTGTAATGGAAATGAAACGTCTGAGAGCATTTATAAAGCTGGATGTATCCAAAGACTCAATAATTTCTATATGCACAGCCCTGATACTCATGCACGTAAATATGACCGCCCAGCGTTTAATGTTTGCATGGCCTCCTCTAGTGTGTCATGTGGTGACAGACCAGGAGCCAAACACGTCAAGACCAACGTTAGTAAAGGGGGGTTCTGTACTGAGACAGTCAGCAGGGAGGTTAGCCATCTTTTGTGACTGAAACATACCCCGTAGTTTTTGGCAAGTGACACATTTGAAAATGAGACTAGTCACAAGTCTTTTGGCTCCCATTATCCAGAATCCAGCCGTAAGTGAAGCGCCTTCAGTGAACAAACGTCCCTGATGTTTAGTCTTCTCATGGTAGTGTTGCACAAGTAAGGATGCAATATGATTGCTTGCGAGTATTATAGGAGTACATTCATTACGCTCGAGTTTTGCCTTTGAAATACGTCCTCCAACTCTCAACAGTCCATTAGCATCTATAAAGGGGTCAAGTCTCCTGAGGGAACGGTCTTTAGGAACAACCTTTTAATTTCTGATGAGTCCAAGTTCTTGAGCATAAACTTCGTGTTGGCTACAACGGATGATAACGTCTCGTGCCTGTGTGAGCTCGTCCACTGTATGAGCCTTGTGACAGTAATGCAAACCTTTGCAGTACTCTGATCCTGTGCATGTGGTTCTGAAAGATTTGGTTATGTGGATCAAGCCAGCTATAGCTCTGTTCAGTGATCTCCACGTAGAAAACTTGTTGAATCGTTTGGATCCAAGCTCTCTCTTAGAAACTTTTGTGGTGAGTACAGAAACATGAGGACGAATCCCTGCATCAACGTTTGGTTCCAGTAGTTCAAATTTGTCTTTCTGAAGAGTGCCAAGGACAGGTTTGTAGAGGAATGGTGGTCCTGTGAGCCATGTGGTATCTTTAAGGTGGGCTGCAGGAACAGCTCTGGTCTGCAGGGTTGAGGTCAGTTGGTACATAGTGCCACTGGGTAGGCTGTGTAGACCTCCTGATTCTTTGAACTCTGTTATGAACATAGACATAAAATCTCCTAGTCTCATTATAAATGTAGCCCAACACTACTTTGCTGTCCGTATAAAATACTGTACTATCACGATTTACATCTATTTCAGACACAAGGTCTGCTAACTCTACTCCTAGAACAGCAGCACAAAGTTCCAATCTTAGCATGGTAAGCTCAGGACTTGGTGTCAGCTTTGCTTTGCCCATTGTAAAGCCAGTTTGCACCTGGCCTTTAAGGCTCCATTCACACGTCCGCAAAATGTGTCCGTATCCTTTCCGCAATTTTGCGGAAAGGGTGCGGACCCATTCATTCTCTATGGGGACGGAATGTGCTGTCCGCATCCACATTTGCGGATCCGCACTTCCGCATCCGTGCTTCCGTTTCCGCAAAAAAATAGAACATGTCCTATTCTTGTCCGCAATTGCGGACAAGAACAGGCATATTCTATTATGTCGACAATGTGCGGTCCACAAAATGCGGAATGCACATTGCCGCTTTCCGTATTTTGCGGATTCGTGACTCCGTGTTTCCGCAAAACACATTGCGGACGTGTGAATGTAGCCTAATGTTTATAGTTTCAAGGTAAACGACTGCAGCGATTGCTTTTACTGAGGCATCACAAAACACGCACAGCTGCTTGGACTGAACCTCAGCAGGAGAGAAGTGGGCATATGGCCTATGTATACGCACATTAGATAATGTCTTTAGAGAGTCTCTTCATGTTACCCATAGTACCTCTTTCTCTGAGGCAAGTGGCGAATCCCAATCACATATATCTGTGGTTAGTTCCCTGAGCAGAGTCTTACCTTGGATGATCACGGGAGCTGCAAATCCAAGTAGATCGTATAGAATGTTGATGGTGGACAGGACTCCACGCCGTGTGGTTTCTGTTCTTGGTCGACCTGAAAGGTAAAGGTGTCAAACTTGAGGTCCCAGCTGAGCCCTAGGCTGCGCTGCATGGGTAATGGGTCTGTAGCCTGAGGTTTGAACAGGAAAGCATACTTTGAGTCCTTTTGAGTAGACCGATTGCGGCCTCTGGTGAAGGAAGGGACTTTAAGCCATCATCTACATAGAAGTCTCTTTCAACAAACTTATTAACGTCCTCTCCATAGACTTTTTCACCTTCTTGGGCAGAAAGTCTGAGTCCATAAATAGCGACTGCAGGAGATGGGCTGTTGCCAAAAACATGCACCTTTATGCTATATTCGATGATGTCTTGGGTAGGGTCGTTGTCTTTGAACCAAAAGAATCTTAAGAAGTTCCTGTGCTCTTCTTTAACTAGGAAACAATAGAACATTTGTTGTATGTCGGCAACTACAGCAATAGGTTCTGTGCGGAATCTGATGAGGACACCGAGAAGTGTGTTGTTGAGGTCTGGTCCTGTCAAAAGAACATCATTGAGGGAGACTCCCTCATATTGTGAACTAGAGTCAAATACCACTCGGATTTGTCCTGGCTTCTTGGTGTGGTAAATGCCAAAGATTGGTAAGTACCAGCATTCTTCCTTTTCTTTTAGGGGTGGAGCTACTTCTGCATGACTGTTCTCCAATATCTTGTCCATGAATAAGAAAAAAATGTTCCATCATTTCTGGTCTTTTCTGAAAGTTGCGTTGGAGTGAACAGAAGCGTTTAAAGGCTTGATCTCTGTTGTTGGGAAGATGGCGTCTCTGTGTTTTGAAAGGTAATGGTGCAACCCAGGTGTTCCTTTTATCCTTGAAGAATCCTTGCTCCTTTATATTTAAGAAGGCCTCATCTTCAATAGAGGGAGCGATCTTGTAATCTTCCTTTGTCCTCTGGAACACCTTGCACCCCAAGTGGTCTTGGTCTTCACCACAAGGATGGTTCTCAGTTTCTGAAAAGTCAGGCTTCTCTCTTACAAGGAATCTGTTAGGACAAGGCTGAAAGAGGGATGGACGTCCATTCACCAAGGTATTTGTGTAAAGAGATTTCACTGTGGTAGGGTTATGAACATTTCCTAAGCAGACATCACCTATAATGACCCATCCCAGGTCAAGCTTCTGGGCATATGGAGAATCGTGAGGACCGTTTATTTGTTTCCTCACCTTGTGGACTCTTATGATATCTCTTCCTAGCAGACGTATTATTTGGGCCTCTGGGTCGAGTGCAGGTTTGAGATGTGCTATGGATTTTAGATGTCCATGATGTAATGCTGAATCTCTTCTCTATTGTTTGGCATCCGATTGCATTCAATCAAGGTAGGTAAGGGTAGGGATGCTTTACCATTTAGGGATTCGATTTGGAAGCCAGTAGCTCTTCTGCCTTTTTCTTCACTCACACCTGTGCAAGTTTTAAGTGAATATGGAGAGCTGTGTCCTTTAATATTGAAGATATCAAAGAAAGTCGAGTTAGCAAGAGATCTATTACTCTGATCATCAAGGATGGCATACAACCTTACCACTTTCTCTTTATGTCCAATAGGATAAAATGTGACAAGACAGATCTTCAAGCAAGATTTGTTACTAAGACCTTTTCCGCAGACTTCGGTGCACTGGGGTGTCACTTCAGGAGGTGCTGTGTCTCTCTCCTCCCCGCCGTGCTCTACAGCCTGTTCTGAGGGTGTGAAAGTCCATGGAGTTGGTCCAGGGTGTAAGGCTGTATTGTGCTCTTCACTGTTGCATTCAGAGCATTTGATGTTTATGGTATAGTCTTTTGCAAGATGAGAGGTTGATGCACAACACCTGTAACAAATGTGGTTCTCCTTGAGGAAAGTTTTGCGGTCCCTGAGAAGTTTTTCTCTAAATCCCCTGCATTTCAGCAATTAGTGCGGTTTCTTATGTAGGGGACATTCTCTGCATGGGTCTTTTGTTGAGATCAGTCTCTGAGGTACTGTAGGTTTTGTTTGAGGGGTCTTTGGAAGATACACTGGTCTTGTGTACTGCAATAGGTGTACCTTTCATGTTACGGAGTAAGACAGGCCTACCTGGTTTGCGGTAAGTGGTGTCAAACATTGAGAAGTCAAAGCTGGGGTCATTCCTAGTCTTTGCTTGCTGGTGCACGAAGGGGTCTGGTCTGAGATGGGGGGGTCTAATCTGGGGTTTGATATGGAGGTCTGATCTGAAAGGTAAGGAGGTATTTTTTTGTACTGGCACACTATCTGTATGGTACCAGTATTTTCAGGGGGGCTGTTTCTGCAGTATAGTATTGGGGTGGGTGGGGCAGGATGGGGTGTTGAGAAGAGTGAGGAGGAAGATGCAAAAGTAGGAAAGTAAGATGTCTGTTTATTAAACTTTGCAGGGACGAGACACGGCTGAAAGAAGCCATGGCAGTCTGGTCTGAAAGAAGAAGATGAGGAAAGAGAATATCTACATCAGAGAGGAGACACCACTGGATGTAAGAGGTACATATGTGGCGCTGTATTACCCTGTATGTTCTGTAGCGCTGTATGTAATGTTTTCCAAGTATGTCTTTAAAGGGGTTGTCCGCTTTTTCTTTTTTGTACGAGCGCTGCCTTCTCTGCTCTGTTTACCTGCTCATCATTGCAATTGCTGCAGCGAGCAGGTGAACAGAGAAGAGAAAGCAGCTCTCATATGAGTGCTGCCCTCTCCTCAAACCAGCTGATCAGCCAGGGTGCCGGGAGACCCCTACCAATCTGATATTGATGACCGATCTTGAGGCTAGGTCATCAATAGTAAAAAGAGGATGACCCCTTTAACAGTAGGACTGGAGGGAATGGGTTAGGTTGAGAATTTGGCATGGGGGGGGAACTTTTTAATTTTTGCCTCAGACAAAGGCTAGGTGTACCCCTGGCCCTTGCCATAAAGCAATGAGGGAAGGTGGGGGGTCCAAGCTGAACTCTTGCACCAGGGCCCATGAGCCTTTAGCTACGCCCCTGCCACTAACCAACATAGCTACGGCATTACAGTGAAGGGCAGTACTTACCTGCACTTTTATTGGCTACGTAGCAGACAACAAACGGGGAGGAGACTCGAGCATTGCGTTCGAGCCATGCGGTATTCGGACGAATACCGCCATATGTCGAGCATCGAGATGCTCGAGCCGAACTGGTGGTCGGCCGAGCATGCTTGATCAACACTATTTATAATCCTTTAATATATTATTTCAACTGCTCAATAAATAAGGACTTTTGGATGGCAGCTGTAAATTTGCATTTTATACCTGTATAGAATATATTTAGATTTTTTGTAACTATAGGTTATATTTGTTAGCTATTACTTTGGCTTGTCTTTGAAATTGGCAATTCATGCTCCTGTCTGTCTAGAGGCTATTTTTGTGCATTAATTTCTGGAAGTAACACCCAGAACAATGAGCAATGAAAGGAGTGTCTCCTGTTGTGTATCATGCAACAGCCAAAATAAGGTCAAATGAGCAAGTGACATTAAACAAAAATAGAGAACACCAGCAATCAACCTTACTGCATTATATAAGTAAGATGATTAAGTTCTGAGAGCATTTTGACTCCTCCAACGTAATCGTGATCTGTGACCTGCACACTGGGTTTACATCCCAGCACAAGACTCATGGGGGGTGTTTGTAGCATCAGGTCTCTGCCTCTCCTCCCCCTCCTAGAAAACCCCCGCTCTAAGGTCTCATGCAAACGACCGTTGTTTTGGTCCGCATCCGAACCGCAGTTTTTGCGGCTTGGATGCGGATCCATTCACTTCAGTGTGCTGTTCGCATCCATTGCTCCGTTCCGTGGTCCACACTAAAAATATAACCTGTCTTATTCTTGTCCGTTTTGCGGATAAGAATAGGCAGTTATATCAATAGCTGTCCGTGCCGTTCCGTAAATTGTGGAACACACTCGGACGCCATCCGTGTTTTGCGTTTCCGCAATTTGCGGACCACAAAACACACAACGGTCGTGTGCATGAGGCCCTAGACACAGCATCATTGCTGACATCAGTTCTACAGGGCAGAGTCCAGGAGAATGAGCAGAATATTGCCCTCAGAGGCAAGATCATTGATGATGTTGTGTCTACAGCCTTACAAGAGCTGATGTGGTGTCATCGAGATAGGGAACCAACACACTGGAAAATGTCACCTGACCATGATGGAGTGCAGGAAAACGGGGCATTACAGATGAACAGTCACTATTAGTAAGTGATAATATGTTTCCTGTGAATTGATGCTGAAAATAGCAAAACCAGCCTTCTTTAATTTTTTTTGCTGTCCATTTTACATCTGTATCAATTATGCTTCAATGATTTCTTAGTGAACATTACTATTCTTTTTGCTGGTAGAATTGAGGCAATGATTTCAACAGGGACCTTCACAATGATCAATGATCATTGATGTAGGAATAATGATATTGGGGAAAGCCAGTGTTTGAAAAAGTCATAGTTGGAGTACACATGTGCCTAAGGAGATAGCCTCCACTGGTTAAAAGATCATACCTGGGAGTAGTGCCCCCAATAAAGCTAGGGAGCCTATTATAACTCAGAATCTGTTATTATAACTATCAAAATGATATTTATTTTGCAGAATACTGTCCTAGCAGCCAGGAGAGCTTCACTAACCATTTTGCAGCATTAGCCGAGACAATGTGAAGTAATGAACTACAGTATATGCCCACTAAAATCCTTTCCTGCTGCTTTAAGAAATTGGTGCTGCCTCACAAATGATGATCCCCTGTCAACAGCTCTTGCTGTATGTCTTAATATATTGGACCAGCAGAACTCTTTTTTTTTTGTCCTAAGGTTCAATGCAATATAGTAATAGTAAAGTGTCTCACATGTACAATGTCTCTCATGCCATCACCATAGAGATGAGCGAATTTCTCAAAAATTCGATTTGGCCGGTTCGCCGAATTGTTTGAAAAAATTTGCTTCGATCCGAATATATTTGCGGCGAATTGCGATAAGGGAAACTGCTATTTCCGGGCTGCATAGAGCCTTTATATGGGTGTAGAACACTATGCCTTGCAATAACATGCATAGGGAGTGTGCTGGGGTAGTGAAATAATACTACAATCATACTGCACACTTCACTTATTTGGGTAGTCACGGGGCCAAAACCTACCAAATAACTCAAGTATTAACTCAGCCTTACAGGTCGATGTTAGTGTAAAGAAGAAGCTCACTCCTTTTACACCCTCATCATCTGATTCAACATAGATGTCTACAGAACCTGTTCTATTAAACGCTTATACAAGTACCCCCTACAGAGTGGAGAGGGTGTCAGCAGTAAGTTTGTGTTGACGTCACTGATTAATTTTCCCCATTCTCTGATCCGTCAGAACAATTATGAAGAAAAAACGGATCCTGTCTGTGGAGCATACGCCTTCACTCGGTCAGCATTTGCTCAGTAATCCATCAGTATTGCTAATGCCCAAAAAAAAAAATCGAAAACAGAGATGACACGTGAATGTAATATTGGCATGTCTTCTGTGTTTTGTACCCACTTCTGCTTTTGGCTGCCAAATCATAAGCCAATTCTGATGGGACCATACAGGCCTTACAGCTGCTACACAGACAGGATCCGTTGTGCGTCTCATTTTTCCTTCCTTCTGACAGATTAGAAGAAAGGTCAAATAAATGATGATGACAGCCAGGCCAAAAGCCAAAATAGTGGACCAGTCATGAAGTGGGGTGGGTGGGAACAGCATGAGAAGTCCACCGAGTGGCACAATGACAGAGTCTGGAGGTGGCGGATGCAGCAGCAGCATCATGAGAAGGCCACCGAATGGCACAATGACAGAGTCTGTAGATTGCAGCAGTATGATGAGGCCAGCGAATGGCAAGGTGACATAGTGTGGATATGGCAGCAGCATGAGGATACCACAGAGTGGCAAGGTGACGTAATGTGGAGATGGCAGCAGCAGGAGACCACAGAGTGGCCAGATGACAATGTGTGCAGATGGCAGCAGCAGGATCCCACAGAGTGGCAAGGTGACATAGTGTGGTGATGGCAGCAGCAGCAGGATCCCACAGAGTGGCAAGGTGACATAGTGTGGAGATGGCAGTAGCAGCAGCATCAGGAGGATACCACAGAGTGGCAAGGTGACAGAGTGTGGTGATGGCATCAGCAGGATCCCACAGAGTGGCAAGGTGACATAGTGTGGAGATGGCAGTAGCAGCAGCATCAGGAGGATACCACAGAGTGGCAAGGTGACATAGTGTGGAGATGGCAGCAGCCGGATCCCACAGAGTGGCAAGGTGACATAGTGTGGAGATGGCGACAGCAGCATGAGGAGACCACAGAATGGCAAAGTGACATATCGTGGAGATGGCAGCACTAGGAGGAGACCACAGAGTGGCAAGGTGACATAGTGTGGAGATGGCAGCAGCAGCTGCATCAGGAGACCTGAAAGTGACCTGGTAACAAAGTGGGGCGGTGGGTGGCAATACCAGTACACGCTGACGAAGGTGGGTGAAATAAGGAGCTCTTGGCATCTGATGTGTGGCATCAGGCGGGTTGCAGCATCAAAGTAGTAGCTGAAGCAAGTAGTCAGAAGAAAATCTAGTCTGATGCATCAGGAATTGGCGGTTGGAAATCCTGGCTGATTCACGCCTGATTCATCTTGACAAAGGTCAGTCTCTCCACATTTTGGGTGGACAGACGAGTTCTCCTTGGGGTGGCTATGGCCCCCGCCGCACTAAACACCCGCTCTGCTGCCACACTACTGGCCGGGCAGGACAGCTTTTCCAGGGCAAACTCTGCTAGTTTCGGTCACAAATCCAGGTTGGCTACCCAGTAGTCCAGCAGATCTTCAATGTGGGGTGGCAGGGTGCTGTCCAAGTATGCCACCACCTGCTGGTTCACGTCCTGCTCCAGGTCTACCTGCTGCAGCTGAGTAGTTTCTTCACTATGCGAGTGAATAAAGCTACTCATCAGCACGTCGAGACTCAGGCTGCTGCTGATGGAGCTGGTACTGGTCCTGCCACCCCTGACCCCACCCCTCCCCAGTAGCCATGGCAGTGGAAAGTAAGCACAGAGGGCCCCCTCCAGTCAGACCTGCGAGAGGATGGACGATGGGGCCGATAGGCAGCGGCCAACTGACTATATAGGATGTCTCTGTAGTAGTTTAGTTTGTCCTCCCTCTCGGTGGGTGTAAATGGTGACAATTCGGCTGTCACTACGCAAGCAAGTGAGCATTCAGTGGGCCATTTGTGCAAGTGACTCGGAGGGACTCCCTGTCTCCATCTCCACTGCATACTGCCATGGTGTGTCCGGGTCCTCTGTCTCGTCTTCCTCATCATCCTGTAGCTCCTCTGGCTCCTCCTGTCCTGTCAGCTGAGTAGAAAAACCACCCATTTGGCTACACATTGCCTGTGCTCCAATGTCCTCCTCCCCCTCCTCTTCCAGTTCAGCCCCCACAGGGCTCATGTGGCTGTGAGATCGAGGCGCCACGTCTCCTGTCCCATAACCAGCCATTGTTACCACCATCTGTTCCAGGACATGAAGCAGTGGAATGACGACGTTCATCCCGTAGTCCTGGCAACTGACAAATAACGTGGACTCCTCAAAGGGCCTGAGCAAATGGCAGGTGTCACGCATGAGCTGCCAGTGGCTGACATAAAAGTTACACAGGGGAGTACTCCTATCCGCATGCATCATCAAGAAATCGTTGATGGCCTTTCTCTGTTCGTATAGTCGGTCCAACATATGGAGGGTGGAATTCCAATGGGTGGAAACATCGCAGATCAGCCTATGTTGGGGGATGCCGTTCTGCCGCTATAACTCAAGGAGGGTGTGCTTTGCGGTATACGAGTGGCTTAAGTGCATGCAAAGTTTCCTGGCCATTTTTAGTATGTCTTGCAGATGGGTGGAAGACTTCAGGAACCGCTGGACAACCAGATTGAACATGTGTGCCATGCAGGGAGCATGGCTCAGCCTTCCTTGACGCAGCGCAGACACAATGTTCTTCCCGTTGTCGGTCACCATAGTTCCGATTTTAAGTTGTCGGGGAGAAAGCCAGGATTTGATTTCTTGATGTGAGAGTCAAAAGAGGAAGCTAGCAATCCCCATATTACCTCTTGTGCAAGGACCCGGTCCAGTCCGTGGTTAATCCAGAAAAACAACAAAAGATGTCCAGCACTGAGATGAATAAAAGTCTTCAATCTTTATTTCATAAATCTAAAAGAATACACTTCTTCACATGAATAGATCTTTATCGCGTTGGTAGTGTTACCGCTGTCTATGTGAAGAAGTGTATTCTTTTAGATTTATGAAATAAAGATTGAAGACTTTTATTCATCTCAGTGCTGGACATTTTTTGTTGTTTTTTCGATTTCTTGATGCATCACACAGAGCAGTTGCTCCCCTGTGTGACTACGTTCACCAAGGCAAGCCAGGTGCAGAACAGCGTGACACAGCTGAGCCTTGCACATGTGGTATGCTGCAGGGGCACTGTGACTTGTCCCTGCAGTGAAGGCTGAGGACATGGTGGAGGATGAGGAGGCAGAGGTGGACATTGTTGCAGGACCAACGGCGGGACAACGTGGAGGTGGAAGCGGCGTGACCTGTCCAAGTTGCAAGTGTGGCTATGTAGGAACCACATTCACCCAGTGGACTGTAAAGGACATGTATTGTCCCTGATAGCTCCACACGTCGGCGCTGCCGTACACTCTAGCAGACACTGACAGGCTCAAGGACTGGCCCACAGGGATGGTACTGCCTTTTTCGCAAAGAAATGACGGCTTGTGACTCTCCACCTCAACTTGGCACAAGCCATCAGCCATCAGTTCTCTGAAAGGTGCAGAGTCCACCACTTGGAAAGGAAGGGACTGAAACACCAGCAACTTGGACAGGAGCACGTTCAGCTTCTGCGCAAATTGGATGAGTGCACGCATACTGTTGTCTCTTGGCAATCGCTTCGGTGATCGATTGCTGACAGAATGACTGACGAGGAGCAGGAGCATCTGGACCCTTCGGCTGAGGTGGTGAAACCTTGACTGGCTGAAACTGGATGCGTGCCACTGGGTGATGTAGCTGTTGCTGCGGCAGGCTGGACCACCACATCGGTTATCCCAGGCCACTGTATGGCGAGGCTGCATATGTTGATGCAGTGCCGTAGTGCCAACATTGGCACCCTGGCCATGCTTCGCCTTCTGCCCGCGGATGCGACATATGGCCACATTCACCTCCTTTGGCGCTTTGAAAAAAAACTGCCACACCGCCGAGTAGATGATTTTGCCCCCAACAGTCCGCACTGACTGATTGATACCGCTGCTGCCTCCGTGAACCCCTGCACCACTACTTCCCAGGCAGGTAGGTTGCTATGAAGCAGGTGTTCTACCCCTGGCATGTTTGGCTCCCGACCTCCCACTGCTGCCAGCCTGCTGACTCCAAGCCATGCTACCACCTTGCTGGCCCTGCCGCTGCTTCACGGGCAAGCTGCCACCCTCTTCTCCTGATGATGAAGAAGTGCGATCGGCTTCATCATCATCAATTAGTGTCTGCACATCACTTATGTCCTCCTCAACGGTCTCTGACCACTCGCAGCACAAGCTCCCGTGCCACTCTCCTCATCACTAATTGCCTGACTAGTGGAGGAAGCGGCGGTTGTCTCCTCCAGATCGTGGCTGGGCAGTAGCTGATGACTGTCCTATAGTAGCTGGTCCTCGCTGAAAAGTGGAGCAGAGCCTACAGCATATACTACTTCTCACGGTGAGGGAACAGAAAAGGACAGAGGCAGGTTAAAGAGGACCTTTCACCCATTATGACAATGTGAACTAAGTATACAGACATGGAGAGCGGCGCCCGGGGATCTCACTGCACTTACTTTTATCCCCGGACGCTGCTCCGTTCTCCCGCTATGCCCTCCGGTATCTTCGTTCACAAAGTTATGGTAGGCGGAGTCTGCCCTTGTTCTGCTGTAGCGCTGGCCAATCGCATTGCAGAGCTCACAGCCTGGGAGAAAAGAACCTCCCAGGCTGTGAGCTCTGCGCTGCGATTGGCCAGCGCTACAGCAGAACAAGGGCAGACTCCGCCTACCATAACTTAGTGACTGAAATCTCCGCCTACCATAACTTAGTGAGCGAAGATACCAGAGGGCATAACGGGAGAACGGAGCGGCGCCCAGGGATAATAGTAAGTGCAGTGAGATCCCCGGGCGCCGCTCTCCATGTATGTATACTTAGTTCACAATGTCATAATGGGTGAAAGGTCCTCTTTAAGGACAGGTGAGGGTACAGGGCCTGCTCCCGGGCCATGCCAACTAAGGGCTGGGGGTGTCTGATGTCACTTGGGATGACGTGGATGACCGAGTTAAGAGTCAAGAGCCGCTGGGTTGCTGGTCAAGACACGACCAGTAGATGACACCGGGAGCTCAGGCCTCTCGCTGCGACTACTGCTGCCACGACCCCTTACTCTGCTGTAACCTCTGCTTGCGCCAGAAACATTCATGCCTCTGCCACTCCTCTGTGCATGGCCTGGCACTTCTCTGCCTGACATACTTGTAACTGAACTAAACAAATGAAACGGAAATTAAAACACCCCTAAAAGCAACGAATATAGTTTTCTTTTTGTACTAAAATAGGTCACAAAATTATTTCTGTGCAAATAACAGCAAACGTGAACTGAGTATATATTTCTCGTATTGGACTAAAATAGGCCACTAAACGATTTTAGAGTAAATAACAGAAAAAGTGAACTGCGTATATTTTTCTCTTTCTCTACTGAAATATGGCAATAAACGCTTTTAGCGCAAATAACACCAAATGTGAACTGTGTTTATTTTTCTTGTGTTATAGTGAAATATAACAAGAAATGCTTTTAGCGCAAATAACACCAAATATGAACTAAGTCTATTTTTCTCTTTTTCTCTAGAAATATGACAATAAATGCTTTTAGCGCAAATAACACCAAATGTAAACTGTGTCTATTTTTCCCGTATTGGAGTGAAATATGACAAGAAACGCTTTTAGCGCAAATAACACCAAATGTGAACTGCGTCTATTTTTCTCGTATTGTCTTGAAATATGACAAGAAACGCTTTTAGCGCAAATAACACCAAATATGAACTAAGTCAACTTTTTTCTTTTTGTCTAGAAATATGGCAATAAATGCTTTTATCGCAAATAACAACAAAAGTGACCTGCGTAAATATTTCTCGTATTGTTTTGAAATAGGCCACTAAATGATATCAGCGCAGTTAACAGCAAAAGTGACCTGCGTATATATTTATCTTTTTCCACAGATAAAAGCCACTAAAGGCTTTACAACATAGCACTTGCACCCCAATAACTAATTGCTGGAATGACAGAGCTGTATTATGAGACTATCTTGATCCCCAAGTAATGTTTCCCTGCACTTGTAAATCGCTTTTTTTTCACAATGAGGATTTTCCTATAACTTTCCTTAGCATCTGCACAAATCTCTCTTTCCTTTTTTTTTTTTTTAACAATTAGTTTTTCTTTCACTCTCCCTAGCGTCTGCATACACATCTGTCCCTGAACAAAGTACGATAGTGAATGGCAGACTCTAAGATGGCTGTGACATCACCGGGCTGGCTGGCTGCTGATTGGCTGCGTGCATGGCATTATGGGTCATCCCGCTTTCCCAGAGTTCCTTGCCCAATGTCCTCACACATGTAGCCGCCATTGTAGCCGGCTAGCCGCGATGTTAGGAAAGATTGCAATTCGTTTTCACGAAGTGTGAGTAAATTCGCATTCGTTCAGAATCAAATTTTTCCTGAAATTCGGAACGAATTAGACTTCGTCAGCTTCGATTCGCTCATCTCTAAGCATAATCTTCTGAGCCATCCATTGTTTATGAGAAAAGGAAAGGATTACATGTCTGCAGGAACATGTTGAAAACACATTTAAAAAATTGATTTGTACAATGAAGAGACATTATAAATGTCAGAAGTATTTGTCAGTTATCAGTACGTGATGGAGTTATCAGCCTGAACCAGTAGTATAACTATAGGAGGTATATACTTACAGTCACACCTAGGCACTGGAGCCTAAAAGGTTAATCTGCACATATAAGGATACAATAACAGGGCGCGGTCATGAAGCTGTTAAGAAACGCAGGATTTTTTATATACAGTATATATATATATATATATATATATATATATATATATATATGGAAAAAAATAACCAGCAGCACCACCAAGCCAGGAAAAAAAGTAGAGAGGGTGCAATGTCCAAGTATGGTAACTGGTGCTTACCCACAAATATGGAACAAAGAAATCGGACTGCACTCCAGTTGAATCCTCAGTGAAAAAAGGTTTATTCACCCATAGGTGGCACAAGCGACGTTTCGGCTCGCAATGAGCCTTTCTCAAGCTTCATTGCGAGCCGAAACGTCGCTTGTGCCACCTATGGGTAAATAAACCTTTTTTCACTGAGGATTCAACTGGAGTGCAGTCCGATTTCTTTGTTCTATATATATATATATATAGAGAGAGAGAGAGAGAGAGAGAGAAAAATAAGAAATGTAAAAATGGGCAGCACTCCAAGAGATAAAAAATAGCAAAATACTTTATTTTCCCACAAAGGTCATGCGACGTTTTGGCTCTATACAGGAGCGTTCCTCAAGCTCGGAGGAAGGCTCCTGTATAGAGCTGAAACGTCGCATGACCTTTGTGGGTAAATAAAGTATTTTGCTATTTTTTATCTCTTGGAGTGCTGCCCATTTTTACATTTCTGTTTATTTGGATTGGCTTTTATCCGTACTGGGCCGGTTGCACCCTTCATCTACTTGTATCAAGGACGGTGGTGACACACTTTTTCCTTTTTTGTATATACACTCACCTAAAGAATTATTAGGAACACCATACTAATACGGTGTTGGACCCCCTTTTGCCTTCAGAACTGCCTTAATTCTACGTGGCATTGATTCAACAAGGTGCTGATAGCATTCTTTAGAAATGTTGGCCCATATTAATAGGATAGCATCTTGCAGTTGATGGAGATTTGAGGGATGCACATCCAGGGCACGAAGCTCCCGTTCCACCACATCCCAAAGATGCTCTATTGGGTTGAGATCTGGTGACTGTGGGGGCCATTTTAGTACAGTGAACTCATTGTCATGTTCAAGAAACCCATTTGAAATTATTTGAGCTTTGTGACATGGTGCATTATCCTGCTGGAGGTTGCCATCAGAGGATGGGTACATGGTGGTCATGAAGGGATGGACATGGTCAGAAACAATGCTCAGGTAGCCCGTGGCATTTAAACGATGCCCAAATGGCACTAAGGAACCTAAAGTGTGCCCAGAAAACATCCCCCACACCATTACACCACCACCAGCCTGCACAGTGGTAACAAGGCATGACGGATACATGTTCTCATTCTGTTTACGCCGAATTCGGACTCTACCATTTGAATGTCTCAACAGAAATCGAGACTCATCAGACCAGGCAACATTTTTCCAGTCTTCAACAGTCCAATTTTGGTGAGCTTGTGCAAATTGTAGCCTCTTTTTCCTATTTGTAGTGGAGATGAGTGGTACCCGGTGGGGTCTTCTGCTGTTGTAGCCCATCCGCCTCAAGGTTGTGCGTGTTGTGGCTTCACAAATGCTTTGCTGCATACCTCGGTTGTAACGAGTGGTTATTTCAGTCAACGTTGCTCTTCTATCAGCTTGAATCAGTCGGCCCATTCTCCTCTGACCTCTAGCATCCACAAGGCATTTTTGCCCACAGGACTGCCGCATACTGGATGTTTTTCCCTTTTCACACCATTCTTTGTAAACCCTAGAAATGGTTGTGCGTGAAAATCCCAGTAACTGAGCAGATTGTGAAATACTCAGACCGGCCCGTCTGGCACCAACAACCATGCCACGCTCAAAATTGCTTAAATCACCTTTCTTTCCCATTCTGACATTCAGTTTGGAGTTCAGGAGATTGTCTTGACCAGGACCACAACCCTAAATGCATTGAAGCAACTGCCATGTGATTGGTTGACTAGATAATTGCATTAATGAGAAATAGAACAGGTGTTCCTAATAATTCTTTAGGTGAGTGTATATATACAGTACAGACCAAAAGTTTGGACACACCTTCTCATTCAAAGAGTTTTCTTTATTTTCATGACTATGAAGGCATCAAAACTATGAATTAACACATGTGGAATTATATACATAACAAACAAGTGTGAAACAACTGAAAACATGTCATATTCTAGGTTCTTCAAAGTAGCAACCTTTTTGTCACGGCTGTATGTGAGCAACAATAGTATACACAGTAAAAGAGCTACTGACCGGACCCAAACTAGGGAGGATAAAGGGTGACCCCTGTCAGACCCTCAAAGCTCTCCCTATGCTGCTAAAGCACATGCCCGGATCCAAATGGCGGAACGAGGCATGCCCACGTGCCTAAGACTGATGACCACTGTAACCCCTACAATAGTGGAAGGGGCACGGCCACCGGTGCCCTACTCAGTATATGGAGGGAACCGTGGCCACCTCAGATCCAGTCAGAAAATAATCAGGTACACAACAATGTCTGTACACTTAGCTGAAGGTGTTGCAGCCGCAGAGAAGATGGATCCAAGGACAGCTGGCAATATCCGGAGTGCTTGCTGCAGCAGAACACAGGTCCAGTGAACTGATAGCTACAAGTGAAGATACTAAAGCAAGAGCTACAACTGAAATGAGAACTATAATCCATGCCCTACAATAGGAGGAGGGGTGATATAAAGAGAGGGAAATCAAACGCATGAGGAACAGCTGGGAGGAAGGAAACCAAAAGTAAACAGAGCAGTGAGAACTCCTCCCAGCTCTAGTAGTGACATCATCACAGGGGTGGAGAAACAGAGCTGTGAGAACGTCCCAAAGCTCTGGTAGTGACAGTACCCCCCCCCTCTACGGGTGGACTCCGGACACCCAGGACCCACCTTCTCAGGATGAGCTCTATGAAATGCCCTGATGAGGCGAGAGGCTTTAATGTCCGACACCGGAACCCACATCCTCTCCTCAGGACCATAACCCTTCCAATGAACGAGGTACTGAAGAGAACCGCGGACAATGCGAGAGTCCACAATTCTGGAAACCTCAAACTCCAGATTGCCATCAACCAAAATCGGAGGAGGAGGCAAAGAGGAGGGTACCGTGGGCTGGACATATGCTTTTAAGAGAGATCTGTGAAATACATTATGTATCTTCCAAACCCGTGGAAGATCAAGACGGAAGGCAACAGGATTGATGACTGACAAGATTTTATAAGGCCCAATAAACTTGGGACCCAATTTCCAAGAGGGAACCTTCAGTTTAATATTTCTTGTAGACAACCACACCAGATCACCCACATTCAGGTCCGGACCAGGCACACGTCTCTTATCAGCCACACGCCTATACCTCTCACTCATCTTTTTAAGATTACTCTGAATCTTTTGCCAAATGGTAGACAAAGACGAGGAAAATCTCTCCTCCTCAGGTAAACCAGAAAGAGCCCCTCCCGAGAATGTCCCAAACTGCGGATGGAACCCATATGCACCAAAGAATGGTGACTTATCAGAAGATTCCTGACGACGGTTGTTCCGAGCAAACTCAGCAAGAGGGAGAAATGAACACCAATCCTCCTGGTTCTCTGCCACAAAACAGCGCAAATATGTCTCCAGATTCTGATTGAGGCGCTCAGTCTGACCATTCGACTGCGGGTGAAAAGCAGAAGAGAAGGACAGCCGAACCCCCAGGCGAGAACAGAAAGCCTTCCAGAACCTGGACACAAACTGCGTGCCTCTATCGGAAACAATATCAGAGGGAATGCCGTGCAATTTAACAATATGGTCGACAAAAGCTTGCGCCAACGTTTTAGCATTGGGTAAACCAGGGAAAGGTACGAAATGAGCCATCTTGCTAAAACGGTCCACCACCACCAGGATCACCGACTTCCCCGAGGAACGAGGAAGATCCGTGATAAAGTCCATGGACAGGTGTGTCCAAGGACGGGAAGGTATGGGTAACGGGAGAAGGGAACCTGAAGGCCGTGAACGAGGGACCTCAGCGCGAGCGCACGTCTCACAAGCAGCCACAAAACCCTCCACCGACTTACGAAGAGCCGGCCACCAAAATTTCCGAGCAATGAGATCTACCGTGGCTCTACTCCCGGGGTGACCAGCAAGAACCGTATCATGATGCTCCTTAAAGAGTTTGTGACGTAGCTCAGGAGGCACGAACAACTTCCCAGAAGGACAACGGGCAGGTGCCTCAGTCTGGGCAGCCTGGACCTCGGCCTCCAAATCGGAATATAGAGCAGAAACAACTACCCCCTCCGCCAAAATGGGACCCGGGTCCTCGGAGTTTCCTCCTCCCGGAAAACAGCGAGAGAGAGCATCAGCCTTCACATTTTTTATCCCAGGTCGGAATGTAACAACAAAATTGAATCTGGAGAAGAACAGAGACCATCTGGCCTGTCTCGGATTCATACGCCTGGCCGACTCCAAGTATGCCAGATTCTTATGGTCGGTAAAAACGGTGATAGGGTGCCTGGCCCCCTCCAACCAATGGCGCCATTCCTCGAAAGCCAACTTGATGGCCAACAACTCCCTATCTCCCACATCATAGTTTCTCTCTGCCGGGGAGAGTTTTTTAGAGAAAAAGGCACAGGGTCGCCATTTGGCAGGAGAAGGGCCCTGGGACAAAACCGCACCCACACCCACCTCGGAAGCATCCACCTCAACAATAAAAGGTAAGGAAACATCGGGATGCACCAAGACGGGAGCAGACGCAAAACTCTCTTTAATCTTAGAAAAGCCTGCAAGCGCCTCCTCCGACCAAGAGGAAAAATCCGCCCCCTTTTTTGTCATGTCAGTAAGGGGTTTGACAACAGAGGAATAATTCAAAATGAACTTTCTGTAATAGTTCGCAAAACCCAGAAAGCGCATCAATGCCTTCTGATTCTCAGGAAGCTCCCACTCAAGTACAGCACGGACCTTCTCCGGATCCATGCGAAAACCAGAAGCAGAGAGGAGAAAACCCAGAAATTGAATCTCCGATACCATAAAAAGACATTTCTCCAGCTTGGCGTACAATTTATTTTCCCGCAGAATCTGCAGAACCTGAAAAAGATGATCCTGATGGGTCTGAACATCAGGGGAAAAAATCAAAATATCATCAAGATACACCAATACAAATTTCCCCATTAAATGGTAGAAAATACTATTAACAAAATGCTGAAAGACGGCCGGAGCATTCATCAGGCCGAAAGGCATAACGAGATTCTCGAAATGCCCGTTAGGGGTATTAAAGGCCGTTTTCCATTCATCCCCCTCTCTGACCCTGACCAGGTTGTACGCGCCTCTCAAATCCAATTTGGAAAACACCTTGGCCCCAACAATTTGGTTGAAGAGGTCCGGGATCAGAGGAAGGGGATAGGGATCGCGAATCGTGATACGGTTCAGCTCCCTAAAATCTAGGCAAGGTCTCAGAGAGCCATCTTTTTTTTAACAAAAAAAAAACCCGAGGCCACAGGTGACTTTGAGGGACGAATATGCCCCTTCTCGAGACTCTCGGAGATATAAGTTTGCATTGCGATTCTTTCCGGTTGTGAGAGATTGTAGAGGCGTGCTTTTGGCAGCTTGGCGCCGGGAATGAGGTTAATGGGACAGTCAAACTCCCGGTGAGGAGGTAGCTCCTGAACACCGCTCTCGGAAAACACGTCCGAGAAATCAGAGAGAAATGATGGCACAGTTTTAGTAGACACCTCTGCAAAAGTCGCTGTGAGACAATTCTCTCTACAAAAGTCACTCCACTCATTTATTTGCCTTCCTTGCCAATCAATAGTGGGGTTATGTCTAGTGAGCCAGGGTAACCCCAAAACTAGAGGAGAAGGCAATCCGTTAAGGACAAAACAAGATATATCCTCCACATGAGTGTCACCTACAGCTAGCCAGATATTGTGAACAATGCCCTTCAGAGATCTCTGTGAGAGTGGAGCAGAGTCAATAGCAAAAACAGGTATATCCTTTTCTAATGTGCAAACCTGAAAACCATGCATGGCTACAAATTGAGTGTCAATAAGATTGACGGCCGCTCCACTATCGACAAAAATCTCACAAGAAATGACTTTGCTCTCTAGCGCCACCCTGGCAGACAGGAGAAAACGGGAACTGCAGGTCAGAGGAAAAGCATCAATTCCTACATCAACTTTGCCCAAAGTAGCAGATGAAGCAGAATTTGATGATTTACCTTTTGAGGTTTTTCTCTTATTATCGCTCTTAGTACAGTTCAAGAATCTCCTAGACGGACAAACATTTGCCAAATGACCTATGCCCCCACAACAAAAACACACCATACTCTGAGGACTAAATCCTCTTTTATCAGGGGCAAGTCGACCTAGCTGCATGGGCTCCTCCTCAGAGGGGAGCGAGACAGGATGAGGCCCCTGCACACTGAATGAGTCCGCACCACTGCCCCTAGACTGACAATGGCTGGACAGAGAGGTCTCGTTTCTTTCTCTTAGACGCCTGTCAAGGCGTACCGCCAATGACATGGCAGACTCTAAGGACGTTGGTCTCTCGTGGAAAGCAAACGCATCTTTCAATCTCTCTGAGAGACCATGACAGAACTGACTCCGGAGTGCAGCATCATTCCAACCCGAATCAGCTGCCCATCTCCGAAATTCAGAACAATAAAGCTCCGCAGACAGTTTGTTCTGGCATAAAAAACGTAATTTAGATTCGGCCAGAGCAACACGATCCGGGTCATCATAAATCTGCCCCAGGGCCACAAAAAATCTTTCCACGGATCGAAGGGAGGGATCCCCTGATGGCAGCGAAAAAGCCAAAGTCTGAGCATTACCCCTGAGCAGGGAGATGACAATCCTCACCCTCTGCTCCTCCTTACCAGAGGAGTGGGGACACAAGCAAAAATGGAGTTTGCATGCCTCTCTGAAGGGAACAAAATTCTCACTGCCCCCGGAGAACGTTTCCGGAAGTGAGACCTTTGGCTCGCAACAGACTCCATGAGCCGGAGCAGAGCCCAATGCTTGAAGCTGAGTCATAGATTGACGGAGATCCGCTACTTCCAAAGAAAGACCCTACATGCGGTCAACCGGGCCAGAAAGCTGATCCATGTCAAAAAAGGACGGTTTTGGTGGATTATAATGTCACGGCTGTATGTTAGCAACAATAGTATACACAGTAAAAGAGCTACTGACCGGACCCAAACTAGGAAGGATAAAGGGTGACCCCTGTCAGACCCTCAAAGCTCTCCCTATGCTGCTAAAGCACATGCCCGGATCCAAATGGCGGAACGAGGCATGCCCACGTGCCTAAGACTGATGACCACTGTAACCCCTACAATAGTGGAAGGGGCATGGCCACCGGTGCCCTACTCAGTATATGGAGGGAACCGTGCCACCTGTCACTACCAGAGCTTTGGGACGTTCTCACAGCTCTGTTTCTCCACCCCTGTGATGATGTCACTACTAGAGCTGGGAGGAGTTCTCACTACTCTGTTTACTTTTGGTTTCTTTCACCACAGCTGTCCTTCATGTGTTTGATTTCCCTCTCTTTATATCACCCCTCCTCCTATGATAGGATGTGGATTATAGTTCTCACTTCAGTTGTAGCTCTGGCTTTAGTTTCTTCACTTGTAGCTATCAGTTCACTGGACCTGTGTTCTGCTGCAGCTAGCACTCCGGATATTGCCAGCCTGTCCTTGGATCCGTCTTCTCTGCGGCTGCAACATCTTCAGCTAAGTGTGCAGACATTGTTGTGTTCCTGTTTATTTTCTGACTGGATCTGAGGTGGCCACGGTTCCCTCCATATACTGAGTAGGGCACTGGTGGCCGTGCCCCTTCCACTATTGTAGGGGTTACAGGGGTCATTAGTCTTAGGCACGTGGGCATGCCTCGTTCCGCCATTTGGATCCGGGCATGTGCTTTAGCAGAATAGGGAGAGCGTTGAGGGTCGGACAGGGGTCACCCTTTATACTCCCTAGTTCTGGGTCCAGTCAGTAGCTCTGTACTGTGTATTACTATTGCTCACATACACCCGTGACATTATAATCCACCAAAACCGTCCTTTTTTGACATGGATCCGCTTTCTGACCTGGTTGACCGCATGCAGGGTCTTTCTTTGGAAGTAGCGGATCTCCGTCAATCTATGACCCAGCTTCAAGCATTGGGCCCTGCTCCGGCTCATGGAGTCTGTTGCGAGCCCAAGGTCTCACTTCCGGAGACGTTCTCCGGGGGCAGTGAGAATTTTGTTCATTTCAGAGAGGCATGCAAACTCCATTTTTGCTTGTGTCCTCATTCTTCTGGTAATCAAGAGCAGAGGGTGAGGATTGTCATCTCCCTGCTCAGGGGTAATGCTCAGACTTTGGCTTTTTCGCTGCCATCAGGGGATCCCTCCCTTCGATCCGTGGAGGGATTTTTTGTGGCCCTGGGGCAGATTTATGATGACCCGGATCGTGTTGCTCTGGCCGAATCTAACCTACGTGTTTTATGCCAGAACAAACGGTCTGCGGAGCTTTATTGTTCTGAATTTCGGAGATGGGCAGCTGATTCGGGTTGGAATGATGCTGCACTCCGGAGTCAGTTCTGTCATGGTCTCTCGGAGAGATTAAAAGATGCGTTTGCTTTCCATGAGAGACCAACGTCCTTAGAGTCTGCCATGTCATTGGCGGTACGCCTTGACAGGCGTCTAAGAGAAAGAAACGAGACTTCTCTGTCCAGCCATTGTCAGTGGTAAAAGAGGATTTAGTCCTCAGAGTATGGTGTGTTTTTGTTGTGGGGGCATAGGTCATTTGGCAAATGTTTGTCCGTCTAGGAGATTCTTGAACCGTACTAAGAGCGATAATAAGAGAAAAATCTCAAAAGGTAAATCATCAAGTTCTGCTTCATCTGCTACTTTGGGCAAAGTTGATGTAGGATTTGATGCTTTTCCTCTGACCTGCAGTTCCCGTTTTCTCCTGTCTGCCAGGGTGGCGCTAGAGAGCAAAGTCATTTCTTGTGAGATTTTTGTCGATAGTGGAGCGGCCGTCAATCTTATTGACACTCAATTTGTAGCCATGCATGGTTTTCAGGTTTGCACATTAGATAAAGATATACCTGTTTTTGCTATTGACTCTGCTCCACTCTCACAGAGATCTCTGAAGGGCATTGTTCACAATATCCGGCTAGCTGTAGGTGACACTCATGTGGAGGATATATCTTGTTTTGTCCTTAACGGATTGCCGTCTCCTCTAGTTTTGGGGTTACCCTGGCTCACTAGACATAACCCCACTATTGATTGGCAAGGAAGGCAAATAAATGAGTGGAGTGATTTTTGTAGAGAGAATTGTCTCACAGCGACTTTTGCAGAGGTGTCTACTAAAACGGTGCCATCATTTCTCTCTGATTTCTCGGACGTGTTTTCCGAGAGCGGTGTTCAGGAGCTACCTCCTCACCGGGAGTTTGACTGTCCCATTAACCTCATTCCCGGCGCCAAGCTGCCAAAAGCACGCCTCTACAATCTCTCACAACCGGAAAGAATCGCTATGCGAACTTACATCTCCGAGAGTCTCGAAAAGGGGCATATTCGTCCCTCAAAGTCACCTGTGGCCGCGGGTTTTTTTTTTGTTAAAAAGAAAGATGGCTCTCTGAGACCTTGCCTAGATTTTAGGGAGCTGAACCGTATCACGATTCGCGATCCCTATCCCCTTCCTCTGATCCCGGACCTCTTCAATCAAATTGTTGGGGCAAAGGTGTTTTCCAAATTGGATTTGAGAGGCGCGTACAACCTGGTCAGGGTCAGAGAGGGGGATGAATGGAAAACAGCCTTTAATACCCCTGACGGGCATTTCGAGAATCTCGTTATGCCTTTCGGCCTGATGAATGCTCCGGCCGTCTTTCAGCATTTTGTTAATAGTATTTTCTATCATTTAATGGGGAAATTTGTATTGGTTTATCTTGATGATATTTTGATTTTTTCCCCTGATGTTCAGACCCATCAGGATCATCTTTTTCAGGTTCTGCAGATTCTGCGGGAAAATAAATTGTACGCCAAGCTGGAGAAATGTCTTTTTATGGTATCGGAGATTCAATTTCTGGGTTTTCTCCTCTCTGCTTCTGGTTTTCGCATGGATCCCGAGAAGGTCCGTGCTGTACTTGAGTGGGAGCTTCCTGAGAATCAGAAGGCATTGATGCGCTTTCTGGGTTTTGCGAACTATTACAGAAAGTTCATTTTGAATTATTCCTCTGTTGTCAAACCCCTCACTGACATGACAAAAAAGGGGGCGGATTTTTCCTCTTGGTCGGAGGAGGCGCTTGCAGCCTTTTCTGAGATTAAAGAGAATTTTGCGTCTGCTCCCGTCTTGGTGCATCCCGATGTTTCCTTACCCTTTATTGTTGAGGTGGATGCTTCCGAGGTGGGTGTGGGTGCGGTTTTGTCCCAGGGCCACTCCCCTGCCAAGTGGCGACCCTGTGCCTTTTTCTCTAAAAAACTCTCCCCGGCAGAGAGAAACTATGATGTGGGAGATAGGGAGTTGTTGGCCATCAAGTTGGCTTTCGAAGAATGGCGCCATTGGTTGGAGGGGGCCAGGCACCCTATCACCGTTTTTACCGACCATAAGAATCTGGCATACTTGGAGTCGGCCAGGCGTATGAATCCGAGACAGGCCAGATGGTCTCTGTTCTTCTCCAGATTCAATTTTGTTGTTACATTCCGACCTGGGATAAAAAATGTGAAGGCTGATGCTCTCTCGCTGTTTTCCGGGAGGAGGAAACTCCGAGGACCCGGGTCCCATTTTGGCGGAGGGGGTAGTTGTTTCTGCTCTATATTCCGATTTGGAGGCCGAGGTCCAGGCTGCCCAGACTGAGACACCTGCCAGTTGTCCTTCTGGGAAGTTGTTCGTGCCTCCTGAGCTACGTCACAAACTCTTTAAGGAGCATCATGATACGGTTCTTGCTGGTCACCCCGGGAGTAGAGCCACGGTGGATCTCATTGCTCGGAGATTTTGGTGGCCGGCTCTTCGTAAGTCGGTGGAGGGTTTTGTGGCTGCTTGTGAGACGTGCGCTCGCGCTAAGGTCCCTCGTTCACGCCCTTCAGGTTCCCTTCTCCCGTTACCCATTCCTTCCCGTCCTTGGACACACCTGTCCATGGACTTTATCACGGATCTTCCTCGTTCCTCGGGGAAGTCGGTGATCCTGGTGGTGGTGGACCGTTATAGCAAGATGGCTCATTTCGTACCTTTCCCTGGTTTACCCAATGCTAAAACGTTGGCGCAAGCTTTTGTCGACCATATTGTTAAATTGCACGGCATTCCCTCTGATATTGTTTCCGATAGAGGCACGCAGTTTGTGTCCAGGTTCTGGAAGGCTTTCTGTTCTCGCCTGGGGGTTCGGCTGTCCTTCTCTTCTGCTTTTCATCCGCAGTCGAATGGTCAGACTGAGCGCCTCAATCAGAATCTGGAGACATATTTGCGCTGTTTTGTGGCAGAGAACCAGGAGGATTGGTGTTCATTTCTCCCTCTTGCTGAATTTGCTCTGAACAACCGTCGTCAGGAATCTTCTGATAAGTCACCATTCTTTGGTGCATATGGGTTCCATCCGCAGTTTGGGACATTCTCGGGAGGGGCTCTTTCTGGTTTACCTGAGGAGGAGAGATTTTCCTCGTCTTTGTCTACCATTTGGCAAAAGATTCAGAGTAATCTTAAAAAGATGAGTGAGAGGTATAAGCGTGTGGCTGATAAGAGACGTGTGCCTGGTCCGGACCTGAATGTGGGTGATCTGGTGTGGTTGTCTACTAGAAACATTAAGTTGAAGGTTCCCTCCTGGAAATTGGGTCCCAAGTTTATTGGGCCTTATAAAATCTTGTCAGTCATCAATCCTGTTGCCTTCCGTCTTGATCTTCCACGGGTTTGGAAGATACATAATGTATTTCACAGATCTCTCTTAAAACCATATGTCCAGCCCACGGTGCCCTCCTCTTTGCCTCCTCCTCCGATTTTGGTTGATGGCAATCTGGAGTTTGAGGTTTCCAGAATTGTGGACTCTCGCATGGTCCGCGGTTCTCTTCAGTACCTCGTTCATTGGAAGGGTTATGGTCCTGAGGAGAGGATGTGGGTTCCGGTGTCGGAAATTAAAGCCACTCGCCTCATCAGGGCATTTCATAGGGCTCATCCTGAGAAGGTGGGTCCTGGGTGTCCGGAGACCACCCGTAGAGGGGGGGTACTGTCACTACCAGAGCTTTGGGACGTTCTCACAGCTCTGTTTCTCCACCCCTGTGATGATGTCACTACTAGAGCTGGGAGGAGTTCTCACTACTCTGCTTACTTTTGGTTTCTTTCACCACAGCTGTCCTTCATGTGTTTGATTTCCCTCTCTTTATATCACCCCTCCTCCTATGATAGGATGTGGATTATAGTTCTCACTTCAGTTGTAGCTCTGGCTTTAGTTTCTTCACTTGAAGCTATCAGTTCACTGGACCTGTGTTCTGCTGCAGCTAGCACTCCGGATATTGCCAGCCTGTCCTTGGATTCGTCTTCTCTGCGGCTGCAACATCTTCAGCTAAGTGTGCAGACATTGTTGTGTTCCTGTTTATTTTCTGACTGGATCTGAGGTGGCCACGGTTCCCTCCATATACTGAGTAGGGCACTGGTGGCCGTGCCCCTTCCACTATTGTAGGGGTTACAGGGGTCATTAGTCTTAGGCACGTGGGCATGCCTCGTTCCGCCATTTGGATCCGGGCATGTGCTTTAGCAGAATAGGGAGAGCGTTGAGGGTCGGACAGGGGTCACCCTTTATCCTCCCTAGTTCTGGGTCCAGTCAGTAGCTCTGTACTGTGTATTACTATTGTTGCTCACATACACCCGTGACACCACCTCAGATCCAGTCAGAAAATAATCAGGTACACAACAATGTCTGTACACTTAGCTGAAGGTGTTGCAGCCGCAGAGAAGACGGATCCAAGGACAGCTGGCAATATCCGGAGTGCTTGCTGCAGCAGAACACAGGTCCAGTGAACTGATAGCTACAAGTGAAGATACTAAAGCAAGAGCTACAACTGAAATGAGAACTATAATCCACGCCCTACAATAGGAGGAGGGGTGATATAGAGAGAGGGAAATCAAATGCATGAGGAACAGCTGGGAGGAAGGAAACCAAAAGTAAACAGAGCAGTGAGAACTCCTCCCAGCTCTAGTAGTGACATCATCACAGGGGTGGAGAAACAGAGCTGTGAGAACGTCCCAAAGCTCTGGTAGTGACACTTTTGCTTCGATTACTGCTTTGCACACTCTTGGCATTCTCTTGATGAGCTTCAAGAGGTAGTCCCCTGAAATGGTCTTCCAACAGTCTTGAAGGAGTTCCCAGGCCCTTTTGCCTTCACTCTGTGGTCCAGCTCACCCCAAACCATCTCGATTGGGTTCAGGTCCGGTGACTGTGGAGGCCAGGTCATCTGGCGCATCACTCTCCTTCATGGTCAAATAGCCCTTACTTTCAAAGTTTTCCCAATTTCGGCTTACTGACTGACCTTCATTTCTTAAAGTAATGATGGCCACTCATTTTTCTTTACTTAGCTGCTTTTTTCTTGCCATAATACAAATTCTAACAGTCTATTTAGTAGGACTATCAGCTGTGTATCCACCTGACTTCTCCTCAACGCCACTGATGGTCCCAACCCCATTTATAAGGCAAGAAATCCCACTTATTAAACCTGACAGGGCACACCTGCGAAGTGAAAACCATTTCAGGGGACTACCTCTTGAAGCTCATCAAGAGAATGCCAAGAGTGTGCAAAGCAGTAATCAAAGTAAAAGGTGGCTACTTTGAAGAACCTAGAATATGACATATTTTCAGTTGTTTCACACTTGTTTGTTATGTATATAATTCCACATTTGTTGATTCATAGTTTTGATGCCTTCAGTGTGAATCTACAATTTTCATAGTCATGAAAATAAAGAAAACTCTTTGAATGAGAAGGTGTGTCCAAACTTTTGGTCTGTACTGTATATATACACACATACTGTGTGTGTATATATATATAAATATATATATTTATATATATATATATATATATATATATTGTGGGGATTTGCTCTGGTAGACAGGCTTGCGGACGCAGTATAGAGGCAATGACAACGTCTTTAACTTAAAGGCTGTTTTCACACGGGCGGTGCGGGTGCGGGTGCGTTGTGGGAACATGCACTATTTTTCAGTGCGAGTGCAAAACATTGTAATGCGTTTTGCATGCGCGTGAGAAAAATTGGCATGTTTGGTACCCAAACCCGAACTTCTTCACAGAAGTTCGGGTTTGGGATCGGGGTTGTGTGGATTGTATTATTTTCCCTTATAACATGGTTATAAGGGAAAATAATAGCATTCTGAATACAGAATGCATAGTACAATAGCGCTGGAGGGGTTAAAAAAATAAAAAAAAATATTTAACTCACCTTAATCCACTTGCTCGCGCAGCCCGGCTTCTCTTCTGTCTTCTTCTTTGCTGTGTACAGGAAAAGGACCTGTGGTGACGTCACTCCAGTCATCACATGGTCCATCACATGATCTTTTACCATGGTGATGGATCATGTGATGGACCATGTGATGACCAGAGTGACGTCACCACAGGTCCTTTTCCTGTACACAGCAAAGAAGAAGACAGAAGAGAAGCCGGGCTGCGCGAGCAAGTGGATTAAGGTGAGTTAAATATTTTTTTTTATTTTTTTAACCCCTCCAGCGCTATTGTACTATGCATTCTGTATTAAGGGAAAATAATAATGATCGGGTCTCCATCCCGATCGTCTCCTAGCAACCGTGCGTGAAAATCGCACCGCATCCGCACTTGCTTGCGGATGCTTGCGATTTTCACTCAGCCCCATTCACTTCTATGTGGCCTGCGGTGCGTGATAAACGCACAATATAGACCATGCTGCGATTTTCACGAAAAACGCATAAGTGATGCGTGAAAATCACCGCTCATGTGCACAGCCCCATAGAAATGAATGGATCTGGATTCAGTGCGGGTGCAATGCATTTACCTCACGCATTGCACCTGCGCGGAAAACTCGCCCGTGTGAAAGGGGCCAAACAGTTCAGTGTTTTATTCACATATAAGTAAAGTCAAGGAAAAAACTGTCACCTTGAGTCTGGTGTTCATTCACACCAGGCAGCAACACATAAGTACTTGGGTGAAACACAAGTCCACATGCTTTCATCTAAACAATATAGCAGGCCTTAGTCCCGGCCCAAACTCTCAGTCTCCAAAACAGAGACTGGCAAAGCTCCACTGTCAGATGGAGGATAATCCACCCAGCTGAGACTGCTGGCTGGGATTGATATCCCAAACCAAAACCCGGCCTGGAACATGGGGAACAGCCACCCACCCTGCACTTTGGCTGCTCCCAGTAAGAGCCGGCCTGGATCGGCTTTACAGCCACACTAAATAATCAATAGTGTCAGTCAGCACGAGCTGCCACTGCCACTTAAAATTGCCGGCTCGTACCCCACTGAGGCCAGGAATCTCGGTGACACATATCTTCCGTCAATGACGGCCCCTTGCGCTTTCCTACTATATATATATATATTTATGGTCAGGGCTAGGAAAGACGTCGGCGTACGCAGAGAATCCTGCCCTGAACATAGTGGCTGAATTGTGCCGGGAGCCACGGGCGCGGGTACACCGAGAAAAAGGAGGCAAAAAACAACAGTTAGGTACAACACTTTATTATAATAATTACAAAGCCAAAGAACGAAAGGCACGAGATATCTCTACTTGAGGATTGGGAATATATCTGGTGAAACATCGCCCCATGGACCGAATGACATGAGCTGGCACCTGGTGCCGAGATGCTGCTGAGGCCGCCCCTATGCGGAAAGAATGCCCCGAAATTACTTTGGGGTCATAACCTAGACGCTGGGCAAGGGCATGGATATAGGAAATGAACTGCGAGGTGTTGAGAGGTTTGCCTGCATGTGGCAGGAGCGGGCTGTCTGGTGGTGAGTCCTGAATATGTGATAGTAATCGATGCAGCACCTGAACCGGGCACCAATTGTTTGAGGTCGGGTAGAATTTGACCTCCGTGGGGGGACCAGTCTGATTGGTTTTGGTGAAGGGTAGAAGAAGGGTATAATGACCAATGCCCCATGACAAATGCTGCTTCAAAGGATGGCCTTGACAATTTGGGCCGGCTAGAACTTCCCTGGGCCTAAGGAACCCATAAAAACTGAGATACATGGCCGCTTTCAGGATCAGGCTAGTGGAGGGCCCAAAAGGATTACCATCCAACGCCAAGGAGAGATCCCTAAACAACTCGCTAGACACTGTTTGCCTGCGGCTCACGGACCCCTTACCCTCCTTTTGAATACCCCGGAGGGTGGCTTTAATAGCCTGAACGGAGAAAATGGACCTGCGTTGAGGATTAGTCAGCATAAAGTGATGTTGTAGTCCGGCTAAATAAAGTTTGATGGTATTATGCGAGAGAGATAGTTGTGAGTGACAATAAGCTAAGAAGGCCATGATATAGGAGGTTTCGGAATGATGACCCATCGGATGAATCTTGGAGAATTTATCAAAAGCTCTCAAGCCGGCCTGATAATTCCTTGCCGTATTGCGTGACAGAGATTTTCTAACCAGACCCTTGGCCTCGTCTATGAGGGAATCTAGTCCAGAATGAGTGTGCTGAATCGAGGCACAGGCGTGCCTGACTGATCCGCGTCGGGCATTTCCTGAAAAAAAAAAAGAAAATTAAAACAGGAAAGAGCATCTGCGGCCCTATTCTGCTCGCCTGAAATGTGGACACATCGTATATGAAAATTGTGGCGGAGGGACAACTAAACTAGTTTACGCAACAAGGCCATGATCTTGAAGGACTGGGCCCTGCCTTTGTTAACAATGTCCACCAAGGTCTGACTATCCGTAACAAAGGTCACAGAAGCGTTAGACCAATGGTGACCCCAAACCTGAGCTGCCGCCACGACGGGATACAGTTCCAAAAGGGGAGAGGATTTGAGTGCTGCTGAGTCTGAGGCTAATTCTGGCGGCCATCCGGCAGCCAGCCAGTGAGACCTAAAAATGGCGGCGAAACCGTAGGAACCCGCGGCGTCAGAAAAAACAAGGGGAGAAGAAGAGTCCCACTGTGGAACGAACAAAGAAATGCCATTCCAGTCGGAGAGAAAACTGTTCCACATGACAAGGTCAGCAATGGCCTGGCTGTCCAGATAGACGACGGAATCCTGTTCTGGGGCAGAGGGCAGAAGACATAACAATCTGGAAAGAAAGGCCCTGCCTTGAGGCATAATTCTAGTGGCGAAGTTAAGCATCCCCAGCAAGGATTGCAGCTCCACCTTGGTCAGAGAGTGGGACCTAACCGCCTGGGAGATAGCTGAGTGGATCCTGAGCAATTTCTCGCTGGGGAGGCTAGCCTCCATCTTGACGGTATCTAATATGATGCGGTGGCCGGACTTTCAGTCTTGGCGGCAGCCACAGGGACCTGAAGACGGGAAAAAATGTCCAGGAGTGCGTGGGGAATGGATGGGACCTGTCTGGGCCTTTTAACGAGAAGAAAGTCGTCCAAGTAGTGGACGACCATGGATAAACCGCCGTGATGGATGAGAATCCAATGCAGGGCTTTGGCAAGTTGTTCAAAAGCCAAGGGCTACTCTTAGACCTAAAAGTGAGCCGGTTGGCAAAGTAGAATTTATCCGCCCACTTGATGCCATAATACTTCCAAAGCTGTGGATGGATTGGAAGCAGCTTGAAAGCATCGGCGATATCTACCTTGGCCAACCAAGCCCCGACACCTGCTTGCAGAATGTACTGAATGGGCTCATCGACTGAGGAATATTGCATAGAATATTCCTCAGAGGGAATGAGCGAGTTGAGACTGGAGATGGAAGACATATGAGGTGCCGAGAGATCATAGATGAGACGCGTTTTATTAGAAGATTGCTTTGTGACAAGGCCAATGGGATTGATACTCCATGAGTGGAAGGGAATCTCTAGAAAAGGACCAATAATGAACCCTTTGTCGACCTCTGATTGGATGAGGGTAGTCACCGCTTCAGGGTCACTGGAAGCGGATATCAAATTGGGGCCTACCCAGCAGCCTTGGGGAAGCGTGATGAGACCGGTGTGGAAACCCTCTCTGAACCCATCCAACAAGAAGGTGACGAAAGGATGGTCGGGGTGGTCCCGCAGAAGTGCAGCCAGTAATTCCAAATTAATGTCGGCTAGTCAGGAATCCTTGGCTGTCTTCCTGGGACAGGAGGGACGGGGGTGGACCCGAAAACACAGAGAACAGATATGAAGCGCTCGACAAGCATTGAAGGCACAGCCCTTAGCATTGAAATTATTACATACCTGGCTACTACCAAGGTACACAATTGGCCTGCCCAGCTTATCTAAGGAAGATGAAGACCTGGAGGACCTGGAAGGACCTGGCGTGGGCACTGACTGCGGGGCCTGCACCGGATTAGGGCACCACTCAGTGGAATGGAAAATGGACTGGCAAATGGCACAAAGAGGGGCCTTGAGACCCGCAACGTGTCGGGAAAACAGCTCCATATCCAAGTCTGCCCAGTTTGACACGAACTGAAACTGGTTCAGGGCAGCAGCGGCTTTGGCAGAAAATGAACGATGATAGTCATAGAAAGCCGAGCCGCCGTACTTGTGCCCCAAATCCGTAATCCGGTACAAATAAGTGTCCAACTCTTCCCTACGACTAGGCTGAGTGGAGCACACCACATCTCTGTAGAGGCTGAAGGCCAGAACAAACTCGGAAATAGATAATTTCCTGTTTAGCCGAGCGTCCTTAGCCTTCAAAATCACAGAAACTTCTCCGCAGTTGATGACCCGATTCTCAGAAATATCCTGGGAGGCAATAAGAATAGACGCCAGATTCACGTCCTTGCCTGCCAGGATATCCTTTTTGATATGCTCCGGGACAAAATGAGAAGGAGCAATTTGAGGAGTGGCAGAAGGCCTACCTGCAACATCCTGAGGAATGGCAGGGGTGACTGCCGAACCCGGATATTGCGGCGAGGCTGCTGGCCTGGTTTCCAAGACTGCTACCCTAGCCTGAATGTCCGTGACCGAGCTAGCGAGACCATCGATGGAAGACTGGATCTGAGCTAGCGCCAGATGTATTGAATTGAGATTGGACTGCTCAGCTGCCGGACCCGAGGCCGTCATCAGCAGGCGATATAATTCAGCCTTGCGGGCGGACGCGGGATGCCGAATCCCCCTTCGATTAAGCTCGGCAATCAGTTTTGGCACCGTCCAATTTCTCAAGGATGTGCTGCTGTTGTGTCCTGAGATGGAAGTTCCTGGCATGGAGATGTTGTCATCCATATCGGATATGTGGGACATGCTTGACCTGAGAAAAAAAAGGCAAATTATGGCCACCTAGAGTATTGGAAAAAGAAGCACAGACGGATGCGGAGAGAGCGGCCGGGAGAATGTGAGAGACTGGAGGAGTATGAAAGTGACCATCGGATGAAAAACCTACCTGGCGGGACACAAACGGATTTGGAAGCACGGCTCCAAAACACCAATCGTTTATGTTGGAACTAATGAAAAAAATGACCGAGTATCAAAACTGACGGTTGACCCCGCCCCAGCAACCATCTTTAAACCGACTTACCTGGAAGCGCCTCGGAATTGCCTAAACGATATGTAGGAGAAGAACAAAAACTACTGCCCAATCTAAAGGAAGGAACAAAAACAATATCAGAACTGAAGATGATGACTAGGTACCAACACGAGAAAAAAGGACCCAGAACACATAATAACCCTGGGTAAAACAGAAGACAGACACCCTGGGCGATCCAGGAACATTGACACCCTGGGCGATCCAGGAACATTGACACCCTGGGCGATCCAGGAACATTGACACCCTGGGCGATCCAGGAGACACAGACACCCTGGGCGATCCAGGAGACACTGACACCCTGGGCGATCCAGGAGACACTGACACCCTGGGCGATCCAGGAACATTGACACTCTGGGCTATCCAGGAACATTGACACCCTGGGCGATCCAGGAGACACTGACACCCTGGGCGATCCAGGAGACACTGACACCCTGAGTGGTCCAGGGAACATTGACAACACAGGAGGACCAGGAGACAGGAGCTGAGTGAGACAGAACATCGAGCAACACGAAATCCGCAGTTTTTAGGCAGCAAAGCAAAATCACCAACTTTACATGTACAGCAAATTCTGGTATTATGATGATGTGGCAGAGGAACTGGCAGGCAAAACTGTTGACGTACAGACCTAATGTGTCCATTGGCTAAAATGATGCTAATTTTTTCTGGACGGCCTATGTATTGTAGCTCTGTGTTAAACAATTACATACATTAGGGCCAGGTCAACAGGTGCTGTAGTCCGCAGGTCATCTGCTGTGCGCTGGTTATGAGGCACATGTGCTGGCAGAGGGAGAAAGCTGAACCCACAGAGAGGGAACCCTAGAGCAGGTGAACCTAACCTGCATGTGCAAATGCCCTTAGCAAGCTGGCAGAGGGTACTACTGAAACTGTGCCCCCCTAAAACGAAACAGGACCCCCACCTGCATCACAGCCATATGGCAAGTGCTGGTATGGCTCTGTTTAACCCCTCACCAGCCTGCTAAGTGAAGACCCGAAGTTTGCCACCACCTCCCATTTTAAAACAAACCCATTCCGACCCAGCATGTGACAGGCAGATCACTTAACTGTGACGCCGCTCCCCAAACCCCGCCGCCTATACTTGTGTGAGCGGCTTATGCTGGGGGAGAGAGGCGTCTACACCTTGCACCCCGGGTGTTAGAATCCAGGCCAGGCGTGAGGCTCAGCCGGAGCGGAGCCAGCTGAGCCCCGTTTACCTGGCAGGCTGACGTGCGGCAATCCGGACCTCCATAGCGCGCATGCGCAGGATACAGGAAGCAAAACTCGGAAGGAAGAGGAAGGAGCGCGATACCAGCAAGTAATGCGTGAGGCTCGGGCGCCTGGCTGACCGTTAGCGGGGGGAATAAGTAGCCAGACGCCCCTCCCACAAATGCAGGCTGGTAACAGCCTTACCTATATACACTGCTCAAAAAAATAAAGGGAACACAAAAATAACACATCCTAGATCTGAATTAATTAAATATTCTTCTGAAATACTTTGTTCTTTACATTGTTGAATGTGCTGACAACAAAATAACACAAAAATTTAAAATGGAAATCAAATTTTTTAACCCATGGAGGTCTGGATTTGGAGTCACTCTCAAAATTAAAGTGGAAAAACACACTACAGGCTGATCCAACTTTGATGTAATGTCCTTAAAACAAGTCAAAATGAGGCTCAGTAGTGTGTGTGGCCTCCACTTGTCTGTATTACCTCCCTACAACGCCGGTGCATGCTCCTGATGAGGTGGCGGACGGTCTCCTGAGGGATCTCCTCCCAGACCTGGACTAAAGCATCTGCCAACTCCTGGACAGTCTGTGGTGCAACGTGACATTGGTGGATAGAGCGAGACATGATGTCCCAGATGTGCTCAATTGGATTCAGGTCTGGGGAACGGGTGGGCCAGTCCATAGCATCAATGCCTTCATCTTGCAGGAACTGCTGACACACTCCAGCCACATGAGGTCTAGCATTGTCTTGCATTAGGAGGAACCCAGGGCCAACCGCACCAGCATATGGTCTCACAAGGGGTCTGAGGATCTCATCTCGGTACCTAATGGCAGTCAGGCTACCTCTGGCGAGCACATGGAGGGCTGTGCGGCCCTCCAAAGAAATGCCACCCCACACCATTACTGACCCAATGCCAAACCGGTCATGCTGGAGGATGTTGCAGGCAGCAGAACGTTCTCCACAGCGTCTCCAGACTCTGTCACGTCTGTCACATGTGCTCAGTGTTAACCTGCTTTCATCTGTGAAGAGCACAGGGCGCCAGTGGCGAATTTGCCAATTTTGGTGTTCTCTGGCAAATGCCAAACGTCCTGCACGGTGTTGGGCTGTAAGCATAACCACCACCTGTGGACGTCGGGCCCTCATATCACCCTCATGGAGTCTGTTTCTGACCGTTTGAGCAGACACATGCACATTTGTGGCCTGCTGGAGGTCATTTTGCAGGGCTCTGGCAGTGCTCCTCCTGTTCCTCCTTGCACAAAGGTGGAGGTAGCGGTCCTGCTGCTGGGTTGTTGCCCTCCTACGGCCTCCTCCACATCTCCTGATGTACTGGCCTGTCTCCTGGTAGCGCCTTCATGCTCTGGACACTACGCTGACAGACACAGCAAACCTTCTTGCCACAGCTCGCATTGATGTGCCATCCTGGATAAGCTGCACTACCTGAGCCACTTGTGTGGGTTGTAGACTCCGTCTCATGCTACCACTAGAGTGAAAGCACCGCCAGCATTCAAAAGTGACCAAAACATCAGCCAGGAAGCATAGGAACTGAGAAGTGGTCTGTGATCACCACCTGCAGAACCACTTCTTTATTGGGGGTGTCTTGCTAATTGCTTATAATTTCAACCTGTTGTCTATCCCATTTTCATAACAGCATGTGAAATTGATTGTCACTCAGTGTTGCTTCCTAAGTGGACAGTTTGATTTCACAGAAGTGTGATTGACTTGGAGTTACATTGTGTTGTTTAAGTGTTCCCTTTATTTTTTTGAGCAGTGTATATATATATATATATATATATATATATATATATATATTTACACAAAAATATGTAAATTTAACATAAAAATGTGATTTAAACAATGTCATTTTCTGATGGCATATTCTCTTAAAAAAAGCTGCATTAGATTATACATCTGGTCATGTCATAGCTATTATTTGGCTCCATCATGTCCAGTGAGTTCAATCGACCAAAAAAAAAAAATCACAAGATCTCCCAGATTTGCATCATTCTGTCCATACTATCAGTGGTAGCACTGAAAGCCATTAGTCAGTTCCCTAATATATTTTTAACTTACTGTACGTAACAGAGCATGGAAAGCAAAAAGAGGAATTGTATTACAATTGGTTATTTATTTACATGTACTCTTGGCAGCTGAAGTCATCTGTGTTGGTCCCATCTTCATTTGTGTCCGAATTACTGATAAAAATGATGGTTTGCTATATGCAAATGAGCCTCTAGGACCAATGGGGGCGTTGCCATTACACCTTGCAGCTCTGCAACTGCCGCACCATCTGCACTTTTATTGACAGAGAAAGACAGTGAAAATGTCATCACGCCTGGCCCTCACTTCTAATGTCAATGAAAGTGGAAAGGGAGTGGCAGTTGCAGAGAGAGCTGAGCCTCTAGGTGTAATGACAACACCTACGTTACTCCTAGAAGCTCATTTGCATACATTAAAACTTAATTTTTCTCTGCAATGTGGGCAGATATGAACATGGGACCAACACAGAGCACATGTAACAGTCAGTTTCAGAGGTACAAGTCTGCTGCAAGATGCCCTTTAAAGTATGGTCCCAACTTGCAGGCTTAATGTAACATGTACATACAGTCAGGTCCATAAATATTGGGACATCAACACAATTCTAACATTTTTGGCTCTTTACACCACCACAATGGATTTGAAATGAAACAAACAAGATGCGCTTTAACTGCAGACTGTCAGCCTTAATTTGAGGGTATTTGCATCCAAATCAGGTGAACGGTGTAGGAATTACAACAGTTTGCATATGTGCCTCCCACTTGTTAAGGAACCAAAAGTAATGGGACAGAATAATAATCATAAATCAAACTTTAACTTTTTAATACTTGGTTGCAAATCCTTTGCAGTCAATTACAGCCTGAAGTCTGGAACGCATAGACATCAACAGACGCTGGGTTTCATCCCTGGTGATGCTCTGCCAGGCCTCTACTGCAACTGTCTTCAGTTCCTGCTTGTTCTTGGGGCATTTTCCCTTCAGTTTTGTCATCAGCAAGTGAAATGCATGCTCAATCGGATTCAGGTCAGGTGATTGACTTGGCCATTGCATAACATTCCACTTCTTTCCCTTAAAAAACTCTTTGGTTGCTTTTGCAGTATGCTTTGGGTCATTGTCCATCTGCACTGTGAAGCGCTGTCCAATGAGTTCTGAAGCATTTGGCAGATAATATTGCCCGAAACACTTCAGAATTCATCCTGCTGCTTTTGTCAGCAGTCACATCATCAATAAATACAAGAGAACCAGTTCCATTGGCAGCCATACATGCCCACGCCATGACACTATCACCACCATGCTTCACTGCAGTTCCTTTCCTTCTCCATACTCTTCTCTTTCCATCACTCTGTGTAATGACCGACGTCACGCACAGGGAGGATAAAAGGGAAAGCCCTGCCCAAGGGAGAGGGAAAGGTGGTGACCCCTAACTCACCTTGCGGCTGGCACCTGACTGCCCTGACGTCCCTAGACGGGTTCCTCACCCGTGCGGCGATCACGTGCCTAAATCCTGGCTTTCCCTAAAATGAGCCCTAGATAGTGAACGGGCCGGTGGGATTGCTAGTCCGCACCACTATCACTAAGAGGAAAACACCAGGGAGAGGACAGACAAAACAGACAAACACATACACCCAGGTGGGCGATCACAATAGACCACAAAGGTCCAACAGGGATCCGGAGGGTAGCGTTCTGGACCAACTACCAGAGAACGCAGCAACACAGCTCCAGAAGGTCAGAATAGATGTCCAGGCAGGAAGTTCTATCTCTGGCAACCAGAGAAGTGTGAGAGAGGAATATAAGGAGGTTTGGGAGTGCTGGACAAGGAACAGCTGAGGAGAAGGAGCTACGGATCCCTGAGTGAGCCAAAAGGGTTTGCAAAGCAAACCCAGAAAGCTACCATAAGGAAAACAGCCCTATCTTAAATAGAGCGTGCAGCCAACCGCTGCGACTTCCTGACCCCGGGTATAACGGAGTCAGGCGTGGTTCTCGATACCCTCGTGACAGTACCCCCCTCTCTACGAGGGGCCTCCGGACACTCAGGACCAGGTCTCTCAGGATGAGAGGCATGAAAAACCCGAACTAGCCTGTCGGCGTTTACCTCAGACGCAGGAACCCACATTCTTTCCTCGGGACCGTAACCTCTCCAATGCACCAGATATTGAAGAGAGCGGCGGACCCGACGAGAATTAACAATTTTGGATATCTGAAATTCTAGATTACCATCCACGACAACAGGAGGGGGTGGCAGCAGTGACGGTTCTAGAGGTGGAACATATTTTTTGAGTAACGACTTATGAAAAACATTATGAATTTTAAAAGTCTGAGGTAGCTCCAGGCGAAAAACCACGGGGTTGATGATGGCTACAATTTTGTAAGGGCCAATAAACCTAGGACCCAGTTTCCAGGAGGGAACCTTCAATTTAATATTCCTAGTAGACAACCACACATAGTCATTCACTCCTAGGTCCGGACCTGGCGACCGTCTCTTATCAGCCATGCATTTGTATTTACCTCCCATATTTTTCAAGTTAGCTTGCACCTTCTGCCATACAGATGAAAGAGATGACGAAAACCGTTCCTCTTCGGGAACCCCAGAAGACCCCCCCTTTTTGAAAGTACAGAATTGGGGATGAAAACCATATGCACCAAGAAATGGTGACTTGCCAGTGGATTCCTGACGACGATTATTTATGGCAAACTCAGCTAACGGTAAATATGATGACCACAACTCTTGGTTTTCAGACACAAAACATCTTAGATATGTCTCAAGGTTTTGGTTGGTACGCTCAGTCTGTCCATTCGACTGAGGATGGAAAGCTGAGGAAAAGGACAAGTGTACCCCCAAACGGGAACAAAAAGCTTTCCAAAATTTAGAAATAAACTGGGTACCCCGATCCGAAACAACATCGGAGGGGACCCCGTGAAGCTTCACGATTTCACTGACGAATACCTGAGCAAGAGTCTTAGCATTAGGTAGTGCAGGTAGCGCAATGAAGTGTACCATTTTGCTAAACCTGTCCACTACTACCAAAATAACAGTTTTACCCGCAGACAAAGGTAAGTCAGTGATAAAATCCATTGACAGATGTGTCCACGGTCTATTGGGAATGACGAGTGGTAATAGAGACCCTGCAGGACGTGTATGTGAAACTTTTGCGCGCGCACAGGTAGAACAAGAAGACACAAAATCCAATACATCCTGACGCAACCTTGGCCACCAAAAACGACGAGACAATAGCTCCAAGGTTGCTTTACTACCCGGGTGCCCAGCAAGTGCCGAACTATGATGTTCCTTTAATAATTCGAAACGTAGGTTCAACGGTACAAACAATTTCTCTGAGGGGCAAGAGACCGGGGCGTCCCCCTGGGCCTCTAACACCTTCCCCTCCAGAACAGAGTGTACCGCAGAAACAACCACTCCTCTTTGAAGAATGGGCACCGGATCACTCACATTACCCCCTCCAGGGAAACAACGAGATAGTGCATCAGCCTTGGTGTTCTTTGCCCCAGGACGATAGGTAATCACAAAGTTAATCCTGGTAAAAAATAGCGACCACCTAGCCTGTCTAGGGGTGAGACGCTTAGCTGATTCGAGGTACAGAAGATTTTTGTGGTCCGTAATCACAGTGACGGGGTGGACTGCCCCCTCTAAGAAGTGACGCCACTCCTCAAATTTCAAGGGAAAAGGGGGTCTCATATAATGCAAGCGCATCTTTAACCCTTTCGGATAACCCAGAGCAGAACTGACTCCTGAGAGCCGGGTCGTTCCATTGGGTATCCGTAGCCCACCTACGGAATTCAGAGCAATACTCCTCTACCGGCCGCTCTCCTTGTAAGAGTCTCCATAATCTTGATTCAGCCAGTGCGACTCGGTCAGGGTCATCATATATGAGACCCAAGGCCCCGAAAAACTCATCCACTTACCGAAGAGCCTGGGAATCAGTAGGTAAAGAGAACGCCCAGGACTGCGGGTCCCCCTGCAGCAGGGAAATAACAACCCCCACCCGCTGTTCTTCATTACCTGAGGAGTAAGGGCGCAGTTTAAAATATAACTTACAGGCCCCACGGAATGTCAAAAACTTGTCCCTTTCCCCAGAAAATCTGTCAGGGAGAGGGACCTTGGGTTCCGCAACAACCTGGTTACCAGTAGCAACCGCTGGGCTTGCGGTCAGTTGTAATCGCTGCTGTTGCTGGAGGACCGACGCCTTCAATCCTGCCACCTCACAAGACAGGCCATGAAATTGATTGGACAGAGCAGCAATTTGATCCATACTGGATTTTTTTTTTTTTTTTACCTACACAAAATAAGGGCCAGAGATAATGTAATGACCGACGTCACGCACAGGGAGGATAAAAGGGAAAGCCCTGCCCAAGGGAGAGGGAAAGGTGGTGACCCCTAACTCACCTTGCGGCTGGCACCTGACTGACCTGACGTCCCTAGACGGGTTCCTCACCCGTGCGGCGATCACGTGCCTAAATCCTGGCTTTCCCTAAAATGCGCCCTAGATAGTGAACGGGCCGGTGGGATCGCTAGTCCGCACCACTATCACTAAGAGGAAAACACCAGGGAGAGGACAGACAAAACAGACAAACACATACACCCAGGTGGGCGATCACAATAGACCACAAAGGTCCAACAGGGATCCGGAGGGTAGCGTTCTGGACCAACTACCAGAGAACGCAGCTACACAGCTCCAGAAGGTCAGAATAGATGTCCAGGCAGGAAGTTCTATCTCTGGCAACCAGAGAAGTGTGAGAGAGGAATATAAGGAGGTTTGGGAGTGCTGGACAAGGAACAGCTGAGGAGAAGGAGCTACGGATCCCTGAGTGAGCCAAAAGGGTTTGCAAAGCAAACCCAGAAAGCTACCATAAGGAAAACAGCCCTATCTTAAATAGAGCGTGCAGCCAACCGCTGCGACTTCCTGACCCCCATCTCAGGAGAGGCGTGGTTCTCGATACCCTCGTGACACTCTGGTACAAGTTGATCTTGGTCTCATCTGTCCATAGGTTGTTGTTCCAGAACTGTGAAGGCTTTTTTAGATGTCGTTTGGCAAACTCTAATCTGGCCTTCCTGTTTTTGAGGCTCACCAATGGTTTACATCTTGTGGTGAACCCTCTGTATTCACTCTGGTAAAGTCTTCTCTTGATTGTTGACTTTGACACACATACACCTACCTCCTGGAGAGTGTTCTTGATCTGGCCAACTGTTGTGAAGGGTGTTTTCTTCACCAAGGAAAGAATTCTTCGGTCATCCACCACAGTTGTTTTCCGTGGTCTTCCGGGTCTTTTGGTGTTGCTGAGCTCACCAGTGCGTTCCTTCTTTTTAAGAGTGTTCCAAACAGTTGTTTTGGCCACGCCTAATGCTATCGCTCTGATGGGTTTGTTGTGTTTTTTCAGCCTAATGATGGCTTGCTTTACTGATGGTGACAGTTCTTTGGATCTCATCTTGAGAGTTCACAGCAACAGATTTCAAATACAAATAGCACACTTGAAATGGACTCTGGACATTTTATCTGCTCATTGTTATTGGGATAATGAGGGAATAACACACACCCGGCCATGAAACAGCCGAGAGGCCAATTGTCCCATTACTTTTGGTTCCTTAACAAGTGGGAGGCACATATGCAAACTGTTGTATTTCCTACACCGTTCATCTGATTTGGATGTAAATACCCTCAAATTAAAGCTGACAGTCTGCAGTTAAAGCACATCTTGTTCGTTTCATTTAAAATCCATTGTGGTGGTGTATAGAGCCAAAAATGTTTAAATTGTGTCGATGTCCCAATATTTATGGACCTGACTGTAGCTTTACCATCAATCTGTATGGAGAAATCTGTGGATCAGACACACCCATATGGCAGCACATGGAATGCTTACAGATCCGTAATGTAGGGAACTGTAGGGGGTCTGTGTGCTTTGACAGGTGCATACCGGCTGAAGATGCACACTGACCTGTCTTACACATGTCAGATTAGCTCTATGGATAATCAGTCTAAAAAATACCAGGCAGAACAAGCTGTTCAGTTCTTCAGACTGCCATTGTTCAAAAAAGCACTACATGCAATATGTTTTCGGTCAATGCCATTGGAACAAATGAAAACAATGTCACGTGGACAGCCATAAAAACCCGACTTGACCAACTACGATTCTAGTAGGTGTTAATGTGCTATTTTCATGCAAGCATATGATGAAATGGTCAAAAGAATCCATCTCCTGTCAATTTCTTTTTGGTATATATGTAGATATTTTGTGAGGATAGAACAAAGTTCTACATTAAAACTGCGCTGTCTGAATAGGCTTTATACACACGGCTGTGTTTTTCTTCAGTGTGCTATCCATTTATTTTACAGATAGGACACTAACACATTCTTTTTTTATGGGGCTATGCACTTATATATTTTTTTTTTATGGATCTGTGTGCTCCATCCACAACTCTGAGCACAGGTCTAGCTCCTCTCCATATTTGTGTGTAAGAATAGCCCATTCTCTTGATGGGAGTGAGGAAAAAAATAATGCACATGGAAGATATCCATTTTTCATGGATTAATTTTTTGCAGCTCCAAAATCAGGTAGGTCTAAGTGCATCAGTCATCAGGTGCCATTTACTGATATCAATGCAATGCTAATATATGATGATGTGATCCCCTTACATTGGCAGGAACATGTGCCCCAAGTCCTGGGCTGGCAATCGTCACTTTCATTTATGTCTGCGCCCCGCTGTGTAATCCTCTTCAGCTTGTCCTGATGCTATGCAAATCTTTGAATTATGTGTTTTATTTCTGCTTGTAATTACGACAAGGGTCTGGAAGTTATTGTTCCTTTAATATCTTACGGTGTAAACATCTGTTTTCCCTCCTTGCCACCTGTTACCCCTTACATCTCCAATCTGCTCTGATAGATTGCAGTGTGCTTTCTCATGCTGTAAAGAATGTCATTAATATCTCCAGTACTACTGACTAAACCACCAATAATTCATTAGTTCACATTGTGCTTCAGTCTTATGTATGTGTAAATATTCTAGAAATAATGAAGTTTCAGGAATTTTATCTAAATATAAAATATGTAGTAATGGACAGTAAGCACTGAAAACAGTATAGAAATTCAGTCAGTATTTGGCATGGTCATCGGTTCACATGGGTCCACTGTCATATAGGCTCTTGCACAGACATACATTTTTGAGGCCCAGTTTCAAATGTATATATATTGTAGGTCGCTCCACCAACAGATACCCAAGGAACCAGGTGCACTGTCCAATGGTGACACCCCCGCCAATAAAAAGGACAAGTATGAATTATATAGAAAGGAAGGCACTCTTATATCTGGTGTTATATCAAGTAGGAAAATATAAATTTATTCAGATAAAATGACCGTATTATTCAAACATAAAAAATATATAAGGAGAGGAAAAGAGAAAAATGGTGTGCCTGTCTTTATCTCTATCTGTGACCTGTAGCCGTGATCTGTATGGATTCAGTAAGGGTATAACTTATCATAAAGCTTTATCATAAAGCTTAGTACTCACGGAAAGAGATGTAGACAGATGCATATACAAAAAACAGAACCTTCAGCTAGGTACATGAAGTAATTGCTGAATACATAAAAGATAAAAAATATATGATTAAAAAATGAAATTATAAGAAATATATGATTAAAAAACAAAATATATTGTTATACATCCTGCTGATAATAAACTGCTTTTGCAGAGGAAATAGTAAAAAAGAGTTTTTTTCGTATTAATCAGTTGGGTGTTTGCTGAATATATCAGGTTTTTGCTGAATACATAAGTCTAGATATAGCAGTTCACGCTGAATACATCCAATCTCTGCTGAATACAGAAGTTCACACTGAATACATTCAATTTTTGTAAAATATAAAAGTTCACGCTGAATACATCCGATCTTTACTAAATATAAATCTACCAGCACCTCGATCTCCCCTCCCTGGCCGGCCCCTGCCCCATACTCACCTTCTTGCACTCCTTCAGTTGAACATGGCGACCAAGTATTTATAACATACACTCTCCTAAAGAATTATTAGGAACACCTGTTCTATTTCTCATTAATGCAATTATCTAGTCAACCAATCACATGGCAGTTGCTTCAATGCATTTAGGGGTGTGGTCCTGGTCAAGACAATCTCCTGAACTCCAAACTGAATGTCAGAATGGGAAAGAAAGGTGATTTAAGCAATTTTGAGCGTGGCATAGTTGTTGGTGCCAGACGGGCCAGTCTGAGTATTTCACAATCTGCTCAGTTACTGGGATTTTCACGCACAACCATTTCTAGGGTTTACAAAGAATGGTGTGAAAAGGGAAAAACATCCAGTATGCGGCAGTCCTGTGGGCGAAAATGCCTTGTGGATGCTAGAGGTCAGAGGAGAATGGGCCGACTGATTCAAGCTGATAGAAGAGCAACGTTGACTGAAATAACCACTCGTTACAACCGAGGTATGCAGCAAAGCATTTGTGAAGCCACAACACGCACAACCTTGAGGCGGATGGGCTACAACAGCAGAAGACCCCACCGGGTACCACTCATCTCCACTACAAATAGGAAAAAGAAGCTACAATTTGCAAGAGCTCACCAAAATTGGACTGTTGAAGACTGGAAAAATGTTGCCTGGTCTGATGAGTCTCGATTTCTGTTGAGACATTCAAATGGTAGAGTCCGAATTTGGCATAAACAGAATGAGAACATGTATCCATCATGCCTTGTTACCACTGTGCAGGCTGGTGGTGTAATGGTGTGGGGGATGTTTTCTGGGCACACTTTAGGCCCCTTAGTTCCAATTGGGCATAGTTTAAATGCCAAGGGCTACCTGAGCATTGTTTCTGACCATGTCCATCCCTTTATGACCACCATGTACCCATCCTCTGATGGCTACTTCCAGAAGGATAATGCACCATGTCACAAAGCTCAAATCATTTCAAATTGGTTTCTTGAACATGACAATGAGTTCACTGTACTAAAATGGCCCCCACAGTAACCAGATCTCAACCCAATAGAGCATCTTTGGGATGTGGTGGAACGGGAGCTTCGTGCCCTGGATGTGCATCCCTCAAATCTCCATCAACTGCAAGATGCTATCCTATCAATATGGGCCAACATTTCTAAAGAATGCTATCAGCACCTTGTTGAATCAATGCCACGTAGAATTAAGGCAGTTCTGAAAGCAAAAGGGGGTCCAACACGTATTAGTATGGTGTTCCTAATAATTCTTTAGGTGAGTGTATGTACAGACACAATTCATCACTTAAGTGTTAAGATTACACCTTCAGATTAGCGTATGCAAATTTGTGACCTATAATATGTCTTAGACAACTAACCCACAAAAAAAACGCTAAGAAAACGCAGGTGCGTTTTTCTTTTTTTTTTTTGTTTTATCTTTAAGCTGAGTTTTAATTATCTTATGATTTTATTATTGGGGAAGTTTTATAAAGTATATAAAGTAGAAGATTAACATTTGAAGCATAAGAAGGCAATGGAAAGTCCATACTATATCCTGATCCATCCCATATATTGATTTGGACTTTATCAGAATAACAAGCACCTCCTTCCAATCAGAATATAAAAGAAACAAAAATAGTGCATAGTATTATCCCCCACTGATGAAGGAGGCTCCGAAACGCGTTTGGACTTTAAACAGTTAATACATGCACGTATAACCATAAGACACGTTGGATCGATTATCTCTCTACAACAAATAGGAGCTCTCCGTAACGCCCCTCTTACAGTGCCCAAAACGCCTTCCTCCAGAATCCCTAACCGCCCACAGCGTCTCATCCCTCTCCTCCCCCTCCCTGTCGGCCGAGCATAGTCTCGCGCGAGCATCGGCCGTCACTGGGCTCGGCGCATGCCCAGTAACGACGATGAAGCTCCTGCCCTCAGTCTCCAGCAAATCGCACTGGCACAGCCCTCAGTGGGTACTGCGTCTGCGCGAGACTTCGCTCGGCCGTCAGGGAGGGGGAGGAGAAGGATGAGACGCTGTGGGCAGTTAGGGATTCTGGAGGAAGGCGTTTTGGGCACTGTAAGAGGGGCGTTACTGGGCACACAAAGGGGAACATAACGCCCCTCTGGGCACCTTCAGGGTTTTATAAAAGTTGTTTTTCTGCAAAACTGCTGGATGGATTACAATAAAAAACAGCACAGCCGATTCAAGGTAAGCTGTGGAGCATGACTGGTTTAAAATCTGAATTTGTGTTATACAAGGTGACAGAATCCCTTTAAAACACAAAGAAATGCAAGTGTGGTAACTTTGTAATCATACTGACCCAGAGAATGAAGAGCACAGGTCAGTTTCACCACATAATGCCATAAGGATAAAACCCATAAAATTGTGGTGGGATTGTGTTATTTTCCAATTCCACCCCATTTCCTCACTTCCCACTACATGGTATACCATATTAAATGGTGACATTACAAAGTACAACTTGCCCTGCAAAAAACAAGCCCTCATATGGCTGTGTGAATGGAAACAAAGAAAAGTTATGGCTTCTTGAAGACAGGAAAAAATAATGAAAAACCTCCAGTATTCAAAGGGTAAAACCTGTTTCTAGCTAACTACCCCAAATAAGTAAAACACTGACTGTCCCTACTACGAAAACCCTATATGCTTCTAAATGCATTATCATTAGGGGTCTGCTGAACAACTTAATGTTTGGGCATTTTTGGGCCCTGCATTTATAATAGAAGGTATCTGAAAAGTAGGGACTGTCTATCCAAAAGAGGGACACTTGAAACATCAGATACACTTTAACTTCTTAGCTGAGATTAGCAGATCAGTGAAAATTCACCTTGTACTTGTAGTCTTATCACCTATGGGCAAACTTTGTACTGTGGAACCCTAATTGTCACAAAATAGACAATAAAGACTGAAATAGTGTACAGAGTCCATTTTACAGCATACAATGTCTTTTATAAGGCTAATAAACTCTGTAATATTACATTTCTCCCATTTCAGACACTCAGGGGTTTGTAGAGCCAGTGATAGTTCTGAAGATCTCCAATTTTTAAAGGCCAGAGAGAGAGAGAGTTAGGCTACTTTCACACTTGCGGCAGAGTGATCCGGCAAGCACTTCCGTAGCATTTGTAGACGGATCCGGATCCGTTTCACAAATGCATTGCAAGAACGGATCTGTCTCTCCGTTTGTCATACGGACAAACTGATCCGTTTCTATTTTTTTGCACATTTTTAATGCCGGATCCGGCACTAACACATTTCAATGTATATGGAATTTTGATCCGGAATTTTGGATGGAGATAATACCACAGCATGCTGAAGACATCTTGATCCATCCTGAACAGATTTCTCTCCATTCAGAATGCATGGGGATAAAACTGATCAGTTCTTTTCCGGTATTGAGCCCCTATGACGGAACTCAATGCCGGAAAAGAAAAACACTAGTGTGAAAGTACCCTTACCTGCTGCAGTTAGCTTCTATATAGGGGCTCAACGATCGGGCCCGGTGGGGGCCCGTTGTACTCGCATGTAATGGGAGCGCTCTGACGGAGTCCGGCATGAAGTACATTGAGAATGCAGGGCCCCATCAGAGCGCTCTTCAAACATGACTGAACTCAGAGGCAAGGAGGGGAGGAGGGGGGCACACTCACTCAGCCTGGCAGTTCTTGTTACTGCCGGGCTGTTCGTTTTCAGAGTGAAGCAGGGAGACCTCTCTGCTCCCTGCTTCACTGTTCTTCAGAGCTCAGGCGCTCCCCCTGCTGGCCGCACATGGCGCTGCTGGCTGTGGGAGGAGCACTGAAGGTCAGGGAATCGGCCTCCAGCACAGCCAGCAGTGCGATGTGACTGTGGGAGCGCGTTAAAGGGAAGAGGGTAAGTTTGTGATTTTTTTTTTCCATAAAGCTGCATGACCACTGTGAGGGACACATATCTGGGTAAAACTACTGTAAGGGGGCACATATCTGGCATAACTACTGTGAGGGGCACATATCTGGCATAACTACTGTGAGGGGCACATATCTGGCTATAACTACTGTAAGGGGCACATATCTGACATAACCATGCTGAGGGGCACATATATGGCATAATCCGCCAATATAGGCAGACCACGCAGCTGCTATGTGGCCCGTGGCACAGGGGGGCCCGGAGCGCATGGAAGCCCCCGCCCCCATGTCTCCAGACTCAGTTAGTTTAAAGTTATGTTGTCTGAACGCCACTAGCCTGCTACTAGTTATCGGCAAGAATTGAGGGGGCCCACCAACTTGTCTTCCGTCCCGGGCCCTGTTTCCCTCTATGCTCAGGGTCACCCTCGCCCATTGCACAGCATGCACCAATGTCTGACCAGTAACATCGAGGCTCAAGGCAGCATAGCGCTCTCTCTTCTATCTACTGGGCACTGCACTGGCCAATCAGCATCTAGCAGGGCAAAGCTCCTGCTCAGCAGACAGAACTGTGCGGGCGCCGCCCGCCTTTCTCATCAGTCACCCACCGAACCAGGGAACGGTCACTGAATACAGCCCCAGCATCACTGCTGCCAGCCCAGCAACAGCCACCCACAGTCCAAGCAGTAAGTTAAAAAAAAGTTAATGAGGGCAGCAGCAAGCAGAGTTCCTATGTGATAGGGGGGACACACTGTTGTGTATATAAGGCTCATAGAGGACCCCCCTCCCCATGAACTTCGCTTGCTGATGAATTGCTCATATAAAGGACACTATGTGTAGTATACGGGAGTTGTAATACCCGTTACTACCAAAGGTCACTTGGTGTGCTGTCGTCCCTCCTAATTATGGGGAAATTGTTGTATGCCAGTTTTATAAAATGTAATGTAATGTGTGTATTTCCCTGTCACTGAAACTTGCACTTACAGGCCGGCTAGGGGTGTCATTCCAGCTCTTAGGCATTAGAGGGAGCTAGGGGGCCCTAGTTTATATAAGGGCCAGACAAGGAAGGGAAAGTCAGTGTTACCTGATCTAGTGTGGAGTGCAGAAGTCAGTCTAGACCGCAGCTCAGAAGTTTCTAGAGCCTGAGGAAGTGTCCAGAAGCTGAGAGAGACAGAGGCAAAGATCAGGAAAGCCAGAGGTACTCAGAAAGACAGAGGAGGTACTTATAGAAGCCATAGCCAAGGATATAAAGCCAGAACTAGGTTAATGGGCCTTGGTGAAGAATTGCTGTATTCCAGGATCAGACAGAATTAGAGTGCAAGCTCCTGTGCTGCAAGTCCTGTGTTCAACACTCTGTAATTACCCTGCTATAACTGAATTGCCTGCATCGACCGAATTGCAAAATCGACTGTATGCTTAGGAACTGCATTTCCTATATTGTCTCTGCTTGCAAAACTACTAAAGTTGGAATTCTGTTTTAAGACTACGTTTCCTCAATTTATTCCTGCATCCGCAAACGGCGTGCCACCGTTTACTTGGCACTGGCGTCACGAACTATTCCTTACCTATACCTGCCCTTGCAGAGAGTCAGCTGTACCAGGTTAGTGTACATTGCACTACATCACCCAGAAACACCTACTACACACAACTTGAGTACGCTGCACATCTCTTTTGGCGTCACGAACAGGATACGCACGCTTTCTAGTGCAAGGAGCGTGAACTTTGTGCCTTATACCGTTGCCCTGTGACCAAAGTGACAATTTTCCTGTTTTATTCAAGTGGACTTTGTGGATTAAAAATCATACCCAAAGTGTGTCAAAAACTTCTAAAAAGCGCTGTACAGTATTGCGCTGCACAGAGGAAGAAAATCGCCGCATTGGAGTGTGGTTTTGTGGACTTTAAACATTCCTGCTTGCCGTCAGTGAATAGACAGCGTTTGTACCTAAAGATGGCCGCTGAGCTTGCTGAATTTACTGCTGCGTCACCTTCATCCCGAAAAGGCGGGAAAAATTGGCGCCTTTCTGAGGAAAAAGCGGGAAGAAGGTCAAGGGCAGGCGCCACGGCTTATCTGGACATTTGCATGTCTGCCAGCATGGACACCGCCCTCCATATACTGGAATACCTGGGGGGCGGCCTCCCAGTGCAATGGGAGGAGCTGGCTGCTGTAACTGACGCGACCCTATCGCTCTCCTCAGAAGGATCGAGCATGTTGGATTGTGAGCAGAGTGTTGCTGCAGCGTCCGCACCTGTAATTGAAAAAATGACCGACACCGGTGTAGAGCCAGAAGAGGCTCCACCGGCCTACGCTCCGGGACCGGAGCAACCCGCCTGCCGCACCAGGGAGAAGGAACCCGAGCCCTACTATGGCTCATGGAGGGACTTTTTTCAGCCATCGTTCAAATGGTCTTCCCTGATGGCGGAGATCCGAGAGGCCGCTATCAAGCGGAACATAAAGACTAAGATCGTGTATGAAGAATTGACCAAGACCATCCACGAGAAGCATACGCACACCCAACCCCGCCTGGAAAGGAGAAAGGGAGTGGTGCTGTCGTTTGACAAATCCCGTGGCTACGGGTTTATTCAAGACTATCTGACTGGCAGAGACCTCTATGTGAATCGAAGGTCTGTCAAGAGAGACTACCTCCCTTCGTACCAGCACAGCCTCCGCGAGGGAGAGGAAGTGGAGTACACCCCTGCCGAGGGCCTGCGCGGCCCCTATGCGACTGCTGTGACCCGTCCGAAGCGAGGACCTGAGGATTGGGAGGCAGAAGAAGGAGAAGACTACTCTGGCTGCGAGCGAGAACCGGAACGCTCTCCAGAGCCGGCCCATCATGCCTTTCAGGAGCGGAGCTCCTTCATCGGGCCGAACGTCTTCTGGCAGCCAACCGTGTTGGAGAAATGGGTGAGCCCCTATCCTTCCCCCGAGCTGCCTCGTCGGGAGAAGACAATATCTGAGCTGGAGCAGTTGAAAGGACTTAGTGCTACCTTCCAGAACATCCGGATGGGACGGAGACCAGACGCATCGCCAGAACCTGCAGAGGCCGAGTCCGCGTCATCGGTGACTGTACCTGCGCCGGCGGCGCCAGCAGAGGACAGCGACTCCGACACAGACAGCATCGGTGAGCAGATCGTCCGGCTGGAGGAGAAGTTGCGGGAGTTGCGTAAGACCTACACCGCCAGGATCCAGACACCGCCGGGGAAGGATGAGGTAAGGGTGCCTGTCACCACCCGCCGACCGCCTTCTGTTGTCACCGCTCCGTCAGTGCCCCAGACCGGACCCGCGATTGCCGTGAATTGCTGCACCCAGAGCACCGGACCGCTTGCTGCGGCGGCGCCAAGCATGTCACACCCTGCAGTGATTATGCCAGGGCCGGCACGGCCCACCAGAGGGTTCACCCCTAGGCCTATGGGGCCGATACCTATTAGGGGCCCCTTTACCCTGCAGCTACCCCCTGATACTGTTATGTGGGCCCATCCTCCTGTAGAGGAATACAGACGATACTTGCCAGCAGAGCAAAGTGGATATGATGTGCCACTGTAGTCAGCCTGCTAGGCCCTTGATTTATTTCTTCAGAAGGTGATGTTAACCCTTCCAGGACAGGAGTCCTATGTTGCTGGTCCTTTGTTGCAGCTGCCAGTTTGTCCACGGCTCAGTGGTAGGTGTTGACCACTGAAATCACAAAGTCAGCAAGGCCGCGTTTGTTTCCAGGACCTCCTGCCTGCTTTTGTTACCCACGCCAAGTTGTGCCTGTTCCTTTGTTGCACCTTTTACCCTTCACCCCCTTTTCAGGTTGATCAGGGGTGTTACAGCACTTGTCTTTGCTGTCCATTTTATTGTGCAACCAGTTACCAAGGAACCGTGCCCGGAGACAGACTCAAAAGTACCTGAGCCTCTGAGATTCTTATTCTTTTAAAAGTAATGTGCCCAGAGATGGACTCCACCGCATGAGAGCCTCTGTGATTTAATGAGAAATAACCTGGGTACGGACTCATGTTTGTTATTTGAGCCTCCAAGAACTTTTATACCGTTTTCTACTGTTTTATCATGGACTTATTCATTGTCATGGACTATCCTGGTTCTAATGTTACGCTGTGCCAGGTCAGCGCCCCCGTTCCATTCATTATCCTGAGAGAAGAGAACGACGCCCCTTGTCACTACCCTTCACTTTTGCCAATTGGACCTGATGTAAATGCAGATGAATTACATGTATGTATGCCTGCATGTCTCTATTTTCTATTTCAGGTAGAGATTCCAGTTGGGCGACCCATGATGGAGTACGAGGTCGTACTCAGCTTAAAGCAGTGGGGTATGTAGTATACGGGAGTTGTAATACCCGTTACTACCAAAGGTCACTTGGTGTGCTGTCGTCCCTCCTAATTATGGGGAAATTGTTGTATGCCAGTTTTATAAAATGTAATGTAATGTGTGTATTTCCCTGTCACTGAAACTTGCACTTACAGGCCGGCTAGGGGTGTCATTCCAGCTCTTAGGCATTAGAGGGAGCTAGGGGGCCCTAGTTTATATAAGGGCCAGACAAGGAAGGGAAAGTCAGTGTAACCTGATCTAGTGTGGAGTGCAGAAGTCAGTCTAGACCGCAGCTCAGAAGTTTCTAGAGCCTGAGGAAGTGTCCAGAAGCTGAGAGAGACAGAGGCAAAGATCAGGAAAGCCAGAGGTACTCAGAAAGACAGAGGAGGTACTTATAGAAGCCATAGCCAAGGATATAAAGCCAGAACTAGGTTAATGGGCCTTGGTGAAGAATTGCTGTATTCCAGGATCAGACAGAATTAGAGTGCAAGCTCCTGTGCTGCAAGTCCTGTGTTCAACACTCTGTAATTACCCTGCTATAACTGAATTGCCTGCATCGACCGAATTGCAAAATCGACTGTATGCTTAGGAACTGCATTTCCTATATTGTCTCTGCTTGCAAAACTACTAAAGTTGGAATTCTGTTTTAAGACTACGTTTCCTCAATTTATTCCTGCATCCGCAAACGGCGTGCCACCGTTTACTTGGCACTGGCGTCACGAACTATTCCTTACCTATACCTGCCCTTGCAGAGAGTCAGCTGTACCAGGTTAGTGTACATTGCACTACATCACCCAGAAACACCTACTACACACAACTTGAGTACGCTGCACTATGTGCCCAGCAGCCCATCTCCAAAACAGTCACCTTGAAGTGTATATGTGTGTGTGTGTGTGGGGGGGGGGGGTTGGAGGGGGCTATGGGGGGGGGGGTGCTTATGCATACTAAGTGCCCAAACTGCATACAGGTAATACTTACCCCGTTTCCCAGCACCCTGCTTCCACGCATGGCCGCCGCTGCATCTACCTGTCACGCGGATGAAAACATCCAGCCACGTGGGGGGCAGTGAATAGTAGGCAGTGATGGAAAGAGCCTTCCTAGCATCGCAGGTGATGCTAGGGAGGCTCATTCCCGTCACAGCCTTCTGTTGGCTGCACATCACCGGATTCGCACAACAGGGGGATGCAGTGGCAGTCGTGGGGGCATCAGGAGCGACGTGGGTGCCAGGGAGAGGGGTAAGTATTACCTGTATGTGATGCCCGGGCATTTTGGGGGGCATAATAGGGAGGGGTCAAGGGAGGAGCCAGGATAGGTGGTGGGATAGGCCAGAGGAGGGTAGTGGGCGGAGTTAGGGGGCCCAATTCAGATTCTTGCTATGGGGCCCAATGACTTCTATGTACTACCCTGGGCATAACTACTGTGGGGGGCACATATATGGTTATAACTACTGTGAGGGGCACATAATCTGGAATAACTTCTGTGAGGGAGGCACATATCTGGGCATAATGACTGTGAGGGGGCACATATCTGGCATAACTACAATGAGGGGGCACAAAAGTAGGCATAACTACTGTGACAGGAACAAAGGTAGGCATAACTGCTGTGAGGGGCCACAAGGAGGACATAACTATTTTGAAGGGACCACAAGGTGGGCTTAATTACTGTGAGGGGCCACAAGGTGGGCATTAGTACTGTGAGGGGCCACAATGTGGGCATTAGTACTGTGTAGTAGCACTTAGGGGAAATGTCCTAGATTACCCTGCTATACATTGGCATGGCTCAGTTTTACAGGCCAGCACAGTGCCCCCTGCTGGGGATTTCACAGGGGCAGTCACCCTTCCTTATGTGATTATTCTTTTTTTTCTTTATTACCACAGGGACCTTGTTCTGGATCCAGTGGACATCACGCCGACGCCAGCGACACCCTGGATGAGGTAGGACCAGATTTTATTAGGACTGGGTGAGTGTAGCCATGCATTGGGCTTAGGGCTCTTTAACCTGTGCGGGTAATCCGCTGCGTGAAAGTGCCAAGCCCCGCTCTGGACAGCAGACACACGGAGCATTAACATGATTGATAATGCTCCGTGCCTCTCTGTGATCTTTTTTGCTACAAAATCACAATGACAACTTTATCTCAGTGTGATTTTGTAGTAAAAAGATCACAGAGAGGCACGGAGCATTATCAATCATGTTAATGCTCCGTGTCTCTGCTGTCCGGAACTGGGCTTGGCTCTCTTTCATGCAGCAGATTACCCGCACGGCATCCGCTCGTGTGAAAGATCCCTTAGGCCCCTTTAACACGGGCGAGTATTCTGCGCGGATGCGATGCGTGAGTTGAACGCATTGCACCCGCACTGAATCCTGACCCATTCATTTCTATGGGGCTGTGCACACGAGCAGTGATTTTCACGCATCACTTGTGCGTTGCGTAAAAATCGCAGCATGCTCCTCTTTGTGCATTTTTCACGTAATGCAGGCCCCATAGAAATGAATGGGGTTGTGTGAAAATTGCAAGCAAGTGCGGATGCAGTGCGATTTTCACGCCGGTTGCTATGTGACGATCGGGATGGGGACCCGATCATTATTATTTTCCCTTATAACATGGTTATAAGGGAAAATAATAGCATTCTGAATACAAAATGCATAGTAAAATAGGGCTGGAGGGGTTAAAAAAATAAATAAATAATTAAACTCACCTTAATCCACTTGCTCGCGCAGCCCGGCATCTCTTCTGTCTTCTTTTTTGCTGTGTGCAGGAAAAGGACCTCTGGTGACGTCACTCCGGTCATCACATGGTCCGTCACATGATCTTTTACAATGGTGATGGATCATGTGATGACCGGAGTGACGTCACCACAGGTCCTTTTCCTGCACACAGCAAAAAAGAAGACATAAGAGATGCCGGGCTGCGCGAGCAAGTGGATTAAGGTGAGTTTAATTATTTTAAAAAAAAGTTTAACCCCTCCAGCCCTATTGTACTATGCATTCTGTATTCAGAATGCTATTATTTTCCCTTATAACCATGTTATAAGGGAAAATAATACAATCTACAGAACACCGATCCCAAGCCCGAACTTCTGTAAAGAAGTTCGGGTTTGGGTACCAAACATGCACGATTTTTCTCACGCGAGTGCAAAACGCATTACAATGATTTGCACTCGCGCGGAAAAATTGCGCATGTTCCCGCAATGCACCCGCACCTTTTCCCGCAACGCCCGTGTGAAAGAGGCCTTAGTATAAAGAAAATAGGCCGCCTCTTTGTAAAAATGGGGGGGCCTCGATCCAAAGTTTGCACTGGGGCCCATAACACTCTAGTTACGCCACTGCTTCTATAATTTACCTCTGCATTTCTGGCTACTACTGTTTATTGGGGCAGACTGCTGGCGTCACTGTGATGACACTGTTAGGGCTCATTCACACGACTGTATCCTTTTTTTGCGGTCCGCAAATTGTGGATCCACAAAGCACAGATACCGGGCGCGTGCGTACAGATGCGGACACCATCTTTTGTGGCCCCATTGAAATGAATGTGTCCTCATCCGATCTGAAAAATTGCGGAATGGATGCGGACAGAAATATATGGTAATGTGTCTCATTACTCTATGAGAATGATTACAGTACTCTACTATTAATAGATAAACTATGGCTTTCATTATACCTTGTGCTTACGAGCAGAAGTTACATAGAAAAAGCTTGCTGCATCTACAATATTCCTGAAGATTATCTTTAAATCTAGACAAGCATGCTATGTACTTTCTGTGTGGAAGTCATTACCATTGGTTGTTTGCATTCCATAACACGACTGAAGTGGTGACATCC